>NC_089004.1:3359697-3659697 GCF_963932015.1 Anas acuta | reverse complement strand
CTCATCTTCTCCCTGGAAGATTCACAAGCGAGGCGTTTCTTTGCTTGGGGTCTTTGCTTTTGTCATCCTTGGCAAGACTTCCACACGCTCTAAACTGAAAACACTTTCATGCCCAGGAGGGTCTATTTTTCATCACCTCGGAGCAGCGCAGCCCAAGAATAACTTTGCTGGAAGTTAACAAAGAGACAGACTGGCTCAAGGCAAGAATCAGCCTGGCAGCCCAGGCCTGCTTGCCATGAATGGGAAACCAGCTCCGTGCCCATCTAAACCCAGCTCCCACACCACTGAAAATGCAGCATGGGTGGTACACACGATCCAGTCTGCCAGCTCCAGCTAGCCTCGCTCCAGCTCCTGAGGACGCTGCTCTGCCAAAATAAGATCACTTCAGGCAGAAAGATCCAGCCTGCAGGAATTCAACGTGCCTGGGGACTGCTGGAACAAACTGCAACAACAAACCTGGAGTGAGCTGAGCTGGCGAAGCCAAGAACACCAAGGCAGCTGCTGTCCTTACCGCCGCCCTTGACAAAATCTTTCCTGTGTTATCCAACGTCATCGACTCGTTCGGAGCAACGCTGCAAGAAACGGGCACCCCGGCCACAAAGCAGCTGCTCCATTTTGTCATTCACTGCAGCAACCGAGCTGCAGCTCAGGTTTGAAGGAGGGAGAAAACATCTCCAACTGTTGAGCTGGTGGAAAAAAATTGCTTTCCAAGTTGCCTGAGGACAACCACATGCTGTGAAGGGCAAGGGTTTGTGTGGATGATGCTGTGTTGCTCTCCATCCTACAGCAGGATGCGTTTCAGCAGCCCAGAAGGACCCTGGTGGGGTTCTGTCTGCACTTGCCTCTTCTCCCAGGTCCAGGCAGCAGGCACAGCTCATCAAACACACCATCTTCTGGGGAGGGAAGCAAATGAGATAGATCACAGAAACTCTCAGTACCATTAGGTCATTGCAATTTTGAGCCGGCAGCGGCACAAGCCATTCAGTGCACGGGTGATATCATGTTGTACTGCAGGCCGAAATTCAAACGGCGTTGAAGTCAAAGGGAACGTATCCGCCGGGCCTTGGATCAGCCTGCAAAGCACATGGAGCGCGTGGGCGCTTTCTCTTTTTGCCAGGGACAATCCAAGCAAAACTCAACCTCCTTCTTCCTTCAGCTGAAAGAAAGCATCAACAGAAGACTGAATTTTTGGCCTGAAAAGGAGCCAAGTGCTGCTGAAATCTGGCCCGTGGTCTTTGCGCTGAGGATAATGAGAATTACTGAAGCGCCTTTGAAAAGTGCCTTGAGAACGGGCCATCTTTGGCCCTGCTATAAAACGGGAATGCAGGAACAGCCGGGCTGGGAGCAGGGCAGGTTTCCCACACCGATCACAACACTACAGTCTGGTCCTCCTCGATGGCTGGACGTCTGTGCTGTTTCACCACAACACAAGGCTTTCTCTCTCTTGCCCTGAGCCTCTGCAGCAGAAGCAGACAGGAGGCTGCTCTGGGATCTACCCCTGAGCTCTGCTGGGTGCCTGGGACCAGGAGAGGTGCAGCGGTAGGAGGGAGAGGGGGTCCACACCTCATAAAAGCAGTCCTCAAAAGGATCCCATCCCCATCATGTGCTGCATCCGTACCTGGATCCTGACACACCACTGCAATGAATGAACCATGTCCACGCTCTTTCCTTTGCTTTTAGCATATGCAGCAGAGAGTGGATATTTGGGACATCCCTTGGTCAGCCCGTCTCATTTAGTCCACAGTAACTGCTGCTGCAGGCAAAGATGGTAAAGCACACCTATCAAATCAAAACCCCTTCTGGAAGTTATAGCCTAATCTGCTCAAAGGAAAAAAAAATCCATCTTGTCCCCTCCTTTAGAGTTTATCTTGTGCCCTGAAGCAGGACGACTTAATCTCAATTTCAAAACTCATAGATGATTTTAAATCCATGCTTCGTGGCTCTGGACACTCTAGTAACTTCCTTTAATAAAGGGAAATCTCTTTGCTGGAGAACCGCACAGAAGAGCTTGCCTGAAAGGCAGCCACATGCTTGTGTGCTCGACCTGGTTTTGTCCCAGCCCAAAAAGACCCAGGCCAGTCGCAAACCCAGCACGCCGGGTGCACAGTGACAGCTGCTCAGCACAAGCCAGCTGCAGAGAGATGATAGGGGCAACAGCCCGCCGTGCCAAGGAGGTGGGGGAAGAAAAAAAAAAAAAGACATCTTCAGGCTCTGATCCTGATTTTGTTTTTCTCGCCTGCTGGATCCTCCTCCCAGCCCACCCACGGCAGGCAGCTCGACCTCGCCGCGTGCTGTCTTCAGGCAAACAGCTGGGGAACGTGTGGAGCCGGGCAGGTTTTATGTACCAGCATGTTCTGGGGGGTTGCCAGCTGCTGGCTGCATCCTTCTTCTGTCCTCTTTGAAGGAGAGGTTTTTGCATGGCATAGAAGGGAGAGCAAGGAGAGCAGATGCTCAGGGACACCCTGAGCGACTCCGGGGCCAGGTTGCACTTGTTGCTCCAGGCACCTGTGGTACGGGGCAGGCAGGATGCTGAGCACTTCCGAAACCCTGAAAAGTGTGTGGTTTCCTAGGGAAATGACGGAGAGACCAGAGCAGATACCCCAGTCCACATTCACCAGTGAACACTGCGGGAGACAAGGGGGGTAAAAAGGTGTCGCCTGCATGAAGCAAAGAGGATGGGAGTCAGCGCAGGCTGGGAACACATCCCTGCCTCACAGCACGGTGCTAGGGCTCTGCACCAGGCCCCCCATGGCAATAAAACGGGACCAAAAGCCTAAGTACTGTAGGATGGAGTGTGGTTTTTGAAAGAGGATTATAAGGCCGAAAGCTCATGACCGCAGGGGCTGTGTTCGATGACTCAGTCCCTTCTGTCCTGCATCATCACACAGCAGCATCTGTTTGTGTCCCGCAGCCTCAGTAAATAATTCTCTTTTTTTCTATATTAGCACAGCCATGTCCTGCCTTACACGCCAGCTCTGGTACAGCCACAGGGCAGGGTATTAATTCTCTCTTAAGCTGGTGTGACGTTCCCATTATAGCAACCTGCTGTCAGCTCCTCGGGGTTGTGCAGCGCTCGCCTTCGCTGCTGCAGAGAGGGCAGGGCTGGCCCGGCCGCATGCAGAGAGGGCTCCTTGTCCCGTCCCAGGGGAGATGAGCACTGCCCACGACAATTTGCCACCACCTCTCACAAGCTGGCCACACGCAGAGAGTCAGCGAGGGACAGGATGGGGAGACAAGACCCCGATTGTGGGGTCTGCAAAGTGGGAAGCCAAAAAGGGGTTGTGTGGGCTTACCTTCATGGTGACGGTGTGCGAAGGAGCTCCACTGTACCCAAAAATACCACGGTGGCAGAGCCTCTCCCAGCATGCTGCTGGGACCAGAGAGCCAAGGAAGGGCCCATTGCATTTTGCAGGGAAATCTGTATGGGGAAAATGCCAGCTTGGCCCCATCTGGAAGGAATTAGCAGCAGAGCTGTTTGTCAGCTGCTTCCATGCGGAGGAAGGGGCTGAGATTTTACACCATTAGCCTCCCCCAGAATAAAGCCAGGCAGGCAGTGAGATTTATTACCCACAAACCTCCCAGGATTACAAATGCCCCGTGGAAGAAGACCTGCCTGAGAGAGTGTTTTTAACTGGCATGCGAGAATGGAGCAGCCTCGCCAAAAATTACCTCGGAGCATGGAAAATGGAGCAGATCCCTGGCTGGATTAAACAATGGCATCAGCAAATGCCCAGTTTGAGAGAGGGGGCGAAAAAAAAAAGGAGTTGAGGGCCCGGACTTGAGGACCACCCAGGAGATGAAAGATGCTCGCTTGAAACTGCTGCTGAGCCCCGCAGCTTCGGCTGGTGCCTACATCAAATTCGGAGCCCGTGGTGATCCCCCAGCCTGATCCAGTTACAAATGACTTCAGCGGGGTTTGAAATCTCAGCGAGTGGGATACGGTCCCATTCCTCCCCTTTCTCAAAGACGAGCCTGCATGTGAGAAATCGTCCCCAGAGACGGCTGTACACTGTTTTCATGGATTTTTATACATTTTGTTTACCTGTTGCCAAATTGCAGGAGTCATTTTTATTCCTTTGTTGCTAAGTTTTCCACAAAGCTTTGCTAAAAAATCAAAATTGTGTTTGATACAGATATTGAGCATGTTTTGTTTCCTGACAACCACACGTAGAGATTCAATTTGTACATGCTTCTTGGTGACTATGTCATACTGTGAGTGCTCACACATTTACTGACATAGCAGAGCTGGATGGAACCGTTTTTCCCATTCCACGAGAATTTCAGAGACTAATAAAAACACCAATGGTGTTGAAACAGACCTTAATGTTTTGCAATGTGTAAAACAAAAGGGTTTACTATTTAATTAGCCAAATCAAACACAATGCCAGACCTAAAAGGACACTTTAGGTCGTGAAACGTGTCAGTGTGGGAATTTATAGCTATTTTTTCTTCTCCTGGATTAAAGGGATTTCAAGTTGGGAAAACTGCAGAAAACAATAGGAAGACTTTGACTCCTCAACAGCATCGGTTAAAACTAATCCAGCATTTTCTGTTGGAGCCCACGCCAGAAACTGCTAAACCAGCTCTAGCTGC
This sequence comes from Anas acuta, assembly GCF_963932015.1. NCBI lineage: Eukaryota > Metazoa > Chordata > Aves > Anseriformes > Anatidae > Anas > Anas acuta. The sequence goes on along the minus strand of NC_089004.1, from coordinate 3,655,104 downwards.
TCTCATGGACTGCATCACCCTATTTTCCACCCAGATAAATCCTCTTCTCCCGACACTGTCGGCTCACACGTTTCCGTTAGAAAAAACAGAGATAACAGCTAACTTCCCCACGCTGTGCAGACAGAGTAAACTTGTGCTGCTTATTATCCTACATGCAGGGACATAACTTTCCCCTTGATCTTCATTAAAGAGAGAAGGGAAATTCCAGCGTTTCAGAGGCTTTGTTATGATCTTGAATACTACAGCAGCAACTAGAGAAAACATCTAGCAAGACAAGACAGAGGACAGGCTTCGCAGACAGGGCGCAGCAGCTCAGACACGCGTTGGGGCTGTGAAGCCGAGCTGGAGAAGTCCCAGCAGCGAGCCTTTCATCTGCCCGTCAGCATTCCTGCAGCTGGGAATTGCAGAGTCAGGGAAATTAAAAAAAAAAAAAAAAAAAGGGAAAGGAAAAGGAAAGACAAAGCAAACCCCACACCCATTCACTCATTCCTGCGGTGTAAACACAAGATTTGCCTCGAATGCAGATCTGCAAGCAGCTATTTTCACAGTAAGGCGATGGGAACCTCCTTTGGCCCAGCAGTCGCCAGCTGCAGCGGGGTTTGGGGGTGCTGAGCACTCCCACTCCTTGAATTTTATACCCCCTACCAGGCTCTGCTCATCCAGACACTGCTCCTATCGCCCTTCTGGCTCTGCCTGAGTCTTTGCACACACATTTTGTGCGTTGCACTGCCCCTGACGCAGATGTGTGTGCCCACACACCCGTCTGCTCCATGCTGCGCTCTCCCTGTCATCGCTCGCACATGTGGACGCATCTGTGGTTCACAAACACATTTCTGGTGCTGGCTACAGCGCTCTTCCCTTGCGTTCATCAACAGAAACCTTTCTGCTCTGTGCACTCACCGGTCTGATCACGCTTTCCGCACACACATCACTGGTGGGCACATGAGCAAATCCCAGCTCCTTCTGCTGCTCCGCAGCCAAAGCGGGGCGGCTGACGGCTGGTGGCAGCAGGCAGGTGCAGAGAGGGAGAGGAAGGAGAGGAAAATACAGATTTTGAAGCAAAGTTTAGCTTCGGGGTTAACTGGATGATGAATGACGGCAGGTGCACGCTTAACTGCATCCCGCTCACAGAGCCCTTCTCCTTCCCTGCCCACCGCAGTGCCAATGTAGCGGGGCTCCATCGCCACGGATGCTGTTTCAAGGTTACTTAAGCAATAAATTATGTTATATGCTTAACAGCCCCGCCAGGAACACCCACCCATGACTTGCTCATCCTCCCCATTTATTTTCCCTTTGCAGATGCATGGCTGGAAAACTGTTCCAGCTTGCACCTCGTTACAGGGAAGGAGGAGCCATTTCCATTCAACAAGCTGCAGAAACAGCGACAGCTCGGTAACCGAAATAACAGGGGTAGGATCCTCCACCAGCACTACCTCGGTTTGCTCCACCACAGTTTGGGGAGCTGTGCTGATTTATGCCAGCCATGGATCTGCTCTCGTCATCATACCGGACAAACCATCAGAAAAAAAATCCATACAGGGTTCAGGCAAGGGGGAAAGACTAAATGGGATAGTGGCAGAACTGCTAGAGAGAAAAATGTCACTTTTTTTTTTTTTTTTTTTTTACAGTGCTGCCGTGTGCACTGCAAACTGCAGATTAAAATAAATAAATAAATAAATAAATGTGGTCCTGGTTCTCCCCCCACCTTTACCTACATCAAGAGGCCAGATCCCAGCGGACTCAGTCACCCCTTTTCCCCAGCAATCCCAGGTATAAACAGAAAGCTTCAGTCCTGCAGATGCCCTTTCATGCCCAGGGATGGGCACTTTCACCCTAGCACTGAGGGACAAAAACAACTTCATGCCTCATGTCACCTTGGTCAGCAGCACCTAAACCCCAACACATCTCCTCCTGCACCCCCTGGTACCAAATGTGCCCTGGGGATTGCAGCAGCATCAGGCTGGGTGCTCCGTCCTTCCCCGTGATGCTGTCTGGCTCCATCAGCAGCGCTGCCCGCCATGCCCCGCTGTCAGCCCTTAGCGTGCCAGATGCCCTTGTAGGCAGCTGCACGCAGGATTAAGTGCAGCGTGTTCAAACCATGTACAATTACGTGCAACTGTTTCTCCGCTGCAAAGAGATGGAGGAGCAATGGAGCAGCAGTTACGGTCTCGCATTAGCAATTTCCAAAGGACAGTTGTGTGGCCACTGTCCGTTACAGCCAGGGCAAATGAAGATGAATGCAAGTGAGTTTGGATGCTCCATATGCCTTCAGTTCATTTACTGCAGGGAGGCCTGGATTACAGGGAACAGCATGAGAAAATCTGCAAGAGGCAAACGGTTACTGTCTCTACCTGAATCCCAGAAAACAGCGTATTTTGCTGGAGATGAAAAAATCAGGTCACCTGAGATTTGAGCCTTACCTAGTCCTACCTCACTGTTGCTTTTCTGCAGTGGGTCCCTGAGCACTTACCAGCTGTAATCCCCCAAATGGGAAATGTACAAGGGAGCTACCAAGAAAGTAAAGCACAATGAAAATGGGAATATCATCAGGAGCTGCCTCGGAGGAATGCAGTGCCACCAAGTCCCACCACCTTCACCTTGTACAGGGAGAGGCGAGCAGAACACGGAGCTTCCAAAGACCAAACCTTCAGCGTCTCAAAGAAAGCTCCAGAAGTCATGAGGCAAAACAAGCTTCAGGGACATACCTGGCAATTTGGCCTGAATTTCAAGGTCATGTAGCAAATTAGCGAGAACAGGACCCAGGTGTCCTGAGCATGATCCCTTTCTACCCTAATCAGCATGGCCTCACATAACCATTTGAGCAATTGGCTTATTTCACAGAGTGACTTACAGCTGCTATTGTAAGCAGATCCAGTCAATATATTTATTTTCCCTTTGATATACAGCTACAATAGGAAGCCATGCATGAAGTTTATTAAACCTGGCTAATTTTCTATCAGTTCTGCGAAATATCGATTCTATGCATTCACTTATCTGGCTCAGCCTCAACCTGAAAAGAGAATCATTTAAAAACAACAAAAACACATCCAATTCCTCCGAAACAAAGCTAATCCAAGACGGCAAAGTATTGCTGTTCTCATGGGCAGAGCCCTTTGATCAATTGAGCCAAAGACAACTGTGTTATTTAGGAGCCATTTGCAAGCTGGCAAATTAAACATGATTTTTATTATTTTATTTATTTATTTTTTCTGAAGGGTGGGTAGGGGGAAGAAACAGCAGCTTTACAGTAGCAGTAAAATATCCAAATGATTTTCTTTTCTCCAATAGGGCCAGATTCTGCGTGATATAGGGCAGGAAAGCAGTGCAGAGGGATTTGCCATCCTCCATCTCTCACGACCTGTTGCAGGGGCTGGATCCCTTTGCTGCACCAAAACTTTGATGTCTCCCTCTTGAGTCAAGAGCACGCCAGGCCTCCAACAGGGTATGGTGCAGGAGCCTCACACACAGTGCAAGCAGGGAAGAGGTACCTCAGCGATGCATCAGCAGAGCTTCATTGGAGCACAAGCTCCTAAACACCCTGGACTGACAACGCTTCTGAAACCAGGCATTTTTTTGCAGGTGTCTGGCTCCTGAAAGCATGACTGAAAATGCTGTGCAGCAGGAACTTCTCAAGCCTAACCCCTGACTCTCTGCTTTAGAGCATTTGCATAGTAAAACCGTAAATGTTTCCATCTTTAAATCTTTATGCTTAACTGATGCTCTGCACAAGCAAACCGTTATTGTGCCTATATTGTGATGGAAACCAGCTATAAATGCAGAGCTGCTATCTAAAACAATATGGCAACATGTTTTACCACATCAATCCGAGGGTGCCTGCACTTGGATTAGCATGTCAGGCCAGCTTTCAGTGACTTCCTTTGGTTTCAACTTAACCTGCTGCTTCTCCTGTGCCGTAGGCTGCTCGAGACCAGCTGCGAAGCATCGTTGTACAAGACAGAACATATGCACAAGTAAACAAATTAAGGCTATCTCCAAAACAACAGGCCCCTGGCTTCCTGGAAGAGCTGCAAAAAGAAACTTAATCAACAGCAGCGGGTGAAACGGTAAAGGGGAGGAGATGGACCTCTGCTAATGAAGGCGATGCTCGCAGATTGCAAACGCTGGCTCGCAGCACGCGAGGAGGGGCTGGCGGGGTCAGCGCTGGCGACACGAGATGCACGCAGAGCCTGCAGCCACGAGGGCTCCGAGGAAGCACTGGTCTTCATAGAGCAAAGCAATCACTCTAAGCACACATAAAAAAGGAAAACGAGGAGCTGAGCCGGGCACAGGCACAGCCGTGCCCCTGCCTGTTGCAGCGGGTGAGAGCTCAGCTGTTGTGGCCACATTAGGGTTGGTACCGTGGCCTCTCCAGTCCCCCCTGGCTCTTTCCCCAGGGGCTCATTAATGGTCTGAAGTTGCAGCAGCTAAATCAGTTGAATACCAAGACAGTTAAATCTCTGCACACCTCTGCACAGATGTTTTGGCGTCAGTTTAAGCCTGCCTGCCACTGGCTTCACCTTGCATCTTTAAAACAGAGAGAACCGACGTGGGAAAATAAAACAGCAGAAACCTTTCCCATTTCTTCCCGGCTGCAGGCAGGTCACTCTCCAGCTCTACCCTGGCAAGGTCTCTGCTGAGCTGGGTATCCCTGCCTGTTAAAAACCTCTGCCTTGAACCAATGGGCCCATCTGCATTGCAGTTGCTTACTGCGTGTCCTCTCAGGTGCTCATGCCCAGTAAAATTAAACCACAGCAAATCTTACTGCAAAGTGTGATACTTTAGCATAAAAAAATAAAAAAAATAAAAAAAATAATAAAAAAAAACAAACAAGCAAAACAAAACAAACCCTCATGTGCACACCTGGCTGCTTGCTCATCTTCAGCTTGCATTTTTATGACCAGCTAAGCCTCCCTTGTTTTTCTCTTACCCTGAAGAGCCAGGCAGTTAGCATATGTTCTCTTAGCAAACCAAGAAATCCTCTGAGATACCCCTGAGCCTCTCAGGTCAGTTCTCGCAGCCTATCTCCATGCTCCGTGAGCCAGAATCATCTCCCCTTGCCAGAGCAAGCTGCTGGAGAGACAACTGGGAGCCCCAGCTCCTCTTTACCTCCGGCCCAGACTGAGAGCAGAGTCTGGAGCTGAAGTCTAACACAAATCCCCCGATGTGATGTCAGGGCAGCTGAAAGCACGAGCAAACTGTGCACAATTTATTTGGGGTTACATATGCTATCACTGGGTCAGAGCTGCTCTACCTTGAGAGAATACAACAGCTGCTAACGGATAGAAAACCCAAAATAGGCCAGCCTGACTTGCGGTGGGTCACTGTATTTGCCTGCTCACAGCCCAGTGCAGGTCCCAGACACCCTCCAAGCAATGCAGCTAGGGGGACATGCTCCCACCCGTTATACACACCATTAGTCCTGTGCAAGCCTGAGTTTGAATGAGGAGCTGTTTTCATTTAAAGTGAGTGAAAAACAACTCACATTTAGCCAAAGGCTGAAAGGTATAAGCTGCTCCAATACGGCGTGCACCCCTGCTCACGAACACAAGCTGAATGGATAGGGGAGAAGTTTCCTTTGACAGGTGTTTGCCCGCATCCAGAACTACCACAGCTTATCATCACACCTCCAGGTCAAACAGATGTTTCCTTCCAGATACAGATGTGCCAGTGGAAGAGAGCACTGCCCCAAGATGCTCTTCACTCCCTCCCTGCCAGATGTTCCCAGGCATACAGCCCTGACAGCTAACAGAGGAGTGTTTAAAATAACCAGCTGATTTAAGACAACTGGCTCCTTAATCCTGAGCAGTTAGTGGTTGCTTTATGCCTTAGACTACAAAGGTTTGTATAGCTAATTTATTATATTTTTAAAGCCACCTTAATGTAACAGCGGAGGATCTGCTGTTCATCTTCGGCAAGGCAGAAGGAAAGCTAGAGTCACACTCAAGTTGGAAGAAATAAGAAACGTGTAATAACCGAGGTCTTATTACTGCACAACTGAAATCCCCTAGAAGCAAGTGAGCCAAAATCAGTGTCTTCATGACCATAGAAGTGGTGGAAGTTCATTGCTTTTTGTTCATTGCTTTTTCCACTTCACAATTTTCCCCCTCTAGCTGTAAGGGCCCAGATACGGGACTGAAATTTGAAGTCTACAGGAAGGATCAGCACCTCTATTTGGAAAAAAAAAAAAAAAAAAAAAAAAAAAGACAGCATGGCTCTAATCAGTAACCAGGAAAACTGCAATTCTTTATTTCTGAGCAGCTTCAGCACACCAGACCCAGTGAACATTGAATCCAAAGTGACAGAAGAGCCCCTCCAGCTGAGCACCTGCGTTGCACCCGATGGCTTCCCAATTCGCCACCTCACTGGAGGGCACTGCCACCAACCACTGGTACTGTTGAGGCCAGCAGCAACAAGAGAAAATTGGGGTAATTTTTCTCAGCCAGCTGCTTCTCGGTGGCAATATCTGTGCAGATCCCCGAGCATTGCTGCTGAGCACAGCCAGCACTCCTCCCCTCTCTTAGCACCCTTTCTTTTTAGCCCACCATCATCTCCTCCTTTCCAACCTTCTCATTTCAAATCCCAGCTCTTTGCTGAAGTAACAAGTTCTCCACTGCAAGAAGAGATCTCTTTAGGCCATTCCCTCTCAGCAGGAGGGGAAATCCCAGCTCATTTTGTGTTGCAAGAAATTCATGGTACCTACAGCATTTCTGCTGGCTCTTGGAATCTGAACGAGTTGTCTTACTCCTTCCTTTTCCAAGTAATGCTGGTTTTCCAGCTCCTCTTCCCTGACAAACCATCATTAAGGATGAGCAAGGCGGCTCAAGCAGCACAGACCTGCACAGTGCTTGCAAGACGGGCTCTGTATCACTCGGCTATTAAATCCTGACATGGGGATGTGTTGGCTGTGGTCTGGCACAGAGCTTAGGGCTGGTGAGAGCCTTGATGCAGAGCTCTGTCAGCAGCATACGAACCCCATACCTGCCTTGCAGTAGCGCTGTAATAGGCTGTCGGTGCCTTACAGGGCAGCTGTCATAAAAAAAGGGGGCCTTGGAAGGGCTGCATTGGCTCTAAACACACTTGAGCAATGTAAGATGGCTGGATCCCCATTGCAACTGTTGGGAAAAGAGCTGCACTTGAAGAGAATTACCTTTACAGGATGGACCTGGCACGTGGCGGTACCAAGCAGTGATTCAGGGCTGATTCTGGCTCTTGTTGCACAATCGCATCTCACTCCCCAAATCCAGCAATTTTCAAATCTGGGCTTTTGCTCAGGTCTCATCATTCATCAGCGGTGGATTGCGGGAGCTAAACTTCTTTCTGTAAGGCAGCGATTCCATTTTCCTCCGGTCTTAAGCAGCTTCAATCCATCTTACTGCATTACAGAGCCCGTGCTGATTGTTCTGCTGTAGTGGGTAATAACAACTTGTACTTTGCAGATTACCCCAGGGAACCTCGCTCCCAGCTCTGCCGTACCGCCGGCTCCGTGGGGTGGGCACACAACTGCCTGCAGCACCCCCAGGGAGGAGGAGGGATGGGGATACAGGAATGAATACAGAGAGAAATGTAGGCAAGTGTTTCTGTACTGGGAAGTCATGGACAAGCTAAAAAATGGTGCAGATGGTCAGGGGGAAATCAGGGCACATGGTCCTGTGGGTGTGGTTGCTCCCAGGTGAACATCCTGGGATGTGGAGAATGTTTTGGGGAGGGACAGTGATGAAAATGGGACAAAAGTGAAAAGGAAGATCAGAAACACCTGGAAGAGCGTGCACCTCCATCATTATAGCATAGCCTTGCAAGGAGAGAGGCATGGAGAACTGCGGTGACTATGGCTTCACTAGAGCACCACAGAGGAACAGCAAACTGGATTTGTAGCCATGAGACAGAGGCAGAAGCAGTTTCTTCCCATTTCTGCCTCTTTTTTTTTTTTTTTTTTTTTTTTTTTTTTTTTTTTTCACAGCCCAAATCCTCTGCTCACCCCACGGGGAGGAAAACACATTTTACCCTATGAAACAACTTCCTCTGAGCTGCAATTGCAAGGCACTATTGCCATGATGCACCAGAGGAAGAAAGAAATAGATACGGAGGAGGAATAAAAGTGAAGGGGAAAAGATGGGGCCTGTGGAAGAGCTGTGAGAGGAAGGAGGAGGCCCTAGGCAGAAAGAGGAAGAAGATTCCGGAAGGTGGCGTCAGGCCCAGGCTGCCTCAGGCACCCACCAAGGGCCTCCCCCTGGGGACGAGGGCACCCCAGCCCCAGGTCCCTGCTGTCCCCAGCATGTGGCACCTGCTCTGGCCCACTTTTTGTGTGACCACTGTGCTCTTGTGCTTCCACCTGGCTGACAGCGGCCATGCCAACAGCACCGGGCCAGGAGGCCTGGCTCTCACTGCGGGCCCAGAGCTGCCCCTCGCTGAGGGTGGCATGGCGGCCAGCCCTGCTCCCGGCCACGACCAGGCAGATTCCTCAGCCCTCAGCCCCCAGTGCCACAGGGCTGAGGCCCCTCATGCTTGGCGAGGTAGGCACAGGGCTGCCACCAAGGCACAAGGCTTCAGGGATGTGGCACCAAGTGATAAGGAGGTCAAGGGAGGGCCCATGGTGGCCTTCGTCATGGAGGTGGGTGCCAAGCTTTGGAGGAAGATGGGCCAGGCTGAGCAAGGGGCTGTTGTCCTCCAGGATGAGCGCTGCTTCTGGAGCAATGCTGGGAGTTTTGGTTGTTGTGACTTCAGGTGCTTCACCTGTCATCCAGACCTTCTTTATTACAGCCTGATCCTACCCATCTGCAAGGTCACCAGCTTCCTGGTCACCATATTAACAGGCATCCACATTCTTGCAAGATGCACAAAGAGGTACCGAAGCTGGAGGTGGAACAAGCACCAGAGCAAAGGACAACATCCAGAGATCCCTCCCAGAAAGGTCTGGGGGGCTTTCTACCACCCTCAATGTGCCATCTGCCTGCAGGCATACAAACCCGGTGAGGCCCTGAAGCTGCTGTCCTGCACCCACACCTACCATGGCAAGTGCATCGACCTGTGGCACTGCACTCAGCCTGGGAGCAAGACGTGTCCCCTCTGCCTGCGCAGTGTGACCACGGTAGCACTGATCCCCCTCCACGCACACATCAGTGAGCAGGAATAACCCAGGAAAGCTCATCCAAACTGCTCCCTGGAAAATCAAGTCCCCCCCCCCCCCCCCCCATACGCTCTCCTACCGTCTTCCACCCCCTCCTTGCAACTCAAACTCCAGCCAATGCCTCTCGGGAAGCATAAACACAGCACTGGATTAAAAACATTCGGAAATGTGCGGGTAGGGAATAAAGACTGAAAGGACAAATGAAGTATTGAGCGCATATCCTTGGCTCTACCCAGTTTGGACGGACTTCAATCTAGAAGATTTGTGAGGTCCACAACCGCAGAACAGAAGCAGCAGCACGCACTAACTCTTGCCAAGCCTGTGGATGGCCTGACTTGAGGTTCCTCCTTCCACTCTGTTTCTGAAGCTCTCACTCCTAAAAGCCTGCACAAACAGGTTTATTCCAACGAAGGGGCCAATTACTGCAATTAACAGGTAACTTTTAGCACAAAGCCTAGGTTGATGAAATAAGCACTCTACATTCCTTTTTTTTTTTTTTTTTTTTCCAAGCATATAGTTTAAAAAGAACAAAAGGCTGCTAAATGGAGAGGATGTTTTTGCTTTATGTCCAAGATTTCCAGGGCATTTTGCCAAAAGTAGAAAAGGCAAGACGATATTGCCGGCACCAGTATCTAATAAAGATGATGTCTCCCTCCGTTGCAAGGCAAACAGCTGGAACTAGAATCCATTTCCAGACATGGGTACCAAGTTGCAATGGCCCAGATTTGCTCAACTGCCTTTTTTAATTGTGGGCATTAGCCGATTATGGGTACTTTTGTAGCAGGTCCATAAATCACTGCCTTATAATCTTCTGTGCGCATTAGGGCCCAGATTATCATGCTTGTACTAGGTAATAACACAGAGGAGAGATTGCCTGGACCCCTGGGAAATCCAGGAGAGACACCTGGCAGAGCACAGGAGCACACGATGCTGAGACACGTGTAGGGAATGGCGCACACAAGCAGGGCTTGCAGAGCTCCCACAAACCTGCTCTTCATTCCTCTCCCACTTCCCTTCTCACACAGAAGCAGCAAACAGCAAGGCACAAAAACTTTCCCCACACACGACTCCATTTCTCATCTACCTAACAACGTTTTGGGTGGTGACTCTGTTTCAGCTATCTATTCTGTAAAGACATGGGTCATCCTTTCCTTTGATCCTAGATGAAAGGAGGTGGTTACATGCACCAGTTTCTAAATCAGCTCCTAGCAAAAAAAGGAAAAAAAAAAAATCATTAACAACAGGGTGCAGGTCTGCCTTCCAGCCAGCTTGCTGCTGAGCTGAGGACTTGCTCAGTCAGCAGGAGGGTGAAAGCGTGTCCCACATACCTTTCTTTAAAAAAAGAACTGGGAGCACTGGGAGCAGAAAGGTTTTCACTGGAAGGTCACTAGATGGCCCCAGATCTTCCTTCACAGCAAATCACTGGCATTTCACTCCGTGAGCCTGGTCCTCTCTAATCCTACAGTACGACCCCAGAGGAGCAGCATGCCCTGATAAGAAGGGCACCGAGCTAGAACCAGGGATACCTGCCAAGATGTCTTGAGCCCTGCATTTAACCCCACAATGGCTTTTTGTGCTCCTGGCCTTTGGCTGTTCAGGGCAGCAAGAGGCTGCTGTTGTGTGTCTGTGCAATGCCACTGCCTGTGGACCTGAGAGACCGACCTGATACAGATAAAGGACAAGAAGTCTGATTATGTACAAACTCACATCATAGCACTGCCAGGCTGCTCTTTTCATGCTGAAAAAACAAAAAAAAAAAAACTCAGAAAAAAAAATCTAGACTTATTCTCCAAGTTAAATCAATGCTGGATCAGGCACCTGTAATGAATCTTTTGTTGGAATTATAGCGATGTCCACATCGGTCAGTCTTCTTGGCATCTCTGTTACAGTGTAAGCTATTTGGGCAGGACAAGGGTTAGATTGTGCTAGCAGTTGTGTGGGGTCTAAATCAACACCAAATTCCTCTGGATTTAGCAGACCTTTTTTTCTGTGAAGTACAAGCAAAAAAAAAAAAAAAAAAGATGGTTTTAGATCCCTAATTCTGCATGAAGTCATAGCCCCAGAGAAGGGGCATAAAAGAACATGGGGACTTCAGGAGTGGTGGGGTAAGTGATGAGTTAATAGAGGTAAATGGTCTTTTCCTTTCTTCTAGCTTGGATCTTTGTTCAAGTGGTAAAATGGGACCCGTTCCCTGTAATTGCTCTGCTCTTGCACACAACTGCTGTCTCCCACGTGTGGCTTGTTGACATTTAAATAAATTGCAATTATTCTGACAAAGTAGATTGCAGGGACTCCAGAGAAAATGGGTCAAGAATACGTCCAGGAGCATCTGCAATGTATTTAACAGATGAATGTTACAGGGGTAGGGCACAATGAGAAGGAGAGTTCAGTGCTGGCTGTAATGAATGCAGCATGGGGCTGGAGAGGCCTTCAGGATAGCCTGGCACAGTCCCACACACGTGTGGGAAGCGCGGCTCAACCTCAGCCAGCAGGAGCCAAAGCCTCCAGGGCACTGGGGATGGAGGAGGCAGGCAGCAGAGATGCAAATAGACAGCATGGGGGGGAACTACAGAGAACAGGGCACCACTCTGGCCCTGGGATTGAAGACCATCTTGGTCCTAAATTTTTCCTAAACCTTCCTCTCTAGAGCCTTCTCTGTAACCTGTTCTCTTTATTGCTTTCCAGCCTCCTCTGTTCAAGAGATCTGTCCTTTTACCTACACCTCACTTTGGGATACTGCTAAGAGTTACTGAGATCCAGGCTGGACACTAACACCTGATTTTTCCTTCTATCCAAGGGCTTGGTGAGGGAGCCAGGATGGCTGCTTATGACTTGCTGATTCTCAGATATAAGACGTGGTGCTGCAGCAGCCAGAAGAGAACAGTACACAGCCACAGCTGGAGATAGCACAGCATCTGCACAGAAAGCAACAGGAATCCTTCCTTAGTCCCACATCTGTCAGAGCTCAAGTACAGATGCATGGCTCCTCGTCCAGCCCCACAGACACACCTGCCCCTAAGTCAAGCAGCAGTGACCAGCAGTACATAAAGCTTCAATCTGGAGACAAAAATAGAGAGCTGAGTGCGGGTAAAGAAACGAGGATGATGGATGCCGTCACAAGGACCGTAAGACCAAGCCAAAAATGAACCCTCAAAAAGTTCTCCTGGTGTGCCTCCATTTTCTTCACTTCATTGTGCTTCAGAGTCTTTGGCTTCAACCCCCTCCCCAAACCTTTCCCTTGTTTTTAAATGCAACAAAATGTCTCCCTGTGAGTGTAAAACTCTTTAGATGAGGGGAAAATAAAATCAATTTGAAATCACAGCTGCTGGGAGTCTCTGGCACACACACACACTGTCTGCTGACATTTTCTGTAGCTCTTTTCCCAGTGAAATCTGTCTCAAGCAGAGCCCAAGGGGGCTAGTAACAAATCAGTTGCCTGGTACACAAGTGATTTTTTTTAAACTTTGGGTCCAACACAACTGCAATGGGAACCACAGAGCTACTCCCAAGTGGACTGTTAAACAAAAAGGGTTGTTTGTTAAAAGGTGCAGGTTTTCAGGGATTTGTGGTTCAGAAATGACCCGGGTTCACTGCATATTCACTGCTAGTTTGCTCTGACAACCAGGAGAACTATTGCCTCCCCATCAGGCTGGTGTTCCTCTGGGCACTGAGCACTCACCATCAGAGGTGGGAATTGCCTGAAAGATGAGAGCTGCATTGTCACTCTGGGAGGAATGGACAACACTTGTCCTCATGCCTTCCAATCCCCTTTTCAGCTATTTCACCACCACTCGAATTTTAAATCTGTTTTTATAGCTAGAAGCTAAAGTCTTCCTTCAGTCATTTGATTCCTGCAGGTGAGATTTTGAAGTGAATAAGGTAAAAGCTCAAGCACAAGACAGCGGTCCTCCAGGCTCACCCACCCCAACAGGAGTCCTGTGAGCTTAGCCCCAGCACATCATCCCCTTCTGCAAGTCTGGCTGCTCATCAGGTCCCTTGAAGGTGGATCCACTGTCATAAAAGTTTGGCTAATGGCAGAGAGTGAGGCCACACAGAAACTTTCAATTTCTGCTAGCAGCAGTTTTTGACTGACAATTACTGATTGACTTTTTTTTTTCCATTTGAAATAAAAAACAAACAAACAAACAAAAAAACACATACAAACTTCTACCCTAAGCAATTTATTTGGTTTGGTATTGGTTCAAAGATTATGATTTTAAGGAGAAAGAACATGTTCAGCAGACCAATTTGAACTGCCACATGCACCTCCGGCAGCAGATGGTGGCCAAGACTAACAGCTCGCTCCCACTCTGTTGGGTTTTCCAGAACCTGCTTTGGCCACCAGCACAAAGCATTCCAGTCTGCAATGGGCACAGTGTTGGTGGGGAGGCTCATTCATCCTGCCTGCATATCAACCAGATGAGAGAAACCAGCATCCTATCGGTACCCAGAGGGAGACGAAACTAGAAGCCACACGCAGACCAAAAATGAAGGGGAAGAGTGATTTAAGCACATTGACAGTAATGCCACATCTCCCCTCTATGGAACACAGCGACCAGGGATGTCACAGACCTGCAGATATGATGTCAGGGTGTTGCTTAGCAGCTGGAGACAACAAAATAGGGAAGAGTTGTATCCTGGGAACCTCCAATCTAAGGAGAACCTGCAGAAACCTCTAGAGCAGGAACTGTTTCATCTTCACCCTGCTGTGGCTCCAAGTCATGGCGCAGTGGTAACAGCCAACGGGGATAAGTCTTCTGTGAGTGTCTCTTTCAATTTTCCTTTGGGACCAGCCTGGAAATCTGTTTTCAGAGCTACCCAGCTGCATTCAATATGAGTCTTTGGCTCCAGCTCCTTTACTTTGTGGCTGCTACCTTCTTCCGCAAGGTTGCCGTTGCAGAAGCCTTTGGCCACGTGGCTTACAACGACAGCTCCAAGTGTGTTGTGTACAAAGCCCTGCCCGCATGCTTCGGGCCACAGCTCCCAGCAGAAGGGCTGGCAGGGTACCTGATGAGGGCGATACCACCAAATGCTTGCCACGCCATAGAGAATCCCCCAGCGCCGAGGAAGGCCTCGGAGAAATACATTGCGCTCATCCAGGGGTGCGGCTGCTCCTTTGCTGAGAAGGTCCTTCACGCCCAGCAGGCTGGCTACCAAGCTGCTGTTGTGTACAACGTGGATTCAGAGCAGCTGATCACCATGACATCTGATGACAAAGAAATCCAGCAGCAGATTGAAATACCATCACTCTTCACCGGAGAATCCGTCTCCCTTCACATGGAAAAGGCCTTGCAATGTGAGAAAGGGGCGTACATCAGACTTCTACCACCCAAATACTATTTCACTCCTTATCAAGACAATGCTAAGATGCTGCAGAACACTCACATCATGCGGGACATATTCTACATCACTATTGCCACTATCTCAATTGTGGTTGGCATAAGGTGGTGCAAGAAGGCTCGTAAGACCAAGCTGTATACGTACAAGCGAGGAGACAAGCACGACAGCTGTGTGATCTGCATGTCAGAGTACAAGGAAGGGGACCTCCTGAAGATCCTGTCCTGTTCCCACGCTTACCACTGCAGCTGCATTGACACCTGGCTCCACACCCAGACCGGGAAGAAGACATGTCCCTTCTGCAAGCAGCCCGTGAACACCCACGGGCAGGGTGAGCTCCTGCTAGAACAGGCTCACGAGGATGTGAATGAGGAGGAAGAGGAGGAGGAGCAGGGCCAAGAATATGATGCATTCAGAGAAGAGTATGAATATGATGAGTATGGAGACGGGGAGCAAGATACCTCAAGCTCAGTGGAAGGGGAGGGCTTTGATTTGCTGGAGAACAGCGCCATTTGAGCTGTGAGTTGCATAAGTTATCATTAAACCAAGAAAAACTTCCCCCGTACTTTCCCTCAACTCCTGCTCCAGGCTAGTTTTACTGGGAAGCAAGCACTGAACACTGCAGTTTTGACTCCCTTCCCCTGGTCCCCCCGCCACAACAAGGCATAAAATCCCAGCTGGAAATATCAAAAATTCCTTAAGCCAGGGCAACAGGGGAGAAGCAGGGATTTAAGAACATTAATCAGGGTAAAAAACAGGGAAATAAGAACATTAGGTATAGGAGCTGGTTTGTTTGCTAGAAGCTTCCTCAATTCCCTCCCAAAATACCTGTGCATGGATACACAAGCGCACACACATACTGAATCTTGCTTTGCTGTGTTGCCCAAAAATCCCAGGTGAGACCCATCCCATGGATATCAGCCAGCAGGAACCTCTTCCTAGCCTGGCAAGCCACAGTACAGAGAGGAAAAAATAAAGCAGGGTACTAAGGCATAAAGCATTTCCCTTCCCATTAGGGGTAAAACAAGGCGTGCAAGCCCCCAGCACCTCCTTGTGACCCCCATGCGTCGGGTGTCTCAGCACAGCCCACCGCAGAGGGCAGCCTGGCCTTTAACCACACAGGTAGAAAAACCGCTCCAGAAATATTGAGGGCACTTTAAACACCATCTCCTCAGCCGGGAGGTGATGCCAGCGGGAGGTAGAGGTCTTTACAGCAGGATTCACTTAGTGGAGCTGGGTAGATGGAAAAAGAATGAAATGCTTCTGAGCGTGGCGTAATTGGCTGCGTTTGCCTGGTGGCTGGCAATCTCGCACGCTCGCAGAGGCTGACGTGACAGGTACATGCAACCTCCTGCTACCTAGGTTGTTCCAGATCATTATCCAAATGTGCCTAAGCACCTTAAGGGTTGCTGGATTTATGTACCAACACGATGCAAACAGATCTTCGTCTCTTCTCCAGATACACCAGGTACGGTTGTATTATTTAGGCAGTCTGAATACTTTCCCAATCCCGCTTTTAAAGCGTGAGCAGAAATCAGCACTGGCTCCCCAGGCTGGTACGGGTGGCTCTAACACCCACTGTGGATGGGGCAGCCAGCCAAATCCCAAACTGCATATGGGGATACAGAGCTGGAAACGCTCACAAAACCAATATTAGCATTTAATCTTGTGTAAAAGAAAGCTGTAAAACCTCTTTACTAAATGCCAAAAATTAAGGAAGTGAACAGCTCTAACATACTGTGACCAAGACATCAAACCTTCACAGCTGTACAAAGGCTAACCTCCCAAATCAAAGGCTCTCCTCTAAACATAAAACAGTTACAGCAGTACCCAGAAGTGTGCTGTCATCAGATCTCTCTATTAGGACCATGCAACAACACGACTAGGGCCAGCAAACAACCCTACAGCCTTGAAGTATTTTCCTTTTGAGTGGCTACGTTAAGACTCAGAAGACCAGGATTTAGAAAAGACTGTCAGGAAAAAATCATGCTGCAGAACTGAGAAGCATGATCTCCGCAATACAGAAATATTGGAGACTTGAAAATAGCACCAAGATTACTTACCTTGCAAGTATACACATTGTATTTGTGTTAGAAAGGGCTGGGAGAAATATGTGAATACGTGGGACTTCCAGAGACAAGCTGGACCTGGATCTATCACTCCTGCCCTGGGGAAACCAGGACGGCTTCAGGTGGGATCAAAAGAGGAAACTGCAGTTTCCGAATTTCTTCTGCAGTGGAGAAGTTCCAAACCAATTTCTCCTGGAATGAAACATGACAGCGTTTCCAAGGACTTGACAGAAACAAGTCTTTCTGCAAGTCTTCTGACTGAGCTGTTTCGTTTCATTTGTGGAACAAATGGGGAAAAATGATTTTCGAGTCACTTCACAAGAAAACTGCCCTCCTCTGCAAGGTGTGCAGCCTCCTGGGAGCCACAAATCACTTCCAGTGCTGAACAAGCCCCCTCAGGGTGCCTGAGGAAGCAAAGGCAGTCGTCTCCATCTGGGGAAGGAGACTGGTCCTTCAGAGGGTGATTAGCAGCAGGAAGTTCATTTAGGTGCCTTTAATTGCCTTCTGGAGGTAACTCTCCTGTCAGCAGCTCTGAAAGAGCCAGGACTGGCTTTGCTGGGCTGCACAAATGTCTTCATCCACTCCTCAGCACCTGGAGCTGACCTCAAAGCTCGCTGGGTCTGCAGGCCCTGTGGAGGTAGCTGGCCCCAGGACCCTAAAGGGAAGGAATACACAGAAATACGTCAGCAGCACTCCCAGCTCCTGGCTCAGCACACTCACTGCCCTCGTTCTCCCTCAGCTGAGGTCTGAAAAAGCCCAGACGCTGCAGACAGGCAGGGAGAGGCTGAAGAGGTATTTTCAACCTCCTGGTGGTATGATGGGCCGAAACAGGCTGCTGTCTCCCCCAGCAATGGTCTCACATGCGGTGGGTGAAGAAATGATTGAGCAAGACCCCTGGGCCAGACCTTGAGATGGTTTTAGGTAGTCCCACGAGTGTCACGCAGATGCAGGGTGCTGGGCTCAGGAGGAGGATCTCGGGGGGGAATTCTCTGGGCTGTAATATGCATGAGGGGAGATGAGCTGATCGTAGTGCCCTTAATATCTATCAGTTCCTTTCCACCTTCAAAGCAGCACATGCTCTAGAGGGGGGTGAATTTTACTGAAATGGGTCAGTAGAAAAATAGATCCTTCTTACAACACAACGCTGCAATGCCTTAATTTAAAAAGGAGAGGAAAAAAAAAAAAAGAACGGGATCTGGGTAAGAGAGCAGCTCTTCAGTCCATTTAATGTTATCAAAGCCTATCACACTGAAAATCTGAAGTGTGTGCCATAGCAAACCTGACCTCCAGCCCTCCAGCTGTCAGATCCACTGCCCTCCATCAGCGTTAATGGCACTCCTAACACAACGAGGTTAGCTTATTGCCAGGGTGGGACACGCAGCCCTTGGAGCCTGAATGAGGATTATTAACTTCTCCGGAGGTAGCACTGTCCCAGAGTGGAAAATAAACTACCACAGACAGTGCACCAGAGGGAAAAGGAGGACGAAGGGTCTGGGGCGTGCTGGGGCAGAGCGTTTGACCACGCAGACGTTGATGGAGCATCCTACAGCAGCACAGGGACGGGGCTGGCCCCACACAACTGTGCTGCTGGTGACTGGGATTCGGGAAAGGAGGAAAAGTGCAGGGGGTGAGGTCTGGAAAAGGCCACGCTGGGAGGTGGCACAGGCAGATCTTACAGGCAGTGCGTTAAATTGCCTCTGAATCACACTGAGGCAAAGGATGAAAAGAGAGCAGCTGCTGGGAAAAGGGACCCCAGTTTGTGTGTCCCAGAGCTCAAAAAAAGGGGGAATTGTACAAGCAGAGATGCCAACTCATGCCAGAAAAGGCTACCTCGAAAAAGTTTGGACAAACCCAATGCAGAAAAAAAAAAGGAGGGTGAGGGGGAAGCGGAATGCAATCTCATGGATCCAGCCAGGAACAGCTCAGAGAAGCAGCCAAAGCCCTGATGAACCCACCAGAAGCCCAAACGAGAAGAGCTGAGGATGATCCAACACGGATGGTTTTGATCGGAACACCAGTGCTGCCTGGAGCACTGGTACAACTAGCACCCAAACATTGTGCTTAAAGGATTTGCCAGGAGCCCCCCTTTTTATCAAGCTTCTGCCCCCATAATCCGAGCTCCACTGCACTCACTCTATTAAGCAATAACCAGGTTCCAGCACAACCTCAGCAAATGATTGAGATCTCATTTATCAGGGGGGTCTTTGCAGTTTCTTGCACATTTTATTGCTGGCTTTTTTTTTTTTTTTTTTTTTGGTGTGCGCACAACATGGTTCAGTGTATTGCTGGGAGAGTCACCAGACTGTGACCCGGAGGGAAGCAGCTGATGACCCAGCACTGGGAACTATTGACTTCACCACCAGAACATCGATGCTATAGATCAAAGGGAGCAATTAGGGTGGCTGATTACCCCGTGTGCAGCCCATGGGCAACCGTCCAGTGGAGACATTTTCCCCATGCTGAGAGCCAGCACTAAGCCTTGACAACAGCATTTAAAGAACTGCTTTGAGGGTTTAAGTGAGATTTGAGTGATCTATAGATCCTGTGCAGGCCAAAGGTAGGAATTTCAACCTTGAAGACTCAAGTTTAATACCTACTGTAATTAAAAGGAGAGCGCCAACTTCCCTGCGGCACAGCCCAATTGACATCAATAGCGTTACAGCAGCAGAGAGCCTTACCTTTGATCTCCAAAATCCATCTGGGGAGGAGATGAAGGACAGGATGTGCTTGCCCACAGGGCCAGGAGTTTCTGCTACCCAAGGCTGACATGCATGGAAGCTTTCCCTCCTTCCTCAGGCCATACCGCCCACCTCCTACACCATCCTATTTCTTCTTGCAAGGTCAGCACTACTCAGCCTGAGCCACCTTTTCACCAAAAGGCCCTTCCTTACAGATGTTCACCAGCCCTTCAGCCTGGCATTCGGGCCTCCAGCTCCCTCGCAGCAGGGATGGGGGCTGGCTCTGAGGTTTCTCTGTGAGGAGCAGTGGGCTTTGTGGAGCTTCAGGCACAAACAGCTTCTCTACCCAACTCCCTGTTCTTCCCAAAACATCTTCAGCATACGGGGACATACAATTGGCCCTTTATAGCCCTTAGGACCTAAGAGCTATGAAGAATTCCCAGTCCTTTGCTTTTCTTCTTTCATCCAACCTCCATTTCTCTGCCTCTTGCTTTTCCAGAAGTTTTCCCACCCCCAGGCTCTGAAACGCACTTCTCCCTTCCACCAACCCATCTCCTTTCTGCTCTTTTTCTTATTCCCTTCTGCCTCTTCCCTACACCCTGTGGTGCTCCCTTCTCTCTCCTGCTTGCAGAAAACTTCATATGTACCTTAAAAAAAAAATCAGGTTACCCTGAGGTGTCTTTGCATGCAGGAAGCCTGGTAGAGCTAAGCCAGGAATCCAGCTCTCCGGGGTAATCTGCAGAGTACGGCTGGTTATTAGTCACTACAGTAGAACAATCAACACAGTTTCTGTAATGCAGTAAGATGGATTGAAGCTACTTAAGAATACAAGGAAATGGGATCAGTGCTTCGAAAAAAAAAGTAGCTTGACTCACCAAATCCGCTTCCACTGTAGCGGCTCTGAGCTCACGCACAGCCTTTGTTTGCACACACTAATGCTGCAGCACAGATGCTTACAGCTGGCAGCACTGGGCCAGTGGTCAAACCCATACCAGGGAACACCCACACCTTATCCCGATGGAAATGCGTGCCTGTCCCATGCTAAGGAAACAAGGAGCAAGATGCAGCTCTGTGTTGCTCCCATTCCTTTCTTGTTACCCGCAGAGATCACACCTTAGCTCCATGCCTGCTTTTTCAGTCGAAAAATTCTTTTTTGGTACTTTTCCCTTTCAAACATGCTTGGAAAACAGAGATCCAGCACTTCCCATTACATCTGCACCAAGACCTGAGCAGACTGCAAAGTCTCAGAGGCTTCAAGCTACCTGCTCTCTCGCTTAATCACAAAGATTGATTCCACACCTCCCTTAAAGAGATGAGGCGTGATCAGGTACAAGAAGTCCTTCCCTAACCCAAAAATATTCTTTCTCCACAAATCTCTTCCCTCCCTGGAAATCAGCAGAGATGCTCTTCCAGAAAACTGAGAAATGATCTATCAGCAGGTTAAAAAGTCTCCCCAGTGCTACATCCCACTAGCCCCAGTAGCACTGGGAAGGAGAGGACACACTTATTTCTGTCCTGGCATCACAGGCATTGGGAAGCATCCTCTGCAGAGGCATCTCCCACCTGAAGTGCCAAGAGCAGCATGTGACAGTGATGCTAATGGAAAAAAACATCTTCTGCTGACTCAGACAAATGTCTTTACCTCCCAGAAATCAGGGGGTGGGAAAGGCTCTGTAGAGAAGGCTGAGAGTCTGGAGGGAGGAACTGAGAAACAGGCAGGGAGACTGAAGAAGGCCTTGAAACAGCAATGCTTCAGGTCTCTTGGAAGACCCTTCTGCACTTTTGCTGCCCAAGTCCTGGCCACAGGAGAGCACCCACAACAGCTACCCTGCTGAAAGAGCAGCCAGTCCTTCTACCAAGGCAGAGAGGGAAGGAAAGGACCAGGAACTTGGAAAAATTTGGGTGAGGCAGCTTATTTTTCTGTGAATGAAAGCCAAAAATCTTCTGAGAGAGAAAAAGCAAGGTGGATGCAGTGCATGTAAAAAAAAAAAACAACAAAAAAAAACCAACTCTCTAGGCAGGGAACAGAAGTACCTGGAGGATGAGGACACATCCCAGCCTCCTTATTTACCCATTCCACAAAGTATCTCCTTATTACTCCTGGTTATTGACTAAGTGTAAACTACTGTAGTCATCTAAGAATTGGGACCTGAGCCAATTTTTTTCTTCTGACCTTTGCGTCCCTCTGCCACAAGGCTGGAGGAAAGAGGGAAAATACTGACCTGGCCCTGACTGCCCTAATTAACCAGAGCCCTGATTGATTTTGATAAGTAGCTCTGGCCTCATTCATCAGCACAACATTTACCCAGATAAGCAGAAAAGCAGTGCATCAATCCAGACCCCTCCCCATCAGCAAAGAGCTGGTGTAACAGTCACCATGGCCATGCTTTGCAGAGCCACAGGAACAATTTTTAATACACCTCTTCCCCAATGAAACCTCAGCATCTTTCTGACTCTCACCCCACCACAATTTTAAAGACATTTAAGGCAAATCCATTCACCTTCTGAAGACCTGACTGCAAAACTTACTCCTCAAAGGGCTCAACACTATTAAACTTAAATTTGGGGGCTGTGTGAAGGTCTGGCTCCATCAGAACAAGCAGCACCACCTGGGATTACAGCCCATGCTCTCAGCACACCTACATTACAGGATGAGGTGTGCTCTGTAAGGAGGCAAATCAAGGGCTGGCACAGAGCTAAGCCAGAGGTCAGCAAGAGATTTTGGTCAAAAGGATAAAGGGGGAAGAAAGCTCTTCTGGAGCAGCACCTGCTTCAGCTGCTCATTGGCCTTCTGCAGCAAAAGCTGCTCCAGAGCCTCGTGGTCCAAAGGCAAGGACCCCAGGTATTTTGCCCACCATTTTAAAGACCCTTCCCACCACCAGCTTTGTTTTCCTCTCCTTCAAGAAGGGGATGGAGAGAGAAAATGAATGCAAGCAAAGAGATACTGTTGATTTAATTGGCCATATTCGTCACTGGAGCAAGAAAAATAACCCTAGCAATAGCACTGGCTGGATGACACGCATTTAATTAGTATATGAGATGCATTTGCTTTGGTCAATGAAATATATATTAAAACCTTCATCTTAACCTGACATTTCCAGGAAAAATCAGGTCTAAATAGCACTGTCCTGTGCTGCTGTGACAGCTGGGCACTCCCCTGCCATTCCAGCAAGCCCTAAGCAGTGCTCCTGCAGCCCCAAAACCTCCCAGCTTGCCTCAGCTTTGGCTTTCCCTGTGCAGAGTCAAACTCCGAGCTGTATCTTGCTCGGATTTTAGGAGCAAGTTTTTACTGTTTTCCCATCCATTTACCTCCTGGCATCTTCACATTGCTTTTCCCAGGCTCGAACTAACCGCCTTCCTCCATGGCGAGGGTGCAGCTGGTGCCATCCAGCAGCCCCGCCAGGGGCTGAGCATCCCCAGGTCCCCGTGAAATCGGTAATTTTCCCTTGGCAGATTCACTGCCTGGTGATGAGCAGGATGCCAGGACAGGACTCAGAGACTGCTGGAGGCAGATCTGCCCCTCCACTGCCCCAGTAATTCTTTATCCAGGAAAGATAACAGGAACAAGCTCTTCATTGACCCTCGACTCTTCTAGTCAGAGGTTTACAGCCAAATTGTTCTTACTGAACCTTCCCTAAGTCCTTCCCTGTGCTGCCCAAAGGATTATTCCGGGCACTGTCCTGGCACTGCCCTGAAGCAGAGATGCAGGGCTAGACAGTCTGGGGAAAGAGTCCAACGTCAGCACCCCCGTTCAGGATTTCCACTGCAAGAGCTCCATGAAACAAATTATATCTAATTAGAACAGGTGCGTGGTGCCCAAGGAGCATCGCTGTGCAAACATTTACTCAAGTCTTTAAAAAGGCCTTTGTGGCAGGCAGAGCAAACAGCACTTCGACAGCCACG
Organism: Anas acuta; assembly: GCF_963932015.1. Lineage (NCBI taxonomy): Eukaryota > Metazoa > Chordata > Aves > Anseriformes > Anatidae > Anas > Anas acuta. Next base: position 3,631,993 of record NC_089004.1, on the reverse strand, counting down.
TCCAGTCCTCCCTGCCCATGGGGCCACAGCCCCACAAAGCCATCCATCAGGGCCCGTGCTCGCTCTCCAGCACAAGCCGTACATTTTCCATGCCTCTTTGGGGCAGGATCCTGAGTTTTTGCTGAGGGCACATTCCTTTGCAGCAAGAGGACAAGCCAACCACGTCCTCTTTTTCCCAAATCCCTCGGATTTATCTCCTTGACTTCACCAGGTAGGTTTTGGCACAGTGGCCTCTCTTTTTCCAAGTCCCTCGCTGCAGCATGAGGAGACACCTGGCAGAACTGTTCTGCCTGGAAATCCATCCTCGGATTGTTTTATCTCTATTAGCCCTCGCAAGCAGATGACAGGGGAGCATGAACATAGACAGCGTGGGATGAGACATTCACCCAGCTGCTAGTTCAAAGGCATGTCATCATTTATAACACTCCCAGCTATTCCAACTCTCCCTACTTGTTCACAGTTAAAAGAAAGAAAGAAATGCAAGCCGTTTCTAGTCCCGTATATTTAGTGTTCAGGGAAACACTGTTTATTTTGGTGCCTTTGCTCTCGGGCTAGCACAGCTTCCCCAGCTCCACGGGGCTTCTCCCTTGTGGAGCGGTGCTGCCAAGTCGTGCTGCAGCCCCTCCGCATCCTGCTAGCAGGAGAGGCCAGCAAAGGGACAGATGGGAACAAGGGGATGATTTGGGGCACCCCGACCAGCCCTGCCTGCCCCTTGCAGGTCCCACCTGGCAGCTGCTGAGCCCCCCGCGCTCCTGTCATCGCCACGTGAAGCATTGTGCACTGGGAAAGAGTTCAAAACCAATATCGAATCAATCAGCTAAAAAGGCTTTTAGCTCTATTGGGCTGGCAATCCCACGGGGCCAGCCCACCGGCACCTTGCTGAAATAGGCTGCTGCGGGCTTGAGGAGATGCCCACATCCAAGCCTCAGCCAGCCCTGGGACACCGCAGTGCCCAGGAGCACCCTGCAACACCATCACAGCCTGCAGGTGACACCCACCCAGAGCCTCCCCTGGGGCCCCCATTCCCCCATACACATTCCAGCATTCGTAGCAGCGACCAAAAACCTCTTCCATAACAGATCCATAAAGTAAAAGTGGCATTTGCACAATTCCCATCCAGCTCCAGGCCCTTACAGTGAGCCCAGTGGGTCTGTAGGGGCTGGGACCCCAGGTTTTGCTCCAGCCCCCCCTGGCTGAAGCAGGATGCTCCGAGGAGCACCTTGCATCCTGCAGTGCCACCCCAGAGCTCCTATCCTGCGCTGAGAAGGGCAGCAACAGCAGGAGCAGGGAGCGAAGGCAAGGCCCTTGGCGTTATGAGCCTCTCTGTGAGTAATTTGGGCACGTTTCCAGCCCATCGCTAAGACGCCGCAGAACCGACTTATCCCTGGAGACCGCAAATGGCCTGATCCAAATTCCACTGAAGTCCACGGCAAGGCTCATTACCTCCGTCTGGCATTAGCTCTGGCTCTTTGCTCACGATAGCTCTGAGCAAGAACTCCCTCTCCAAGGATCCCGATGTGATTACCCAGGGAAACGTCGCTCCTCTCTCAGAGCCGGGGAAAAGCCCCGGGTCCTTCCCCACGCAAGTCGGGCTTGGTGGCACCCACCGAGCCGTTCAGGCTGGGTCCAATAGAGGGCAACAATATCACACGAACGGCTTCATTAAACTAATTGCAAACGGCCAAGGTGAGAATCGCTTCCCCCACTCCTCCGGGGCCAGGTTCATCCCCTTCCTCCCCACTTCACCAGGAGGACCAGCAGGCAGCCCAAGGCTTCACCAGAGCTGGTGGTGTGGCCAGGAGCGAGGAATCTGCAGGGTGGGAGCTTTGGGTGCCAGCCGTGCTGATTTTTTTCCTCTCGGTGCCAGACCCAGAGCTACCGAGTCCCCCAGTTTGGCCCTGCACCCAGCCAGCCTCTGCCTCCCCACCTGCAGCTCATTACAGCAATAACAAGATGCACTCCGTGTAGAACCACAACCTTCTGCGAGGCTGCTTTGCATAAAGACACCTTATACACTAGCAAACATTTGTTTAATTAACACTCCTGGTTGCCAGAGGTCTGCCCACAACCCCCAGTGCTTTGCAGGGAAACACTTCCCCCAAAACCACAGCCCAGCTCTGCCCACCCCGAGCACGGGAGGCCTTACCAGTGAGGCTGGAGGGGCTCCAAACCCTCCACCCTGTCCCCCCCAGCCCTGCCATGGACCCATGCACAGCAGCACAAGTCAGTGCAATCACCTTGCAAGCAAGAAGCACCCAAGGGACGCTGGCAGCAGGCACCAACGCAAAACACAGGGCGGCTTTACAAGCAGGGTCTGGATTGCAGAGGACGTGGCAAAAGGACTTTTTGGGGAAAGCAGAGCTGAAAGCAGGGCTCTGAGTTCTCCCTCATCAGCTGCAGGACTCGGCTGTGCACTTGCACAGTGAAATGAATGAGCGTAGCGGTGTTGTGGCAGGTTAAGCTAATATTTTACTCCGCATCCACAGCGGGCAGGGAGGCTGCAGGCAGCCAGGTGCTGCGGCTCCCGGTGTGGGGCAACGCGGCTGCACGCCACCAGGATTTGAGCTCTTACTGCAACAGGGAGTGCTGGCAGCAGGGCTGCAGACAGCTCCGGGAGCTGGGATCTCACCCTCGCTCCCACCTGGGAGCCCGCGGAGGATTCCCACCCACGGCAGCAAAGTCAGGGCTTTACCATCACCAGGGCAGGCTCATCCCGCCTCGTGTTCGGCTGCAACGTGGGTGGCAACCGCGTCTGTCCACGTCTGTCAGCGCGTTACGCACCGCATGGCTCCTGTCATCGGCAGCGAACCGAGCCCAAGGAATTCGGTGGAAGCAGCAGAGGCGAAGGAGCTGGGAAGCCAGGATTTCACTTGGGTTGGCAGCACAGCCTCAGCCCCAGTGTCCCCGATGGGTTTCGCTGGAGCAGGCTCAGACAGGCAGCATGCGTCAGAGCATGGGTGAGAGCCCCGCTCGCCCAAATCCCAGGCTCCTGCTGTATCCCAAACCATCCTCCCTCCCCGCGGCACGCTGGCCTCCTCCAGCCCATCAGCCCCTTGCCGAAACCTGCTCACTAGAGCCCTGAGCCTCCCTGTGAGGGGCCATCCCACACCCTGAGCAAGTCCCCCTCGACCCAGGAGCCTGCACAAAGGCAGAGCTCAAATCCTCAGGGCATCAGAAAAAGCTGGACCCGAGCCACAGCGTTGAGATCAGGGACTAAGTTACCTCCGGATCTGGGGGGACTGGGAGGAAAGGCTCCCTCCAACCCTGAAACCAGCAGCTGAGACAAGCTGGGAGCTGCAGTTTGACCAAAGGAATTCCTCCCACCAGCAGCTGCCCAGCCCTGTTCAAAGCCCTGAAGCCGAAGGCTTGGCTGAGAGCCTGGTGGACGAGCTCGCCTCTCGCTGGGTATGAATTTGTTTTCAGCTGGACTTACACGAGGAGATCAAAGCAGCTGCACAGGGCTGGGACAGGACTTACCCCGGGGCATTTCCCTGCACAGTTTTACCCCATCTCCATTTCGCCCAGGGGTTCCTGTGCTGTTTGAGGAGGAGCTGGGCTGATTTGCTGTAGCCCACTGCAACTCGTGTGCACCCAGGGCTCGGTGTCCTTCACCTGCTGGCACTAAATTTGCCTCCAGCCAGCAGCCTCTGGCAGAACACACCAAAATGAGTTCCCAGAGCTGTCTGGAGTGCTCTCAGAGAGGTATTTTTGGCTAGCTACATGCCGACTGCCCCTTTGGCCATCCACATCTCTGCACAGGGGAAGAACAGACTGAAACCAGCACCAGCTGCAAACACACCCTGTGGGATGCAGACACTCCAGTACTCATTCCAGGAGGGAGAAGTCACCAGGTTCGCTTTTACAGGAGCAAGGCAAGGATGTAGGTGCACCTTTGGACCATCACACCCATGCCATGCTGCAGTAAATAGCCACCTTGGAGCCTTTTCCCAAGCCTGATATCACACATGGCCACCCACAACCCAGCACAATAAAATCACCGTGTTCTTACACTGCATTATGGTGTGCAGGGCACTTGCACACACTGCTGGGCCAGTCTGAAGGGCTGACCTCACTGTTATTCAGTGAATAACACCAGGGCGATGCTACAGGGGAGCACAGAGGCTCCAAAACTGGTCCCTACACAGCAGCAGCTCTTAAAGCCACGATCCATCCCGCAGTGCTTGGTGCTGGCACACGCGGTGGGTGAAGCCTCCTGCAACGGCTGCAGTTACGCTGGGTCCAAGGGAGCAACCTCCCCGGCACCAAAATTATTAGGGCTGAAATTTGGGGGAGGCGTTTTTAAGAACAGATGGTCGTGCTTTAGTATCGCAACACACTGCCAGTTAATTAATGCTAGCTGTAATTAAACTTTACACAAATTAGCTGTCAGCTATGCTAAAGGGAATCATTTCTCTCAAATGCCACCTTGAATCGCTGAGTTGTGAGACTTTTCTACAACGTAATTAAAAGCAGGAGGCTGGCATGGAAGGGGGCGGGCGGCAGGGGAGGGAATAGCCAGGAGATGAAAGCTGCAGGCTGGGAGGCAGCTGGAGATCCCCTCCCTGCATGAGCAGTTCTGCTCCTTCGCTTTGGGGGACCCTGGGGGCTCTGCTTGGCTTTGATCCCCTCCAGCGTGCAAGGGAGGTTCCCTGCAGTGAGTCCAAGTTGTAGTTTGAAGCTGAGTTTTTGGATCACGGAAGGAGAAAGGTTTGAGCACGAGGCCCAAGCAGATGCGGTAAGACCTTGGCAGGATGGGGAGAAAGTTGGGTGAGGAGCTGTTGCGACGAAGCGCTTCTTCCACTTGGAAAAGTGGAAAACAAGATGTGTTTGCGAGGAGACGGCTGGTTTTGACAAGTCTTCTGCTTAGAAGAAAAGAAGTCTGTCAAAACAGCCATGTTGACATTTTCCAACCAGTTGCATTTTATTCAGGGTGATGATTTGGAAATTTTAGCTCATTTCTTTTTTTGCATGTTTGCCAGTGCTCGCTGAGCAGCGAGCTCTGCTGTGACTAACCCCAGAGCACCACGAGCAAGCAGGCAAGCGCTCCCTGGGGCTGGGGGATGGAGCTTTAAGGCTAACTCAGCACAAGTTTTGGCTAGGAATCAAACTGGGGAAACAGGCAGGAAATGTTTTAGCACCAGATAATATTGATAGTAAGCAGTGGAGGTTTTCAAACATGGCCCTGTTTGCACACAAACGTACAGGACACGGTGTTGGGTACCTGAGCAAGGTGATGATGTCTCTAGAAGAAGCTCCAGGGTCTGGACAGGCTGGAGACAGAGGATCCAGGAAGGAGGCAAGGCTAAAGAGGAGCCCAGCCTCCTCCTGGGCTTTAAATAGCAGTTCTGGATGTGCACATGAGGCTGATCAGGGCAATTAAAGCCAATTAGTGCAGTCAGGACCCACGAAGTCAAACCAGTCTGAAAGAAGAGCTCAGTAATCCCGGTTAATTTAACAGCTCCAGGCCTTAGGATTCTTTCCCTGCTTTCTGGCTCTGTGAGCCACCTGCATCCCTCTCCGTGTACCATGGCTCGTGCATCACCACCCCAGCCCCACATTGGACTGGGTGGTGACCCCAAAATCAGCCCGGGGCTGTGCATCTTCCCCCAGGAGCTGTCTCAGGCAGCCCGAGGCGTTACTGATGCTTGCGGCTCGTGCAGTCGTGGGTAATTGATATGCCCAGATGTTTTCCACTCCGCGATACAGAGGAAAGCAAAAATCTCCGTGGTTCCTGCCAGGCTGACGTGTGGAAAATTCCTGCCTGATCCCAGCTCTGCTAATCAGATCAGGCGCTTGAGGGAGCCTCGACGGGCGAGCAGGTCTCAGGACGGGGTCCCTACACCCCATCCCTGTGCTTGCTGCCCGCCCAGCATCCCGCCTCCCACCCTGTCACCGTTCGGGAGCACAGCTGGCCAGATGTGCACCCAGGAAACCATTTCTCCTTGACTCCTGCAGGCTGGATGAGGCTGGGGATGAGTTACAGTTGCAGCCTTGCTGCAGAGCTCCAAGTGTTACGAACATCTCGAGGGCAGAGCAGGACGGCCTTCTCCCCGAGGGCAAGAACGGGGGGGATTTATGAATTAAGGTCAGCAAGGGCCACCGTGTCTCTCTCCCCTGCTCCTCCCAAACGCACACACTGCAGCTATTTTTCTCCTCCAGCAGCTGAATTAAAGCCCTTGGTTTGTAGCAATAGCAAATCTCATTTTGGAGGCTCTGAGCAACAGTAAATCCCTGGTCCCTTGCTCTCCGGCAGCCCTCGCTGCCCTGCAGCCTGTCCTCCTCCAAGGTTGCCTTCAGCTTCCAGCAATTAGGGCTTCTCCGGCATTTTGCCTGACGGGTTGGAGGCTCCGTTTCCAGCCTGGTACACACAGAGGAGTCGAATTCCTCCTCCGCAGCCTGAACCTCCCACCCCACTGCTCACCTCCCACCCCGTCAGAGCATCCTTTGCCCCTCCGGTGTGGGAGCAGCGCTGGCCCCACAGCTGGGCAGATTACTGTGACCGTGTTCCCCTGCACTCTGAGCAGGCTCGAGAGCACTTCTCAGCTTTTCTTTCCTTTTTTTTTTTTTTTCTGAGCTCAATCAAGGATCACATCAACTTCTCTTTTCCCCGCTGCTCTGCGCTGGGAGCTCATGATGAGGGAGTTATACACCCGTGACCCCTAAATCCTTTTCTGAGTCACTGCTGCTGCAAGCTCTGCTCTCCCATCCTGGAGGCAAACAACCCAGCTCCTTTGTTCCCACCTAAGCTACAGCGGTCTCGTACAAAGCACCAAAGCCAGCACTGCTATTTTACACTTCAGGAGTGCATTTTTTTTTTTTTTTTTTTCCAAAGCAGCACAAAACATCCATAGTTCAGCAGTACCTGGAGTCCCCAGTGCACACCAAAAGGGATTGAGCTGTCTTTTACTACGGTAGGGATGAAGACAAGTGTTGATGGGAACCAAAATGTTTGTCCTTTCTCGATTTCTGAGCTTGCCCAGCCTGGCATGGGGAGAGATCCCAGCCCAAATCGCAGACACTCCCCAAGTCTTTTATCTGCCAAACACAACCCACAGCTTTTAATGGGGACTTTGCCCTCTCATCCTCACTCCAGGGTGCATGGGAGACCAGTGTGCATGTGATGTGGGGCTCTGATTTTGCTAGTCCTTTCCCCTGCCGAAGGATGTTTGCCTGAAAGTCAACCTGAAACATCTCCCAAACACCTGCACGAGCAGCGAGAGGCAGGGATCAGTCCCAGCCTTACTGCACCGAGAGCTGCAGGCACCATCCGCTGCCTTCCCCCTCCTCCTCCCATTCAATTAAGGAACAACATCTTTTCCTCCCTGCCACCTTCTTTTATCTCTGACAAGAGAAGGATAAGGATAGGATAGATAAGGATAGGATGGGATAAGGAAGATGCAGTGATAAATGGCATCCCCACCTCCATGGCAGCACTGGTACTGGGGAGTCACTTTGCTGGCCACCTCTGCTGGCGTGCTTTAAGGTAAAATAGCATGGTTTTGGTAGCAGGGAAGGTATGAACGTTTTGTCCAGCAGCACCCTGCTTGCAGGATGCTCCTCTGCATCTTCTGCTCCACGCTCTAATGCAAACACAGCTGGGGAGAGCCGAAACCCAGTGGCTAAAGGTAGAGCTGGGTTAACGGCAGGGAGGAAGGGCTGTGGGCACAGCAGGTGCTGCTGGCAGCCAGGCGTGGATTTCCTCCTCCGTGCATTTCCTCCTCTGGTGCTGAATCACGTTTGCATCACTATTCTGGGGGCCTGAGGGCAGAGGGCTTTGTGCACCACATCTTTCTGACGGCAAAGGGAGCTTTCCAGGAGGAATTCCTGAAGGAAACCCCCGCGCAGCTCACGGCGCTCAGGTACAAGGTGTCAGCTGTCACCGAGCACCACGAGACGCCGGGATACGGCCCCAGCCAATTTGTAGGCATCACAAATAAAGCTGACAGCGCTGACAGGGAACAACTCGAGGACGCTGCCTGCGGGGAGACCCCACCACAGCTCCAGGCTCTGAAGCTGTTCAATAAATTCCTGGATTTAAGGCCAGGAGAGAGCGTTCAATCATCCCGGCCGACCTTGTGCGTCGCGTTTCCCCCTGGCGCAGGGGATGGCAGTCCCCTGCCATCGGAGCTGTTTCAGAGCGGTACCCAAGGCACACTTGGGGTACCTGAGCTACCTGCCTGCCCAAATCATCACGTCCCCTGCCTGAGCCAGCTCACGTCGTCTCGCACATCTCTCATGAAATCAAAGGACCTTCGCTCTCCCCGAAGGTGGTGCCGTGTTGTGTGCTCAGCGGGGAGCGTTTTCAATCGCTCACTGGCAGGGCTTTCCTCCGCACTGCGTGCCAGCCCCAGCTTTGGGAACAAGCCTGGCTCTGCAGAGGTACAGGGGGGGTCTCCAAAAGAAGCAGCTGGGAGGTGAGGTTCTGAGCACATTGCCCAAAGAATCACATAGGGAGTGAGGCGGTGGGGGCACGAGCCTGAGTTACACCAGCGGGTTTCTGCCCTGCTGCCTCTTGCTGTCACACAGACCCAGAGCAAGGGACAAATCCCAGGGCAGACACGGGTCTGGTTTTGGTTTCAGGGGCTCTGTAGCCCACCTCCATGGGCTCACCCCAATCGATGCCAGGTTAGGAGGAGAATCCAGCCCCCATCATCACTGGAGGGGATTGATGGAGTCAGCCTTTGGGTGAAGAACAGGGGACAACTGAGAAATGCTCCCGACTCCAGCACACTGGGCACATCCAGGTTGCATCTCCACCATGTCAAGGCTTCAGAAATTCAGCAAAACCCAACAGAGTTGCTTTAAGTCTGTAGCAAGAAGGTGGAAGCACAGAGCTGGGCTACCAGGGAGCCAGAAGAACACAAGAACGAGCCCTTACAAAGCCACAGGCCTGGGTGCCTGCTGCCATTCTGAGCCCAGGTTTTGCTCTCCCAAAATGCTGTTGTGTGTTTCCCAACACGCATTTCCCAACATGTGCACGGAGGCACTCATCCTGCTGCAGTCCTGCTGCCGGTGCCACCCAGCTTCTCAGATTTCCCACTGAAATCTGGGACAAGGAACAATTTCTCCGAGCTGTATTCTTCGTGCGTTAACTTTATTGATGAGCAACACAGCACGCTGGGCAGGATGAGGACCCTGGTAAATGAAGCAATAGAGAACTGGGGCTGAAGGCAGGTAGCAACCTGCCCATCTGTAGCTCTGGAGCTCAAGAAACGTCTCCTTAAACAGGGCTGCAATTTCATGAGTCTCTGCTCTGCACTATTTGCTTTTGCTTTATATTGTGCTTGGAGGGCTCTGGATGACAAGGACACTATTATTATTATATACTCCTGCATGTGTGTGCCTGCACGCTGGCTCAGGTGTCTATCGGTCGGAATAAATTACAGGGAGACAGCGAAAGGAAATGTTGCGTTTCATTAAAGCACCGCTTTTCATTTGCACTGGGAGTTTCTCCGGTTAGAAGTCAAACTGCACACCCGCCACTTGCTAATTGCACTTTTCAGAATCAAAGGCTTTAGCCAAAGGGATAAATATATAAAATTGTCAGGAAGGAAACATTTTCTTCTTGAATTCCAAGTAAAAACTGAACTAATACAGCCTCTTTTGATAATAAAAGCAGCAGAAACATACATCAGATCTCTGTGGCTATAGGCAGCTTGAAAAGGAAGAAAAAGATCCGCTTATCGGGCCAGGAGGACTTTTCTAAGTGACTGAAATTGCATTAGGAAAACCATGTCCCTGTTTCCTTCGATAATTATCTCGTGTTGTTTTAGCTTCCTTCCCAGGTAGCTCCTTCACCCGGGGATTTGCTCAGTCTCTGCTTTTCCCTGCTTTGCACCTCACCAAGAGCTAAGAGCATCGACGAGCTGCTGTGCCCAGCAGCCCCGGGGGCCCCATTTCGGGATCCTGATGCTCTCCAGCTGCCCGCTTCCCTTTCCCCTCCCTCCTTTTTTCTTCTTTTCCCAGCCAAACCGTGGCCATTCCTCACTCCTCGGGCCCTGGGACAGGGAGATGGAGGACAGAGTCACGCGTTGTTAACCCCCACTTTCCTGTGGCTGCTGGTGATTTATTACGAGCAACGAGGCATGAGGACAGCCGGGCGAGGAACGAGGAGCATCTTCGCTCCGTCCCAGCTCCGGGCTGTTTAATAAGCCCTTTTAAAGGCAGGGGGGAGCAGTACTTATTGGGTGAAAAAGTAGAGGACATTGGGTTGTATTTATTTTATGTCTTGGTTCTTAAAGAGGAAAAACGTCTCCATTTCAGAGCAGGCAACCTGAAAGCACAGTGTCTGCAGCACGCCAGGAGGACTCAGCCTTGAGCAGTGAGGCCGGATCCTGCTCCTTTCCGTGGTTTCAGAAGGCAAAACCTATAGACAGGCTGGGTTATTTATGCATTTTCACCTGGTTTCTGGCAAGACTGGTGTTTTGGCTCTGTTTTCATCAGCCGGTTTCCTCTTCTTTTTTGTCCTGAGAATCAATTTAGTTCACCAGTTTAAAAAGAAGAGAAAAAAAGAAAAAAGAAAAATTCCATGATTACTAAATAAATAAATAACAAGAATAAAAACCCTACTGGAAATTCTGCAGCATTTTGCAAAAACGACTGTGAAATTTATGGAACGACAGCTAAATTGAATGAGATTAGGAAGAAAAGGGCCTGTCTATTTATGTGAAGAGTTTTCAGAGTTATCATAATTAATTATAACAAACATTTCGTAATGCACATTAAATCTCAGGCTTGGAGGCTCAGGCTGCTTCCCAGTGCTCAGGCTGGGATGTTTGCTCAGTGGGGGCTGAGCTGCAGCTGGAGGCAGCCCCAGGACTGCAGAGGTGTAACAGGGAGCAGAGTGTGCCCCTGCTCCTCCACCCGAGCACCGAAATGATGCCCAAAAATGCAGCAGTGAGCCTCAGATTGCTTAAAATCCTGCAAGATTTTAAAATTACGCAAAGGAGCCAAGCCTGGTCCATGCTTCCCCACAGCCCCGTGGAGGGGCTGGGCTCCTTGCAGCAGGATCAGACCCAGCTGTGCACGTGGAAATGCATCAGACAGGAGGGAATAAAACCAGGACAGGGTCAGAAATGCCTCACACAGACCTGGGGGATTGGAGGAGGTCACGGTGGACTCAGCTTGGCCTCACTCACCCCTTCCATTGGTCCTGGGGGGATGGACAGGCACTAATGATGCCAGCATCGCTTGCTAGGATTTAATTAGGTGCTGGTGGCTGCGGATCCAGCCCCACCTGCGGCTCCTGTTGCTGCACAAGATGTTAGCTCCTGGTGTGTACCAGCCCACGGGAAAGCCTCCCACTGTTCCTCCTGGCTGCCCACATTGGAAATGGGCTGAGGGAATGATTTCACATGGGGAGAGATGCACGGAAAACTGGGTGATGCCACGGATGAAAGGGGCTACTTGAAGCTGAATGATCCCGACCCAGAATCAGGTTTAACTCTCTTTGCCTGTGCTGTTTGGGTGCTAAGGCATGAGGCTCACAGAGCCCCGTACAGCCCCACAAGCATCTCTGGCTTCATGGCTCTGGGTTGCCAAGGGTGGCAGGAACCACACACTGCCCCGGTAAACATGGGAATCCCCAGATCTGCTGGGAGAACTGATGCAGGCAGAGCAAAGGCAGAGAAAAATCACCTCTGCCAGGCTCCACACACACTCTCACGTGAGCAAACAGCAGGCTCGGGGTCTGACCTGTGCTCTGTCCTGCACCCCAGGAGCTAGAGGTTACCCGTCCCCCTTTGAGCAGGGCTGACCCCAACGCAGCCAGCTCCCTCCCGGCCTCCCAGCAAGGGCTGATTGCTTTCACCTGCAAGCCCTTCCCAGCTCTTCTGATATATTACCTGGGGGCTTTTCTAGTCCCTGAAGTGAAGGTTAAAAAAAAAAAGAAAAAGAAAGATGCTCGGGCTGGATTTATCTCCTCCAGCACAGGGACCCGGGCCCCACGCTGCCTCCTGGGGCTGGTGCTGCCCAACGCTAATTAACCACTGCCCCGGCTGCCGTGGGACCCGGCTCTCCTTGGACAGAAAGGAATAAACCCAGCAAGTATGTGCATCGCCCATTTTTTATGCTCCTGCTCTACCCACTGGGCGAGGACATCACCCAGAGTCCTGCAGGCAGGGTTAGCTCAGTGCTGCAGCACCCGGGGTTGTTTTAGGTGCAGGACGCAGTGGGGCCGATCCTGCTGCGGTGTCCTCGCAGAGAGCCAGGAGCTCGGCACGCTGCCTCCTGGCATCCCCAAAGGCTCCTTGAATATTTGGCCCAGCAACAACAAGAAGATGTTTGGATGGGCTCATCCTGGCGCTATCTGGAGACGTTTTGTTATTAGCACAGCCCCGTGCTAATCAGCACCCTCAGGTTGCAGTTCCCAACTGGATGCAGCTCAGGCAGATGATCGCAGAAGGGACACTGGGGACTCTGTGGCACCCTTGCTGCCCCACAGCACCCTGTCACCCTGTTGCCAGCCTCAGGGACGCAGCCCTGGGTGCAGCATCGCCCTGCCAGCAGCATCCCGCGGCCGTGGCCATGCTCCAAGTGGCCTCACTGCTGATTTGCGGCGGCCTGCAGGCATCAGCTCGCCATGCCAGGTGGTAAATCATCGCAAGTTTTTGTGCTTTCAGCAAAAAAGAGAAAGAAAAGGAAGGTGGAATTTAAAAAAAAAAAATAAATAAAAACTCCTACAGCCCCCCAGTGAGGGAATAAACTGCTGCAGAGCTGTGCTTGACCCTGGCTGCTGCACCAGGAGGGCACCCAGCACTGGTTATGAGCCAAAGGAACACAGCCGTGCTGAGAGCAGGGTGAGACCCCCCCGGTGCCACCCTGGCACTGGCAAACACGGTGCCACGAAGGCTTCCCTGCCCTGGATTTTAGTGGCACGGCCAGCAAGAGCCTTGACTTCCATAGTGTGCAGTCCTTTTTCTTCCCCAGCATTAAGGGCTCCTTTTTGGCTTCCGATGGTAAAATATTCTGCTCTAATATGCAAAACAGGTTTGATATCTAATCTACAGAGCTAGCCCAAGCCCCGTGTTTTACCCATCTGGGCAAAATGGTTGCGCAGAGCTGGGCATGGCAGCCCTGCAGCAAATCCTGACCCTCCAGGCGGGGTTCCCACCATCCACAGCAGTGCGAGAGCAGCTCCACTGCACCAGCAGTGCTGGTGAAAGGAGAGGAATTGAGCATCTCCCACAGCCTGGTGCTGGACTGAATCCCAGATTTGCACATCTGATGGGTTGGGGTTAAAAAGGTGTCTTTGGTGCAGAATTTGGTTTGAAGCGTGGTTATGGATTCAGCTGCCAAGGGTGCCCAGATGGGGCCCACAGGTCTGACATAAAAAGGAAAAAGCCAAAAAAAAAAAAAAAAAAAAAAGGATTAAATGCTTCCCCAGGCCAAGAAGTGTCTCAATAGTTAAGGAAAAAATAAAAAATAAAAAACCCTATTAGGCCAATGCAACTTCACTGAAAATTTTTACTTAATAGGCTACCATGATTGTGCCAGATGGATAAAATGAAACCTACCGAGGAAGATCCACACGTGCTTTTCTTCATTTGCAACCAATATATCAACTCAGCCTTCCTGCATGGATTGTGAAACGCAAATCTTCATGCTTTTGGAACCTAGGAATAAAGAAATAATGGCATAGAATTAAGATAAATATTTGGGGAAATCACATTTCCTGTCATTTAAAGAAGAAATCTTTATACAACAGAAAAACTGGCAGGTCCAGCACAGTTCTGCTGATCCCCAGCTGAAAAAAAAATCATTAGGCAGGACTCAGGAATCATGAGAGTGATGCAAAATCATTAGATTTTTAAAATGGAGATTAAATCACACCCCTCGGTACATGTCCCTGCTCCCACGCTGCATGTCAGAGCAGCAGCAGCAGGGTACGCATGTCCGTGGGGAGCTCTGAGTGGGAAAATCCAAGGCTTGTGCTGCTATAAAAGAGCTGTAGTTCTGCATTGTCACTTCAAAAGATGAGCTAAATATATATACATAAATTATATATATCTATACCCGAATATAATGTCTCTCCCAGGCCTTCCCCGTGGGCACCGTCGCACCCTTGCAGGGTCCAGGGAGGTTAATAGAGCCATCCCTGCCTCCCCCTTCCAGGCAACAAATCCATTATGGGAACAGCGAGCTGCCTTGGACTCGTCAGCCTGTACCTTTTATCCATTTTGGCAGAGGAGCGTAATTGACTCATGTCATAAATCAAACATTTCTCCCCGCAAAGCTCCAGCCGCGCTTCGAACGCTTTCGTTAATGGGGTTGGGGACACCCTGTCCCCAGCGGCTGGGCTCGGACCCAAATCCCCCCTCCTGGGTGCAGGGGGGCTGGAGTGGGTCAGGGGCGCAGGGTGGACCCTAGGGTGGGGTGAGCTGGGGACAGGGCTGTCCCCAGAGCCTCTTTTGAAGTGGCCTCCATCATAGCAATGGGGAGACTGAAGAGGGGGGGAGCCCAGAGCCCCCAGCTTTCCCCCCTGGCACCCGAGGGGCAGAACCCATGCACTTACCCCGATCAGACCCTTCTGTCACCATTTCTGTCCCTTGTACACCTTGGGGTGGACACCAGAGCCTTCTCCAGCTTCACACCTGCCCCCTGTGGGTGCTACCCCTGTGTGTAGGATCACCCCTGTTTGTAGGATCGCCTTGTAGGATCACTCCTATGTGCATGATTGCCCCTGTGTGTAAGATCACGCCTGGGTGCAGGATTGCCCCGTTGTGCAGGATCACCCATGGGTGTAGGATCACCCCTATGTGCAGGATCATACCTATGCGTAGGATCACCCCTGTTTATAGGATCACTCCTAGGTGCAGGACTACCCCTGTTTGTAGGATTATGCCTAGGTGGAGGATTGCCCCTGTTTGTAGGATCACCCCTGGGTGTAGGGTGGCCAACAGCTGTGTCTGCTCTGGGGTCGGGGTGGCCCAGGCCCCAGCACAGCTGCGCCCAGGCCCCAGCACGCCCGTCCCTGCCAAAGCCAATGTGTCCCTGCTGGGACCGACGCGACCACCATTAGAGGCTCCTGTAGGAAAATTCCAGCCTAAGGCTCTGAAAGCGAGTTAGGGACGGGAAGAAAAACACAAATGAATTTAATAAGTGCTTAATTGGATTCTCCACAGCGGAGAAAGCTGCTGCTTCCCAGCAAACGCCCCCAGCAGCAGGCCGTGAGTCAGCCCGCTCCTCCCAGTCACACCAGTGCTGGGGGGAGGCCAGGTCTGTCCTTGGGTGACCACAGCCTGGGCACGGCCTCGTGTCCTCTGCAGGCCCAGCCCAGCCCAAATTCAGGGGCTGATGGCAGGGTGAGTGCCGCAGTCGGGGCACCCGCGAGCACCCAAATGAAAATGGAGGGGAACAAACCACAGAAGTGAAGCCGTCCCCGTGGGCAGGGACATGGGATTTGCCCTCACCCGTGGGGTTGCTGGTGCCAGCAGCTGTCCTCCCACAGCTCCTGGTTATCGCCAGACCCCTCTGTCACAACTCCATGTCCCCACGTGTGGCCCTGTCCCCAGGCCCCTCTCCCAAAGACGACATCTTTGCTGCCTCGCGCTTCCCCAAATTGACCCGCCCTGGCTACAAATAAAGAATCTATGAGGCAAAGCTGCATTAAATCAATGAGCCAATGTGCCTGCTGCTAAGATAAGCACAGCTACCGGGGTCTCTTGCTCCGTCATTAGTGCTGGAGGATTCTCAGAGCCAGAAAACCCGGGGAGACTCATTAGGGGAAGCGCCACTTCTGGCTGGATTTACCGAGAGTCTCTCTCCAGCCTCCGCGCGCCCCTTTCTCGCTGCAGGAAGCCCTGCCCTTGCTCTGATCTGTTATGCAGCGTGCGGAGCCCATAAGGCTTTCAAAAATAACACGCTATTAAAATAGTTTTAATCAGAATTCCTCCAGCCAAGACACAGCAGCCAGAGATCCCGCTGTCTTTGGCAGAAAGGAGCTCGGAGAAATTAAGCGATGAGGGGAGGAAGTGATTTCAAAAAGCCTGGCCATATCTCGCTCCATCAGGATGGACCTGGCGTTTTTCATGGGGTTTGTACCCAGGAGGAGCAAATCGGCCTGGCTGTAAGAACAAATTTAGGTGAAGAGACGGGGATCCAGCTGCAGCTCCTGCCTCTGCTGAAGGTTTTCTCTGTGATCACGTAATTTCTCCACGCTGCACGTTCCCCAGCAATCAAATGCGTTCTCGTTTCTCTTCCCTCCTGCCCTGCCTCCTTCTCTGGAGTCCAGGTTTCTCGGGGTGCAGGCACAGCAGCCGCAGCTGCAGCATTTCGAGAGCATCAGAGGGAACAAGGAGGAGCAATCCCTTGGTGCAGGGGCAGGCTGGCATGCGAGGAGCTGGCAGGAGCCCTTCAGAAATTAGACCCGGAGGCAGCCTCTGAAGGAACAATCCTCAGCTCCAGAGACTTCAGCTCCACTTTGGCACCTGGGGAACTCGCTGGGCCCAGGACCCCTGCAGGGGACCAGTATCCAAGAGCAGTGGGTGCTGCAAAAAAAAAACCTTTTTGGTCAACATGTGGCAACAGCACCACGCACGATGAGGCAACGGGATTGACTTTGCACAGTGCCTGTGCAAAAATATTTTTGGTAACGTCAGCGTCCAACTGATTGACTTTGGGATGAATCTTGGACCAGAACGTGGATGTTCATGGTCTTCTGCTAAAGGGCAAGGGTCTGCTCTGCTTCCTGGCTGAAATCCAGTGTGCTCAGTGTGTTCTGCACCTCTGCCCTTTCTGAGAAAGATCAGACCTGTGACATCTCTGGGAAGCCACCCCCACATCACTGCCCAAAGCGGGGGCTGTAAATCAGAGCTGGATCCGAATTATTATATATTTTTTTTAAAGTCTCACTTGTGTTGGGTGTGGATTCTCCAGGGGCTTGTAGGGTTATCACTGCAAACCTGCATTCAGCCATGGGACCGAGAATTTCTTCCCTTTTATCCCCAGCAGCTGACACTCCCCATCCTGCTCCGAGGAGGAGGCAGAGCTGGGCAGCACGTGGCCCGGGCTCCCAAAGCCGTTCAGGTCCCTGCAGAAATATTTGGGAGGAGGCACCTGGAGCACACGAGAGCATGAGCCTGAGTGCGTTCGCTTCAAAAAATAATAAAAAAAAATAAAACAGATGGTCTATCGCCGAGAGAAACAGGCAAACAATGAATGGATGCATCAAAAAAAAAAAAAAGCCAACAAAAGCCAGGCATTCAGCATTACCGGAATAACCTCAAAATACACTTTTTTTTTTTTTTTTTTTTTTTTTTTAATTCATAAATTGCTATGAATTGGAATTTTTCTCCACTTTCAGGAAACTGGAGGCTTGTGATGGCTCTGCCCATTTCCAAATTAACGAGTGGACTTCCCTGCTATGCCCTCCTCATCTTGTAGGGAAAAGGGGGCTCAGCCCTCCCTCGCCACCCACCAAACCATTTAATTTGCAGGACTCCAGGCTGCCATGGCCCAGTTCTCCCAGTTTAACAGCCCCAAGCACCAGCGTCAGCCACCCATACTGGGAAGAGCCATGCGGATGGCATCTCCAGGAGGTTCCTGCCCAGCGTGGCATGGAAACATAACACCACAGCCCCAGATTTAATTAAAATAAACCATCCTATGCCATCCAGAGTCTTGTTGTTTTGCGGGGTTGTTTCAATAATTATAAAATAAATTGCATTTCTATTGCGCCTTTCATCCTTGGATCTCAAAGTGCTTTACAAGCATTAATTAATTTAGCTTCCAAATAGCCTCTCCCTCTGATGTCGTATGAAAATTTAATAAACAGGTAGTTGGAGAGGTGGGGGGGATGCCTGGGGGCATGTGGCAGGTCAGAGGCAGCCTTGGAAGGAAAACCCCCCAAAGCCAAAGATTTCAAGTAATGAGAGTGTCAAAAAAAGAGAAAAAAAGCTGTGAAATAGGGGCATGGACATAGTAGCATCCAGCCCCCATCAGCCTACCTGAGCCCCCCACGCCTGCGTGGTAGCAGGGAAGGGGAAACCCCAGCTGCGAGTGGCAGGAGCTGTTAAGGCACATGACATATTGAGGGAATTAAAACACATTTAGGGAAATCTCCAAATAGTGTTTTTTTTTTTCTTTCCTTTTTTTTTTTTTTTCCAGCTTTAAAGAATAACACTGACTGTCTCAAGCTGTGGTAATGTATTCAGGCAACACAACTGAGTCAGAGCTAATTGAATTTAAAAGCAGGTATTACATCTGTGCCTTCGGAGTGAGTACATCCTGAAAATCACTTCAGTGATGAAGTGTTTTACCCAACTACTACTTAATCTTTTTACATAGAAAGCAGAATTAACCCTGCTGTGCAGCCTTCATTAAGGGAACCAAATGAAGTTACCTGGTGAGGTTCAAATTTGCTGCAAGTGGTAAAACTTCAGCTGAAGTTTCTCAAATCCAGAGGGACTCCTTTTTTGTTGTTGTTAAAATCCGCCAAGTGCTTTAAACCAGGTCAGTTATCTGGGTCCTGCTCATCTTCCCTTCGTTAAATCCAGGAGGAAATCAGCACACCTGTCCCTGTGTATAAACACGGAGATGAGCAGAGAAATGGGTCATATCCCTGCCTGCTCCTCATGCCTCTCCCTGACAGAGCCCGCACCGCCCCACCTGCTCTCTTTTCCCCTTTCCCATTCCGTTTTCTCTTTCCAGGAGGAGAAAATAATTGAAGGAGAAAACGTGCCCCAGAGAAAACCCGATAAGCTGTGCCCCCACTGGTGCTGAACCTCGTCCAGAGCCCCCTGCTCCCCAAGGACAGGGCAGGGCAGCAGCCTGAAGGCAATGAGCTGTGAACTTGGCCCTGATGGAGTTAAAAAAAAAAAAAAAAAAAAAAAAAAAAGCCCATCACTTCTTTACTACTTCTCCTTCTTCTAAATAAATACATTAATACTTAATTTATATGATATTACTCTGGATACTTGGTATATCACTTCATGTATATTTTACTTACATATTTATATATAACATATATTTATCTATCACTTTATATACTTGTTATATCACTTTATATATTTATAACACATATCTTTATATATATATTACTTTATACACTTGGTATATCACCTTATATCAAGTAAAAGCCCAAACCCATCAGCTGAGCAGCAGCGCTGGGTGCACCCCACCAGCACCCCCATCCTCAGGGTGCTGGGGGGGTCACAGACCCTCCTTCCCCTGCAAATGGAGAAGGAAAAAGGCCCCGCAGAATCATTTCCAAAACCATCGCAGCGAGTGCCTGGTTTTGGCTGGCGGTGTTTATCCAGCAGCTCCCGAGGCAGGCACCAGGGAGCTGGGAAAGCTGCGGGGATCCCCTCAATGCCTCATGAATTTCAAGCACAGACAATTGATTTACATCGCCAGAAATTTACACGGGTAAGGAAAAAAAAAAAAAAAAAAAAAAAAAAAAAAAAAAAAAAAGAGCTCTTCACCATTCATTAATTTTCTCTAAAATTCATTCATCCAATTAGGCAGCTGAAATGGTGCGTTGTAATTTAGATACCCCGTGACACTCCATGACTATTGATGGTTCCCGATTCAAAGGGAACAGGAACAGAATAAATCCCTGGCTACGAGCTCTTCAAAACCTAATTTCCTTCTAGTTATGAACCAGGAAATCATCCGGAGAAATCAGGAGAGATTCAGACAAATTTATTTTGGGCATCAGGAAATGGAGCAGATTCTTCACTGGCCACGAGCAAGACTTTTCAGCTGTAAATGTTAGGGTGCTTGTTATTGTTGTTATTGTTGTTGTTTTTTTACAAAATATTTTAGTATTTTCCAATGAAGAATCTGAAATAGGAGAGCCCACCCTTGTGTGTCAGCCCCGGGAGGACATCTCCTATAGCACTGCCAGCTTGCTTAATTGGAGTTTCATTTCCAATCTCGGTATCTTTATTAGCAGCCAGAGGCACCAGGCAGGACAACTGCCAAAGTCCTTACATCAGGTTTGTGCTGCAGAGGGCAGGTTTTAACAATAATAAACAAGGTGATTTGACGTTTGCATCTTTGCCATGAAGAGTCATTGTGATTTTCTGACCAAGCTGGATGTGGATGTTATCAGGGACACAGAGCAGAGCCACGGAGCCACGAGCATCACCAGTGGGGTGCTCCCGCTCCACGTGGGCTGAGGAACCCTGGCCCATTATGCAGAGGAGGAAAGCAACATGCAGGGTGACAAGGCTCCCTTTGAAAATTGAATAAAATAGCTATCCTGGGAAAAAAAAAAAAAAGGAAAAAAAAAAAGTATTAAACATGAAAACTGGGTTTTCCCCAGCTTCTCTTTCTGCCTCCCCACCATGAGCAGGGGCACTCCAACCACTTGTGTGCAAGATGCATGTGGCTAGCCCAATTTAATGCAGTTGAAGAGGGAAATTTGGGCCAGGCTAAGCGATTTGAAGCCCCAAGAAGTCCATCAGAGGCTGTGGATGAGGACTGAGGACTTTGTGTTCTCCAAATGACCATGAAACCCCACTGCTGCACTCAGGGTCCTGCTCTACCTCAGGGCTATGGTAACACACGGCACATATAATACAGCCATAAATATTCAAGTCAGCTGGCTTCATCCTGTAAGTGAATATGGAGATATATATAGACACGTATTTAGAGAGAGTTATGGGAGTGCAACTCATCATCGTAACACAGGAGCACTTACAGAGTTTTCCAGGATTTAGGGTGAGATCCAGAGATGCACTTTGGCTGCTGTAATGTGGGCAACGCAATACTTACATTAGGGTGGCCAGCCCCACAGGCTGCCCCAAGGACACAGTGTCCACGGGTGGTCAATACTGAGAATGTTTTCCGAGAGGATCCAAAATCTGCAGCCCCCAGGGCCTGGAGAGCCCAGGCTGTGATTCCAATGACTTCTCAGCTCCTGGGTCTGAGCCCATCGGCTTCCCTGCATTTCAGTGCCATCTCCATACCCCAAAGAGGGATGATTTTCTTTCCCGGGCTGCATGGAAGGTCTTTCTAATGTCCTACAGAAATGCTGGGGTTGCAGCCCGGCACCCCAAGCCTCAGCCCAAGCTCCCAAGCCACGCCGCAAACCCCCTTGGTGCAAAAAGCCACGATGCAAGTCCGTGATCTGGGAAGCCACAGAGGTTTTGAGGTTTCCCCCACTCGCACTGCCCTCCAGATGCATTTCTCTACAACACCATTGCCCTAACCCATGCCAGAAGGGGAACTACCTAAAACCTCTGCCCGGTTGGGTCAACCGAAGCCTTGGCAAGGCAGTCCGTGCTGTGACGAGCTGCGCTGCAGTGAGAAGCATCAGCCTTTACGTTGGTTAATTTTTGAAAATCAAGCTCTAGAAAAGCAAAGCGAAGGTCTGGAGATAACGAGGAAACGCCTGGTGCCAGGCCTCTGTCAGCACTGGGGAAAAAAAGTCCCTTTTCCCCCAAAGCCTCCCAGATAAAAAAAGGGAGAAGTAAATAAATTTCACTGAGCCTTTTGAAAACGCTCTAATTGCCTTTGTGGTCTAATTGCTCCTGGTTTTACAGCCTCATTTCTTGTCATAAAATTAGTCCCACTTTTTTATGCTTTTTGCCTTTGCTACTGGTCTGTGATTATTATTTTTTAATTGCTTTGGTATGTTGATCTCTCCCACAGGTCCCTGGGGAAGGGGGCGAGGGACCTCATCCTGCAGCTGTCGCTGTGCAGAGGATGCTGCAACTGCTGAAAGGAGGCAGCTGCTCGATTTTTGGGGTGAATTTTGGCATTCCTCTCCCCACGATTGCCTTTAGTGGCTGAGAACAGGGCTGGGCACAGAGACCATGCCTCGAGCAGAGCTCAGCCACGACAGGAGGAAACTTATTAGAAGTGTAGCAATTTCTTTCAGGACTTTTCAGGGGGAAAAGAAGAGATGGAGATACAAGATGCAACCATTGGGAATGTAATAAGGGCGTACAAGGAAACAAAACCACCTGAAAAAGATAAAAGCTGCATCATCTGTAACCCTTTTAATAACCATCTTATTTCAAACAGCACCAACTTCTTCTCACTGCCTCTCCAGAACAGCATCTATATTTGTTTTCTTTTTGATATACAGCTGCAATAGGAAGCCATGCGTGAAGTTTATTAAGCCTGGGTAATTTTCTATCAGTTCTGCGTGCTATTGATTTCATCTATACTGTTATCTGGCTCTGACTGAACCTGAAAAGTCATTTAAAAACAAAAAAAGCATATAATTCTTCAAAAATACAACTATTATGGGATGGAGAACGTTGCCATTTTGGATGCATTAACAACATGTTGAAAATGAATGTGTCAGAGATACAAATCTTATTAAGGAGGCTTTGATGATACCGAGACTAGGAGGGAGGGAGCCGCCGGAGCCGAACCCGGACGCGGAGCCGAATCTGAACTTCTCTCCGCCAGTATCTCTCTCAGGGGTGGAAGGAAAATTGGATTTGCTTTGGCTTTCGTCCAGCCCTGCTTCATCCTGAACCACTGTCCAACCTCTCCCACGTCCTTGGAGTTACTCCCAGTTTGTGGCATAAGCAAGAGTGAGATCAGCCCGAGCGGCTCTACCCAGCGCGCTGGCGATGCTCGGAGCTGGCGTGGGGCCACCTCGGGTTCGCGAGCCTTGCGCAGTGTCACAAATGCAGATCCTCAATGCAGAAAAGCAAACCTCAGAGCTTTCCCCAAGCTACAGGAGATTTGCAAAATCTGCATCCGGACCCAGGGCTTCCCAAGGGCTGCACCGTGAGATGGGAACAGGCGGAGATGTGCAGCTGGCAGGGGACCGTGTCCCATGCAACCCCACACCCAAGAGTCACCTCCCCCAGCCAGCAAAGTATTTTCCCACGTCTGGATCATCAGCCTTGTGTTTTGGGCTCCCCAAACCAAAAAGGCAATGGTGACAGAGTGAGTTAGACCTGGCCAAAGCCAGGCCCAAACCTTGCCAGAGCTGCAGGATGCCAGGATTTGGGTCAGACCCTTCTGCACTCATTTTGTCAGCTCCCTCATCTGACTGGCATCAACCACCAGGCAGTGACATTTAAAAGATATTAATTAAGACATCAAAATATATCCCTCTAATTTAGCTCCTTGTCAGTCATGGGGACGGGCACAACCTCCCTGGCTCCAAGCACAACCATCCAGCCAGAGGCTGCCCTGCTGTAACCAGAAATGCCCTTTTTCCTCCCAGTTTTCCACCATTTTTGGGGTGACCTCCCTGTTCTGACACCAGCCAGACCAACGTAATGGAGGGACAGCAAACAAACCAAACCCACAGCACAAGGAGAGTTTGTCCTGGCTGGGCTTGGAAAAAAAAAAAAAAAAAAAAAAAAGGAAAGATAAAAAAAGAAAAAGAAAAGTACAGCCGAAGGCTGCGAGATGAGTTGCGGGAATGAGAGTGCTTTGTGGGACATAATCCAATTCCTGCTGGACAAAATCCATCATCCCCTCCGTACTCACCTGCCTCTGCGCCAAGAGAGGCCAAAGATAGCCAAAAAGTTTCAGAAACCTCCAAAAATTTGTCCTGACAGTTTAGTTTAGTTTTTTTTTTTTTTTTTTGGGGGGGGGGGTATTTTGGGGGGGACAGTGAGGAGAAACCCCAAATGCATTTGCTGGAGCCAGGAGCTCCAGTGAGAACCGACGGCAGCAGCAGGACGGCTCCATGCATCTGCAGCCCGAAACCTTCTGCTCGTCACAGTCGCTCTCCAAAACCTCCCTGGAGAAAACCTCTGCACTGCAACTGAGCTCCTCGCAGGCATTTTAGGAAGGGGCTGGACGCCTTTTCCACCTCCCAGCCCCTGGCCGTGCAAATCCCCGGGGATTTGCTTGCGCTGGATCTTTCCTGCAGGGCGTTGAAGGGGAGGAGAGAGGCAGAGGGGAGGAAGGCACAAACTTTGCCTGCGATGCTCCAGCAGCAGCCGAACGCAGCCAGGCACTTCCCAAAGAGCTGAGGAGCAGCCCCACGGCTGTGACATTTGCAATGCATTAAGTTTAAACATTTTCAATAAAGAAAAACAATCCATTCAGACTTGCTTTATGATTCATAGTAATTGCAAATAGAAGCAGTTAATATAATTGTCCAGCTGAGACCAGCAGGCTGGGAACATGTAGCAGTGAGATGTACAATCAGGGAAGGTTGGGAGGGAATTTAAGTGCAGGTTAAGCAAATGCATTACTTTAATAACACACAGAGACAGCCCTTGTAGTTATAAAGAGGATAAAATAAATATTGTACCAGAAATCTACAGAATGGGAGGTTTTATCACCAAGAACTGCCCGCTTGCTATTTACTTTCAATTTAGATTTTACAAAAGCTGCTCTCGCCATGTTTTTTATGTATGGAAGAGAATGACTTGAATTGACAAATGACCTTATTTCTCCATAAGTTTTGCAAGGGAGCCTCAGTTTCTCAAAGAAAAATGATCGCCTCCCAGCAGTCATCCCAGAGAGAGAAAGATGCTTCTTTTCTCTCTCTCTCTCTCTTTTTTTTTCTTTTTAAAGAAAAAAAAAAAAAAAAGGAGGACTATAATTCAAAGAGGAGCTGGTGCTTCTGCTCCTCTCTCTCTTGGAGGTGGGCCAACCTCTTTGACTTCTCCAAATCACAGAGGAAGGGACGGGCTTCTCTGCAGTGCTTTTCAGCCTGGATTTCAGCCCTGTCCTTACTGCGTGTTGGATGTGGCCGTGGTGGCAGCTAACAGCAGGGGAGGAGAGCCCAGCCCTAGGCAAAGGGCAAAATGACATCTTGGGGGACCACACGGGGACCAGTGCTGCTTAATAGCTTTGTTAATGACTTAGGCAGTGGTGTTGGTGCACCCCCAGCAAGTTTGGGATGGCAGGGAGCTGAGCAGGACAGAAGGAAGGGATGCTGCCCTGACTGTGCCCACCTGAAGCTCCACAAGGCTGCTAGGGCATGGCTCCGGTGCCGCATGAAACTCCATGTTTCCCTGGGAACTGGGGCTTTTCCTCCTCTCATTCCCTTTAAATAAGTAACTCGAGCCAGTTCAGCACGAAGCATGCCAGGAGGAGGGGGTGAGGCATCACCATCATCATTTATCTGCCTTAACCAAACTCTGGCTCTCCAGAGAAGAACTAGAGTGCTTTATTTATTAAAAGATATTTCGGCGGGCAACATATTAAATTAAAGCATCTTGTTCGCAGCCTCACGACTTAACGACACATAAACAGCTAAACAAAACAGAACATCGGCTCATTACAACCATTTATAAAATATTAAGGGTCTTAAAAATTAATTATTCACAGGCACCTTCCGCTTGTTTATGGCTGGAGAACGAGAACGCACAGGCTCGAGCGGGCTACCTGCGATTTGGAAGAGAAATGCTGTAGAAATCCCTCGGGGTGCCAGCGGGTGTCCCCTGATCTTGTGGGCACCCTGAGTGCCACTGTCCCCTTTTGGGGTGGACAATGGGTCCTCTACAGGCGGAATCATCATCCAGCATCGCCCAGCCAGGCAAAGGGATAACAAACCCAAAAAATACCAGTACGCCCTCAGCAAGACCCCAAACCCCATCGCGTGGTGGCAGATGCAGCAAACAAGCCCGTGCCCAGAGGGTTTCAGATGGGGAGAAGGAGGTAGGGAATGCAATTTTAAAGTCGCAGAATTTAGCATTAGAAGGTAATGGGATTGCAGTGGCTTTCCAGTAAATGTCACTGCTGTAATTAGGAGAACAATTATTGTCAACTAGCAGGACCGTCCCCTATCTGTCATTTCAGCAGGAGCAGCCAGAGCCACAATTAGCGCTCAGGCAGGGTCGCCCCGCTCAAACGCCTCCAAATGGGGCCGGAGCAGCACGGGGGGTGCCGGGGCCAGCGAGTTTTGGAGGCTCGACCCCCCCGGTCCCACTCTTGATTTACACCAGCCAAGGCGATGCTGCTCCTCCCGTCTCCATGGAGCTATCGATTACGGCCCAGGCCGCTGTTCTGGCCTCACACAGCCAAGCACTTAAGCAACGTGGAGAACAAAAACCAACAAACCAACGTGCTGAACTGATTTACAAACTCGAGGCCCTGGAGGCCAAACCTGCCTCCGCCTACAGCAGCACGAAGCTGGAGGAGCTCCAGGGAGGAGGAGGAGGAGGAGGAGGAGGAGGAGGAGGAGGAGGAGGAGGAGGAGGAGGAGGAGGATGCTCCGGCAACGAAGGCAGCCCAGGAGCGTGTGCGTTACCTCCTGCTTCACCCCCATCCACTCATTGCCTCGGTGAGAGGGATGCTGCAAGCTCACTGATGGCACTCCCAAAACGTGGGGCACTGGTGGGTATAAAGAAGTTCTCGTGATGTTGGAGGAAGGAGGCTGCAGCCACAACCTGCTGTTAATGGACCCAGAGACCCCCCCAACTCCTGGTGCACAGCCCCAGATCCCTCAAAACCCAACAGGAAAGTGTTGCTGCTGCTCAGCTGCACGGCAAAGAGGGCTCCGTGCTTCCCTGCTTCAGTGGAGGTGCCACCGCCAGCAAACCAATGGAGGAAAATTAAAAAAAAAAAAAAAGAAGCAGCACCGTGCATCCAAATTTCCCACCTCGGGTGGAGAAGAGGCTTCTGCTAAAAAGGGAAGGGGGACGCGATGGAAGGGAGGAATGTAGGGGGGAAATTACATCCACTGAAAGCATTTGCAGCATCTTTGCAGCTCTCCATGATTAACTGTGGCCAGAGTGCTATTAGCAGCCTGGTATGATGATTAACAAGCTCTCCTAATAGCTGTTTTTAAACCTGCTTTAAAAAAGCCAGAGCTGGAAGGGGGTGGGGAGACCGGGTGGTATCTCCAAGGAAACCAGAAACAAAATGGGCTTTGGCACATCGCACAACCAGGCGGGTAATCAAAGATTACAACCAGTTTTAATTTAAGGTTAATTATTGTTTACTCTCCGGAGGCGGCCCCGGCGGAAGGCAGCAGCCGCTCTGACCTTCAGCAGCTCGTGGCGGGGCCCCCCCGAAAGCCTGGAGCAGGAGCAGGGCTGAAGCCAGGGGAAACAGGAGCTGCAAGGGGGAGAAATCGATGGAGGAGGGAGGCAGAAGAAAACAGGGATGGAGGCATCCGCCGCCGAGAACCAGTTCCACCCAGGTGCCCGCTGCAAAGCTCCATTCAGCGTTATTTTAATGGCTGCCCCCTCTGCAGATGCTGTTAATTAATATCGGGCTCCCATTGATTTCCCATTCGGTGAGATCACACCGGCAGCTCCGCACAAAACCAGCCCCGTTTTTATCAATGAAAACGTTGTCGCCCTGCCCCGGGGAGAAGTCAGAGCTCTCCACCGAGGATTTGGCACACCGGGGTCATGGCTGCTTGGGGTGCTGCCTTTGGTTGAGGCCCAAAATTTGGGAGCCCCTCTGAG
This sequence comes from Anas acuta, assembly GCF_963932015.1. NCBI lineage: Eukaryota > Metazoa > Chordata > Aves > Anseriformes > Anatidae > Anas > Anas acuta. The sequence goes on along the minus strand of NC_089004.1, from coordinate 3,604,700 downwards.
CCTTTTCCCAGACCCTCTCCACAATCCCAGTGAGTGGATGAGGGCTTCTCCTTCCCCTGACCACCCGTCCCTCTTCTTTCACCCCGGAATCTACCCCATGAACCCAACACTCAGCCCATTGAGCCCCATCTCCACAAACACCCCTCCTGGCCCCAAATCCCCGCTCTCCTCCCCGGGCTGCACTCCCCTTGTCTTTAAAACCCAAAGCAGCATGCAAAGACGTGGGATATTTCTCAAAGTCCAGACCAGGAGGCTCTTTCTCCTCCCCAAAGCCATTTTGCTGCTGAGGAATGGCAGCTGGGATTAAGGATGGTGACAACTCCCCTAAGCTCTCCTCCCTTTGCTCGCAGACAGACATATTTAATTATGATAGAAAGGCGATCCTAGCGCGCGCTGCAAATACTTAAGGTGATTTGAAGCGTGAAGCCGCATACGGTTTGCGAGATTTGAGTTCCCAATCTGTTTGGGCTTGTTTAGGCACTTTCTGCTGTTTATTCCCTCTGTATCTCTATATGCTTCTTGGCACTCAGGGGCTTCGGGAAGCCGGCTCTGGAACATCACCGCAGAAAGGTTTCGACAGCTTCATTCCACTCCGTGCCTGGGCTGAAAGCCTTTAATAGCGACCGGAGGACAGGGCTGGGTGATGGGTGCTGGAGGAGGCAGGCGGCTCTCTCTGGAGGAGTTTTCAGCCCCTTGCTGTGGGATTCGTTTCTCTCTCGCTCAGCGCCTTGCTTTGGATGCAGGGGGGGTTGCCAAGGTCTTTGCAACTGGGTGTGAAGGAATTGGGAGGTTGCTCTCTCTGGGCACGAAGCAACCAAGAGCGGATTTCAGACCTAGGTAGGAACAGGTTTAAATCCTGCCTGGCTGGAAATAATGTGGGCATTCAGAGAAAATAAAATGAAATGAACAACTTTCCAGTGTTAATATTTGCTTGTGAGCTCATATAAGTAAGCTCCAGACACCTCCAAACTTTTCTCCTATCAAGCTGCCATCGGAGGTGTTTCTCTGATCTATTTCTTACTCCTTCCTTCTGCAGCATCACCACTTACAGAGTGAACCCCAGCACAACCCCATCCAAACCAAAACCAGAAGAATCCCCTTTATCATTTCACGGCCAGGGCACAGGAGGTGATACCATGGCCCACCCCTGCTCAGGGAAGATCTGCCCCAAATTCTCATCCTTCACCCACCAGGCAGCCTCTCCAGGCAGGTGGGTGCCCTGACTCCAGTGCTGCCTTTGGTGCTGTGTTGCCTTCATTTCCAAAGATGCACTCAATTAAACGCAAGCTCTCTGTATTCACTTCCCTGAATGAGGTTTTAAGGTACTCACATATACTTAATTAAATCTTACAGATCCTCCGGCGTTTCTGCAGACACATTTCCTATAGGAAATGCGCCGTGGTTCCCTACTGTGTCATTTCTGTGGACACCCATCGTTTTTCAACCCTATTAAATTCTACAAGCAGCTCTTATGATTTCTATCACCCCTTCAGAGGGACCAGCTGTGATTCCCAGGAGGGCAGCTCGTCCCTTTCATCTCCTGCTCCAGCTCCTGGGCTCACCAGCCCAGCTCCAGGTCTGCTGGGAGGACGGATCCTGGCACGACAGCGACCACACAGCCTGGCTGGGCTGATCTGGGGCTTTGACCCAACGGGGGAGTCTTGATGCCAGCAAATATTTCCCTTAGTGGGAAATAGGTCCTAATTTACGTGCAACCATGAAGTCAGCCTGGCTGTTGACACCAGATTTGGGCCAGACCCTCAGCAAAGCACAGCAAATATCCAACAACCACTACCGTGTGTTGCCCCCAGGTTTGTCCCCTTCCCGGGCTCCTCATTGTGCAAAAAAGTACATTTGCATCATGCTTTTGCACAGTCAAGGGCAGCCTGGAGCCCTCAAGAAGGGCTCAGGGATGAATTATCACCCCCAGCCACTACAGCTGGGGTGGTGACAGGGCCAGGAGCGGTCCATTTTGGGTGTACGTGGCCATTTTGTGCCTTTCTCAGGGTTATTTTTCCCCTTCAAGCTAGGGAAGCACAACACAAACTGTAGAGGCTCAGCAGCCAAGACAGCCAGCACCTTTGCACTGAGGAAATTAGAGCTGTAAACACAGGAAAAAAAATATCAAAAATATTGCTATTTCGATAAATATACTCACAGCAGTGTCTGCCCGAGACACGGCCTCGGGAGACGGGCACACGAGGAACCCAGGACACCGCAGTCATTGCCTGGCAGCACCAGCTCCTCGTCGGGTCCCAAGAGGGGAAAACAAAATGGGCCGGGGAAAGCGAGGCGAGAAGGATGCTTTGGGCTTTGTGGTGTGGAGGATTTATTTGTTTTGGGTTTTAAACCATGGTTTTGCATCCCAGCGTTGCCATGGCAGCGGTGGAGCGGACCACACGCTGCGTCCTTCGAAGCCGAGGGAGCTGAGTGCCGCACCGATCGCAGCCAGTGTTGGCTGAGAGCAGCTGGGGCCCAAAAAGGGCACCAAGGGGCCAAAAATCAACATTGAGCCTCAAAGCACAGCAAAGAGCCAGCACGAGGCCTCAGCTGGGTGTGCACCCCAAAACCCTGCATCAAACCCGTGCTTTAGGGGAAAGGTGGGGATGCACAGGGGCAGATCCTGCATCATGCCCAGACCCCATGGGGTGGCTGACCCATGGGCACAGGGCTCAGAGCCTGCCCACAGCCTTCTGCAGGACCCAGCTGCCTGCTCCAGCCCTCTGCAGTCCCCTTTATGCCCCAGCCAGCACCTGCATCACTTTAAAACCCAATTAATGGCAGGAGCCGTAGAAAATCAGAACCTTTCCCTTCCTATGAAGGAGATGATTGCAGCATTGCTGCCTCCTGGAGCTCCCCTTTTCAGCAAAAGGGGCATTGAGGGATGTGGGTACCCAAACTTCACACCTTCCACATCTCTCCCAGCCACTCTTCCCCTTGTAGTTGCTCCGGGGATCTCTGCTCCCCCGTCTCAAATTCGTGCTGTCCTTCTCCCCGTTCCCCTGAACGCTTCTCTTTATTGTCCTGTTGGTCTCCTCTCCACGGTGTAATTTTATCTTGTTAGAGCAACGCCGGGCTGTGTTTACTTTGTTTTACTTTTGTAATGCTTTTTATTCTAAATTCTCTTCATCTGGGAAGCACTTTATCAGCGAGGGGAGGCTGAAGGAAGCTATCTTTCATCCTTATCGAGATTCCTCTCCTTTCATTATCTCCAGTGCTGCTACAGAGCATCAAAAGGGCATCTTTGTTCTTGCAATCTAATGTAATTTCAAATATAGCAATTCGAGCCTTTTGAGAAAATTATGTACGCAAACACACATCCATTACCTCCCCTCGCCTCCCCCTGCTATGCTCCTTGGGGTGCCCAAAGGCTGTTTTGGGGTTAAGGTGCATGAGGAGGAAGAGGATGCTCTTAGGGCCGTGTGGGATGAAGAGGGAGGATGGGGATGAGCCAGGACAGGGCTCGGGCATCCTGTGGGTGCGTGGGTGTCCCCGAGGGCTGTGGGGACAGCGAGGGCAGCCAGGAGCTGGCAGTGGGCAGCGTTTCCACCTGCCAACCTGCCTGCCTTCGGCTGGGAAAGCTGCTTGGTGCCAGATGCCAGCGAGCGGCCCAGATGTTTCCTCCCTGCTCCATCTGTGCCAGAGCTGCCTGCAGCCCTCGGCCGCATGGTGTGAGACCACCGGCGTGCTTTGAGGGGACCCCGTGCTCTGGTTTGGCTCAAAATCCTCCACGCTGAGGTGCTGGGAGGTCAACAGGGCCCTGCCCTCCCCTTGTCCCAGCCAAGAAAACCCAAATCCCACTTGCCTGTCAAGGGGGGTCGCTGCACCTCAAAACCCTAAAAGCCTTCCTCAGCACCAGATCCTGGTCCTTCGCTCCCCCAGACCTCACCCCCAGCTCCTCTTCCTCACGCTCAGCTATGGGGATCCCCAGGGGACTGGATACGGCCACAGCACGGCCGGAGAATCACCAGCCCCCACCTCCGTGCCCCTCCAGCTGCTTTCTCCCAGCCCTGCTCCATCCCAACCCCTCGTCCCTGTCCCCTCACATCCCAGAGATAAGCAGGTGTGAAGGTGGAAGAGCTTTTGTTTTTAAAGCACCTGGAATTAAGGAACACGAGGGGGCTTCGATAGATTCTGGAATAAATTGCCCATGAAAGTGCTGGGGAAAACCTATCGAGGGAAAAAAAAAGAGAGAAAAAAAAAAGAGCCGATGATATATCTAGGAAGGAAAAAAGAGGAGAGATCGGGAAGCGACTGGCTGATTGTTCCATAAGCACCTCTTAAAAGCAAACACAATAGACATGAGCAGTTTTTAAAATGACAGACAATACAATGGGAGATAATATATTTAAAACCCATATCAGTTGTTAACAGACCATAAAAACGCCGGTACATTAATCTATGCTGTCTGTCATAGACTCATGAAGCAGCTGTGTTATTTTATAGTTTCATTCCTGCGGGCTTCTCTGACACTTCCACAAATACATCTCAATTTATTTGGATAAGAACAAATAGAAATATTGAATTCTTCTTCCTCTGCTTCTGCTGCTTTTTTATTTTTTTCCCCCCAGCCCCACGACTGGCAGTAGGCACTCGGTACAGCTCTGTGACTGTGTTTTCATCTGCCAAAATGATTGTTTTCTCAGAAATGCAGCAGGCAGACAGATGCCTCATCCCTCGCTTTGGACTTTCCAAGCTCCTTTTGCATCCTCGTGGCGAGCAGGACAAGGCTGGGCCGCACAGCACCCTTGGGGTGGCACAAATCCTGATGGGTTGGTTAATTGAGAATTAAATAACAATCAAGGTGTTCCCTCTTCTGCTTTTTCAATATTTTTTTTTAATACATATATGTTATTATTTTTGTAATCAGGTATCAGGGTTTTGTTTTGTTTTATTTTATTTTTCTGCATTGGCCAAAAAAGAGCTGGCTGCCACAGGGGTGTGAGGGGAAGGGGCTGGTTGGGGAACAGTTTGGGGGAGAAAAGCCCTGCTGGAAAAGTCCCTTCCACCAGCTGGAAACCTCCAGGAAGTCCCAGGCAGCATAAGGTTAGCAGCACACTGAGCTGTGGGTATTGGGGTCAGCTCTCCCCATCCCGCATCGCTCTGGGGCCCTCATCCAGGCAGTTCCTAAATCCAACGTGGGTTGGGATTTCTGCACTAACAAACGCCCGCCTTGCACCTTTGCCCTCTGAGCTCTGTCCCCATCCCCACCTCCCTCCTCCTTCCCTGCGAGGTGGGACCAGCGTGTCCCTAAATCACACACTAACTCCCATCGCTTTCGCTGCCTGTTTGCTTTTATTTCTAAAGAGGCAAGAGGAGGAGAAATAATGTGCTCCTTTGCTCCCCGGGAACATAAAGCATGGATGAGGTGTTTGCTCAAAGCCATAGTTTTGTTTTCCCTCTAAATTTGCACTCAACTTCTCTAAGCATCATTTTTTTGATGATAAATCCACGCACACGTGAAGCAAAGTGCATGGTGCCATCGATGGCAGAGAGAGCAGCAGCTCCCAGGCAAGTGCAGGATGTGTCCTCTCCATCCCTTTTTCTAGGACAATATTCCCACCTAACTGAGGAGTCCCCTGCTAACAGCTGTGCCGCCACCCCGTGAACTCCCCCAGGGCTCTGCAGGACCTATGGGCACCCCAAACCCACCCTGGAGCTGCTTTTCCCTGTGCTCCAGCACAACCCCGCAGCAAGGGGAGCTCCAAGCAAGTGTTTAACATGAATTATTCCGGGTGACAACACACAGTAGGTTCAAAGCTCGTATACAAGCTTTGGTGTGGGTCCTTCAAAGCAGAGGCATTTCTGCTCGAGTCCCACAGGACGCTCACTGGGAATTGCTTAAGAAGTTGCAAAGTGCTCAGTGCGTGGATCTAATGAGGGGGGAAGCAGAGCAGGAGCCTGCCTGGGGAAAACCAGCGGGGTCTGGAAAGGGCTCGTGACAAGGGAGCAGGGGCAGGCTCCAGAGAGGGATCCACTGCAGTGCCCCCAGTCAGGGGTCACTCTCCCGGACGCATTTCTTTATTTGTGCCATCTCTCGGTGCACCAGCACCAATTCTGTGCCTGCTATTCTCAAGCAGGTGGGCAAGGAAGGACACACAGACAGCTCACCTGGCAGCAGGAAGGGGACAGCAGCATGAGCCGCCTTCCTATGGCAACTGCCAGCCCCAAAGCCTTCTGCCTGCATCCCAGTGGTGCTCTGGAGGCTGCTGGAGTCGCAGAAGATGCTCAGGGGTATGGAAGAGACAGGGACCAGCACCGCCTGGGTGCTCTCCGCCACATTTGATCTCCCCCCATTAGGAAATCCCTGCGGTCAGATCTCCACCACTGACGGTGAGAGAGAAAATCATCTGCAAAGCAGGTTGGAAGTGCAGAGAGGAGGGAAAACCACCTTTATTATTACTGCTATCACCATTATCAACACCACCTTTCTTCTGCAGCCACACGCCAAGCAGAGCCCTGCCCTGCCCCTGTCCCCATACCCTACCCGCCAGGAGGAGCGCGTTACCTTACAAACGATTGTCACTCAACCTGCCAAACCAACACAATTACTTCCCTTCGATCATAAAAGTAGACAAATAAACATCTGTCATCCGCTCATAACCTCTCGGTTTGTCATCTGAAATGCTGCTGCTGCTGTCTCCGGCCTAGCGCGGCCCGGCCTGGCCCTGTCCCCGCTGCCTCCAGCTCTCGGGGCTGTCACTCGGCTGCAATTTCCCACTCTGGATCGGCGAGAAGGAGAAGCTGCGGATCCTCTGGCACTGTCAGGATATCATTAACCTTTGCTTTGGATTTAAACGCTCTGCTCCTGTCGCTTCGGAGCTGTGCAGTCATTTACTCCCAGCCTCCTTCCATCCCCCAGGCCCAGGCAGTGCTCAGCTGGCTCTCCGCAGCCACACACCAAACCAAGCTACCCCATACGCCCCTTTTCCCCTTGATTTTATCTGAATTTATTCTCACTTAGCCCAGAGCACAGGCCAAGCTGTGGAAGCAACAAATTTCCCCATCCCCAGTTTGCTGTGCTCCCCCCAGCAGCCCCAATCCCCCCCCCCCCCCCCTCCAGCCAGTGTTTTAATTACACAGGAGGCTCCAACGGGGAGCACTGCTGGGCACAGATATCGGCTGCTCGTCCCCATACATCAAAGAACAACTGCCTGATCTGGCCGTAGCATGGCAGAGCTGCCTGGCCTGAAAGCCAACCCTTATTTTCTGGAGATTTAGGGGCAAAAAAGTGGCAATATTCGGGTGCGTGTAGCTCCAAGAGTGGTGAGGGAAGGGCTGACGTGATGCTGCAAGGGGTTGGCCCCGAGCCCTGCTCCTGCTGCAGAACATCAGCAGCAGGATCCTGGCTTCACCATGAGACATCTCATCTCGTGAGCAAAGCCATCATCATGGGCAAAGCCATCAAGCCCCAGGCACATTTGCAGCAGCAGCTCCCTCCTCGAGCAGCCCCCAGGAGATCTGCTTCGTTCACGGTCTCCGCTTCCCTCCCCGTGGTCATGTCGCTGCAGACTGCCTGGATCCAGCGTGTGAAAAATAAATAACGACACCAAAATAAGTGCCTTTTCCAAATGCAAAAGGGCAATCTGCTTCTCCGATGCTTTGCACATGGGGCGCAGGCAGAGAAACCTGGCTTCATGGGGCCGAGATGTACCCATGCTGCCAGCCACAGCCACAACGCACCTTGCTCAGAGCCGAGCAGGGCAAAAAGGAAAAATTGCAAATTACAGGAGCGCCCAGGTCCACATGTTTGCACCGAACGGGTGGGGATGTGCATCACATCCTCCTCTGTCAGCAGCCTGAGGGTTGTGTACGGTGTGCTCTGCTTTTGCTCTCTGCTGGGTTTCTCCCTGCGTTTCCTGACTTGGAACCAGATGCGGCTCCGGTGCTGTGGTGGGGCTGGAGCTGGGATCAATAGTCGGGGATAAATTGCAGCCTGAGAGTCACTCTGCCAGGCTCCCAGAGAGAGCTGGCCCTCCTGTAAAAAAAAAAAAAAAAAAAAAAAAAAAACAGTAATAATAACAATAATAATAAATAAATAAATAACTAGGAGGAAAGAAGAACATAGCCCAGATCAGATAGTGGCAAGCAGCACGTATCTAATCTCGCTCTAGAGGGCTGTGAGCAATGAGATCTTCACGGGCAATTTAAGAGACGTGGCAGGCTGGCCCCAATCGCCTTTGCTGTGGTTGGGAGGAGTCGAGGTGCTCAGCAAACCTGTCCTGGCCGTGTTTTGGGGCAGAAACCGGCCGTTCAGCGGGCGTGCAGCAGAGCTCAGCACTGCCGGGTTGCTGCTCTCCGCCGAGCCGCAGCCGCCGCATGAATGTTAAATGATCATCAAATATACAAATCTAATGAGGAGCGGGAGGAGCGGGGAGCGAAGCCATCAAATCTGGGACGGGAGCCAGGCACCGCGCTGCTCCGAGCCTCCCGGGAGGCAGCGGCAGCTCCCCGGGCTCTCACCACGTGCCACAAGGCTCGAGGTCTGCTTATGAGCAAGGAAGGGAGATTTTCTTCTTTATTATTTCCCTCCACACACACACACAAGGGAATTTTCTTCTCCCAGCCCTGGCCTAGGACCCCTTAAACATGAAGCAAGGGGAAAGGGGGGCACTGTAAAAGGTTGCGAGCCAGGGTGAGCCGGCACAGCACAGCCAAGCAGAGGGGAAAGGGCAGTGCTGGTGGAGGATTTCAGTAATATCAGATATTTCCGCGATTTTGAAATGGTTCCTGTCTTTGATGCCGCTTTGCACATTAATTTTTTTCTCCACTCGAGCCATAGGAACAAGGGAGTTTTACTTTCTAAGCACCACAAAGGAAGTTTAGATCATTTCAGGCTAGTTTTGTCCATCAAAACAAAATGTGCAGCTCAAGAAATATGTTGCAACCAGGTTTGTCCAGTGGAAAAATTCAGTTTTAACATGAAAAACAGCTACAAAAGAAAACAGCTGGAAGTCATGCCTCTGAGCCCTCGCTGCAGACATGGATGGACTCCTCCATCCATCCTGGATGGAGCACAGAGCTGGGGAAAGGAACACAGAAGCCTTCAGCCTCGTTTCAGCCCTTTTTATGCCCATTTTGGCCCACTTCAGCCTCTTTTCAACACTATTTCAGCACATTTCAGCCCATTTCAGCCTTATTTCAGCCCGCTTCAGCACATTTCAGCCCTATTTCGCTCCCAGCCAGAGATGCAATGCTCAGCGGTGGCGATGCCGCTCGGTGACGGGCTCCATCCTGCTGGCACAGGGGTGCAAGACACCACCTCCCCACGGTGCCGTCCTCCGAGATCATTAGAAGAAAACAATTACTATGCAAACCTTAATGAATCAAGGCTGCAGCCCACAACTGGGAGCATAAATATCAAAGTGTGGGCTTCGATTGAAGGCAGAGGAAGAAGCGTAATTAATTCCGCCACGATACGCCGTCCCGCTCCAGCCACGAGCCGGGCTGCAACTCACTGCAGGGAGGACGGGGAAGGATGTGGGGAGCTCGGATGCCAGACCCCATCCTGCTCAGGTGCTGGGCAGTGCCAGTGCCACCCCAAAGGATGAGGCTCCTTGGTTCTGGATCTTGGCTCCCGGCTCAGAATTAAAAGGTTATTTGAGACTTTGCCAATTGCTTTTGATCTGGTGATGAAAGACGATGATAAATCTTAAGAGACCAAAATTAATAGAGAGGAAATTGATTTTGTAACGTGTGGACTTGTTTTATTAGGCTCCTGCAGGCTGGGCGAGATTGGGAAGGCAGCAGCATTCGGCAGCCAGGCGAGAGGCTGCACAACGTGGGGATGGGCGAAGCAGCATTGCTTCTGGGGGGTGTGAGCCACGCACCCCTAGCCCAGAGGGGGCTGACAGCGTGGTGGGGGCCCTATGGGTGCTCAGACCCCTCCCCATCACTGCCTTGCCATGCCACAAGATGTATTTGCTCCTTTCGAGGCTGCAGATCTCGCTGCTTACCCCCCCTCCCCGATTTACCTCCCAAACCTGGAGCGGGACCTGCTGGGTACGGAGACCTCAGCTGCTGGAGCGATGGCTTTGCAAATAACAGAGTTAGCAGCCAAAGGACCAGGCGCCCGCATCTGTTTATTAATTATAATGACTTGGTATCATTCATTAAGAGCTGGAATTTATTTATCAGACAGAGGCGGAGTGCCACGCGGCATTAGGGTTCGATTTTGTTCTGTGAGCTGGCTGAGGAGCCCAGGAATTAGGAATGACTCTGTGCATTGGGCAGGAAAGAGATGTACGTAGCGGGCTAATGACATGAGAGAGGAACAAAATTGAGATACATGGCGCATGCCCGCTCCGCTCCAGAGGAGTAAATGGACGTACATATTATTATTGCAATATAATTTGAGCAAAGTATTTTCCTAGGATCTAGAGCGTTTGCTATAGTTAATTGAGATCCCGAAGTTCAGTGCCTTTCATTATAGCAAAGCTCTGGAGCGGAATACTCTCGGCTAATGATCAGAGCAAGATGGAAAGGGCATTTACTGGAGCTGCATAATGCGGCTCGGAGGTGGGAGAGTGTCAACAAGCACGCTCCGGCTCCTACGCCGGGGCTGCCCCGCGGCAACACTGGAAATTTGGAGCTGCAAAACCTTTCCTGGGGTGTGGAAGGAGGCAGGAGCTCGGCTGCACGGGGCCCTGGGCTCATGGGGGCTGCTTTGGGGTGGCTGGGTCCGAACAGGGGCTCTGCTCTCTGTGGTTATTGCATGAACCCATCGGCTCTCGGCACCCAGAGGATCGGACCCTGGGGTGTGCGAATTGTGTCTACACCTGCAGCTGCAGCCAGGCAGTGCTGGGGATGCCGATAAAATGCAAAGAACCCAAATGCCTCCAAAACTGCAGCAACCCCAGCACAAGGGCACAGCACCCCCAGCATCCCCCCAGCCTGGGAAGGAGCTGGGAAGGGCTTTCTGCCAGCCGCCTGCCCCTCCAGCACCGCCTGGTCTCTGCCTTTCCCAATCCCAAACTAATCTGGACGAACAACGGGAGCGGTTATCCCAATAACCTCCGCCCTGCTGGAGAAATAATTACTGCAAGTCCAGAAGCGAGTGCTCAGAGAGTAATAATGAGATCAACAGCGGGCTGAACTTGAGTGATGGGTGCCCGGCGAGTGTGCAGGCACCGGGTACAGCTCAGCTGGTGCCACCCCCCGGCACCGAACCCCTATTTACCCCCATGCAATGTGGAGCAGCTGGGGCAGAGCAGGGCTCCCCAAATCACATCCCCAGAGCTCAGTTTGCACCCGTGGAGCGATGCCGGCCGGCACGATCCCATCCCCTCCCGACCCAATCTATATGAAAATGCAATATTTTCAGCCAGCACAATCCCATACACAACCCCCACCCCCACCCCGACCCGATCTAACCAAAAATGCAATATTTTCTGTCTCAACGGTCTGGCTGCAGAGCCAACAAACAAGACCCACCTCCTGCCCGGGGCTTGGGGGGGGGTCTCACCACCCCCTTCCCAAAAAAAAGAAGGCTCCCCTTGGGAAATGTGAGCCCTCAATCATTTTGACGTGCGCACCTCAGCGCCTGTCATCCGTCCCACTCCACCTGTGCACAGCAGGCTTCGCTTTTCATTAGAAATAAAAATAACCCTTGTCAGAAGGTTTTTCCTCCCGCAGTTGAACGCCGAGACGGCAGATGAGTGTCGGCTGAGCCGGGCCCCCTGGCAAGGCTGGGAGCCGGAGAATTTCTCTGGAGTTTTTCTAGGTTTAGCGAGGCGGAAAATAGACAAGGAGAACACAAAAGCAAAGGCCGTCACTCAGGCTAACTTTATCTCAAATTAATCCTGCCAAAACGTGGCAGTGGGGAAAGGGCCGGGGAGAGGGGAGGGAAAAATAAAATCAAACGCGATGTGGAGGCAGCTCTAATAAAAAAGTCGCTTTCCCTGCGAGCAGCAAAGCTCCGTCCCGTGGCCCCGGCTCCGTTTCAGGGCTCCGATACTCGATCCCTGCTGCAGCTCCCAGGGGTAGGATTTTTCCCCTCCTGAGGATGCTGCGAGGCCAGGTACCCCAAAATTGGGGTCCTGAGCAAGGCTGGATGGAGGCAGGGCTGGGGCTGGTGGGCGCCCACGGCTGTGGGAGGGGAGGGAGGAGAGGATCCCACAGGGGCAGGCGCTGGGTTGGGGGAGGGTTACATTTAAAATCTGAGACCAAAAAGCCTCCTGGAAGCTTCAGCCCTGCCACAGCTTCTCCTTTTACCGCCGCTCTGCTTGCCGCCGATGCTTTTATTTTATTTATTCCCCCCTCTTCCCAGCTCCATCGCCCGGTTGCTATAGCACCTGGCGTGCCAGAAGTGCCCTCCTTGCCCACCAAACCCGTGTGATTTCTGTGCAAAACAGCCAGGCAGCCACAGCCCCTGCCCACCCAGCATGCGGGGCACCAGGAACCCCCCAACTGCAGGTTTCGGGGTGCAGCATCACCCCTGCAACCCCCCAAAACCCAGCACAGGGGTAGAAATGGAGCAGGGGGAACCGGGAGCATCTATGTACTGGGGGCTTTGTAGCTCCGGTGCCATCTCCTCCCTCTCCCTGTCCCTAGCTGAATAGGTTCTCGCTAGAAACCAAAAAAAACCCTCCTCATCGCTGAAGAAAACCTACACATCTGCCGGGCTTTGAGCAAGGTGTTATTTTAAGCCAGATCTATTTTAAGCTGGTGCCAGTCCGTAAGTGGAGTAGCGCGTTTACACGGGGACCTGGGGAGATGTGCGCCGCCGAGCCCCGTCACGCCACGAACACCATTTTGTGCTGGTTTTAGTCTCTCCCTTATTTTTTTCCCTGCCATGCACAGCCCCATAGCTCCTCTCCCATCTCCATCCCCACGTGCCCCCACCCACAACGCTCTCCCCAGGTCCCGTGGCCACCAAGCCCAGCTGGCAGGGTGCCGCTCCGCACCGGGTGCCGGTGCCTCCGTCCTCAGCCCCCCGGCAGCAGCTCCTGTGCTTGTTTTCTGCTGGTGCCGCTGACCACGCGTAGGTGCTGGGGAAGAATGAGGGCCTGATTGGGGCTTGGAGGAGGGCAAGCTCGAAGTGCAGCGTTTATTGTTCGTTGACAACAGGGAAGGTGGATATAGAGAAAAAATAAGAAAAAAAAAAGCCAGATTTTCCTTCCTTCTTAGCTCAGTTTTCCCCTGGAGGCACTCCATGTACTGTGCGAGAGACCAGACCACCAGTACCTGCCCTGAGATGGCTCTGGGAGGAATTGCAGCTGCCTCTGTCCTGAATTTTGGGGCCGAGATGTGCACCAGGAGGCGACGACGGTCCCAGGGGGTGGGTGAGGGATGTGGGGCGCGAGGGGCAGCAGCCGCGTCTCCCCTCCGCCGTGCTGTGGGCAGAAGGAGCGGGGTGCTGGGGGGGCGGGGGGGCACATCTGGCAGGCGTGAGCCCACTCGGCACTAACACATTGGGACGGCCGCGCATGCAGCTGCCAGACCTCATCAGGCAGGTCCACGGCGGGGAGCAGGAGGCGGCTCCGCGGCACCAAGCCCGCGGGTACCAGAGGCAGCTTGGGAAAGCTCAGCTGGGAGAAAGAAAAAGAAAGAAAAGCAGCGAAGCCCAGGGCAGGCAGCAGGGAGGGCTCTGCCTTCAGCTGCAGCAGCTGCTCCAGGTCCCCGTCCTGCTCCTGCTCCTGGTCCCTGTCCCATTCCTGCTCCTGGTCCCCATCCCGCTCCCAATTCAGCCAAGTGACCCCAGGGATGAGCCAGGACCCATGCCCGTGTCTCTGAGCCCCCTGAGTTTGGCAGGGGGGTGGGATGACACCGTGGCACTTCCATCAGACAGCCAGGAGCCCCCCAGGGGACAGGGACGAGTGGCCGAGGTGCGCTGGGAGCTGCTCCAGGAGCACCTGGCACATCCGAAGGAAAACCAGCCAAGCCACGTGGAAAACGGCCAGGTGGCAACCTGAGGCTGGAAAGGGGCACGGAGCCTGATGGATTTACAGCCTCGGAAACCTTTTTCTGTGATTAGAGCAATGACCACGGGCTGCGTGTCCGGGTGAACTGGGACTGCCTGTACCCAGCGCAAGGTGCTTGTAGCAGGATGGAGTTTGGGAGAGATAAAAAAATAAATTAATTAAACCCTCTAGGCTCTGATGTGCAGTGAGAGGCTCGCACGCACCCACACCAGCATGTTGTGGGAACGTCACCCAAGGGTGCTGAACACAGGCAGCGTGTCCCTGCACCTTGGCACAGGGTGCTGAGGGCTGGGGCTGCCGTGTCCCCGTCACCCACCCGGTGACCCCGTGGAGAAGCTTCCCACAGGGATATTTGGGGGTTGCTGCCAGCACCCGCAGGGCAGACCAGCGTTTTTGCCTGCCCAGTGCCCCACTGAACTTCCCAAGCTGTTTGAGAGCCTGTGAGTGAAAACTTCAGCTCATTAATTAAGCCCAGAAAATTAGAAGCTGGCCTAAATATAGCTGCCCAATGAGACTGCAAGGCGAAAGGGAAACATCCTTCCCAACCGCCTCGCACTCCCGCCCACCTGCTCTGGCAGGCAAATAAAAGACAGAAATTCCCATTTAAACCCTGCTTCCCCTGTGTGTGGTGGAGCTTCGGGGAGAAACGTGGCTGGGGAGAGTGAGAAATCCTGCTAGGAAGGAGACGTTTGGAAGGAGCTTGGTCCTCCCTGCAGGTCCCCGGGGCCTGGGAGCTGAGCTCCTGCTCCCTGCAGGATGGGAAATGAAGGAAATGAAGGAAATGAAGGAAATGAAGGAAGGAAGGAAGGAAGGAAGGAAGGAAGGAAGGAAGGAAGGAAGGAAGGAAGGAAGGAAGGAAGGAAGGAAGGAAGGAAGGAAGGGCCATAATTTATCACCTCCCCCATGAAGGGCAGAGCATTAAGACCTCATTTGCTCAGCACCGAGCTCACCGGAGTCCCACACGGCACATTTCCTTCAGCCTTAGCAGACTGTGCCCTATTTTATGGTCTGGATAATTTAATGCAGTCCAAACAAAAGTTTCTCTCCCTGCCCCAAGCACAGCGATTCCTGGATGCACACTCAAATGGGCACATGGAATCTGGGACAGATCCAGATCTTTTTACCTGTAGGATCACGCTGGAGGGGCTGTTTCCCTGCTAGGTCCTCCAGGAGATACGCACCCCCCCCCCCCCCGGGTTTCAGGCTGCAGCATTGCCATCACTTCCAGCTCCCTTGCAAGGGTTGCATCTTGCTCAGGAATGGTTTGTTGGGCGTTGTGAGCCCGTTTGTTTTACAAGGACAGAACAAAAAGCACGGGGGGAGGCTGGATGGCACCCATTGACGCAGCCCCGTTGGCACGGGGGACTCGGAGCACCGGTGCCGGAGTGAGTCAGCTCCCAGGTGCCAGCAGTGCTTCAGCCTCTCCATCAGCAGCGGCTCCAAAAGAAGGTGCAATGACTAATGACTAATTTGTGCTACTGCCACCCGTTCTGTGCTCATTTCATCCCCACAAAAAGCCTCTGCTGCCTGCTCCGGCCAGGGAGGAGCGATTCCTACAGCAGCAATGCAGGAGGATCCCACTCCTGCTGCACCACCCGGGGGGGGTTGGTGGTGGTCCCAAGCACAGGGGATGTGGGACAGGGGTGGTCAGTGCTGAGCGGGACTTTGGGGCGCAGCAGGGAAAGGCAGGGTTGTGTGTTTTGGGGGGGTCAGCCCTTGTTGCAGGGGTCCTTCTGCATTGGGGTGGGAGAGGTGGATCTGGTAGGGGATCAAAGCCAAGGAGAGCACGCAGGTGAGGATAAAGCCTTGGTTGGCAGCTGGAGGTGGGAGAAGAAGGGGGGATAGCTCACGGGTGGGGATAAAAAGGTCCATAAAAAGGTCCAGCCCGGCTGCAAAGTGCCCCCTCACGTGCCTTCTTCATTTTAAAAGGGGAAATTTTAGTACAAGGAGGGGATATTCCAGTTGGGGTTTCTCCCCTCTATTCCCATCACCCCCATGCAGCCAAGCACTGTTTGGGAAGTCTCCCGGGAAGGTACCCACAGCAGCACGGCTTCACACGGACTGGGAGGGGAAAGCCAAACCCCAGCAAGGGTGTGAGCCTGGCCACCGAAAAAAGCCTGGATTTATCCCTCCATGGGGCAGAGGGCAAACTCCAGCCCCACCAAGCAGCTGGGTGAAAAATCCCTCCCCGCACAGATGCGAACGTCCCTCCTGGAGACAAAATTGGGGAAAAAACAGCATTTTTCCCCAACAGATTGCTTCCTGCACTTAACAAGTTGCTGTCAGCACCGGGCAAAAGGATGCCCCCTCCTGATCCCAAGCACCCGTGCGTGCGCCAGAGCTGTGCTGGAGCACACGGAGCCGTTTTTAGGCTTGGAAGCTAACAAGATTCATCAACATTTTATAGCTTTTGCTCTGCAGATATGAAACGGTGACCACAAGCCAAATCCTTCTGTCCTTTACCTTCCTGCAACACCAATGACTTTGGTGCAATAGGAAGCCAAACGCAGCCCGTAATTTTTCACTGCAAAGACAGAATTCAGCCCATAATGTTCTTGATAAAGCGGAGCACCAATGACACAGCTGAAAAACATCAGAGGAGCAAAGAGCAGTGAAAGCTTCCCTGGGCTTCCATATGGCATTGCTCCATTTTGGACCGCATCGTTATGATATTTCATCCAGCTTTAGCTCTTTCTGTGTTATCTGACGCGGGGAAAATGTTGATGTGGAGGACGCCGGCACAGACACTCGGCTCTCCTCTCCCGCCAATGCGCGCCGCATTTGTATTCTCCCCAGTACTGCGACGTTTTCAAAATGTTTTGTTAAGTTAATTTGTATCCGCAGCCACTTGTGAATTTTTCAGATTATTTGATCTGTAACTGAACTAACACGAAGAGTAACTATTGTTCCGCAGGAGCAGACGGTGCCAAAGCGTGCCTTACGTGTTTGACGCGTGCCCGTCGGCTAACCCAAAACCAGGTCCCCAGGCACCAGCGATGCCATCAGAAGCCAGCCTCCGACGGCACCGGCATGTCCCTGCCCCGCTCCATCCCATGGCCAGGGCTGGTGAAGGCACGGGGTGCACCTTGCTGCCTCCGCTGCAGATTCCCCTAGATTACCGAATTGTAGGGGCTGGCAGGGCCCTCCAGAGCTCACCGGGCCCACCCCCCTGCCAAAGCAGTTCCCCAGAGCAGGCTGCCCAGGGAGGCGTCCAGACGGGCCTTGAGTATCTGCAGAGAAGGAGCCCCCCCAGCCTCCCTGGGCAGCCTGTCCCAGCGCTCCGGCACCCTCCCCGGGAAGAAGTTCTTTGGCGTGATGGTGCGGAACTGCCTGGGCTCCATTTGGTGGCCACTGCCCCTTGTCCTGTCCCCACAGAGCCCTGAGAAGAGGTTGGCCATGTCCCTCTGTCTGCCACCCCTCAGCTCTTTCCAGACATTGCTCAGATCCCCTCTCAGACTTCTCTTCCCAAGGCTGCCCAGCCCCAGCTCTCTCAGCCTCTCCTCCCAGGGGAGATGCTCCAGGCCCCAGCAACCTCTTTGTGGCCTCCACTGGAAAGGGAACAGAAAATCCAACGGGATCACAGATTCAGTTTCCCCCAGCCTAGACACCAGCATTTGGGACCAGCAGCAACCCCCTGGCAGCTGCCTCTATGGAGGGGGGTCGTGGATCAGCACCGGCCCTACAAGTGGCCACCAGCTGGCGTCAGTTGTGCTGTGACTGTTCCTTAATGTGCAGTTTTACCAGCTTATGTCTAAGAACCAAGTTCAAATGCCTTCGAGGGGGAGATCAATACCCTTTTTTGACAAATAAACATGACAACATCTGGGCACGGTGGCTACAGCTGCTGGAGCAGAGGTGCTTTCTGTCCTGGCTCTCAGACGAATTAGAACCCAGTGGAAACAGCAACAGCTTGGAGAAGGAGCTGGGAGCAAAGTTGACTCCAGCACAACCCCCAGGAGCTGAAGTAAGGTTGTGCCCAAACCTCTGATTTCCTTAGGTGATGCCTTGGGGTGTGGGTGTTGGTTTTGCAGCACCAAATTTGCTCCCACCTTCAAAACATCGCCGCTTCCCTTCATGGGACTCCCAAACCGTGTCTGCACGGCCCCATGGCACAGCCGTGGGGCAATACAGGCACAGGACAGCATTAATTTGGAACCATTTTCCATCGCAGGAGTACCAGGGTAGCTGTAAAAATATGTGTGCTTTATTAAATCGGCCAATACAGCTGAAAAAACCTCAGGCAGGACCGGGGGCAGATCTCTGCAGGCTCCGTGTGCACCTGAAAACTCCCCCGTTAGTCATGAGGACACCCAGGGATTGCGCATCCTTGAAGTCATTCACGGCTCTGTGGCAAGTCATGAGATATTTGGTATTTTCCTTCAAACAAACAAAAGCAGATGATTAAGGAAGAGGCGCAGCTTGCTCGCTTTCAGGAGGAAGACAGCTTGCAAAATGCAACTCTCAGGGCTTCAATAAAACTCCAGAAAGCAAATAAACGGAGTGGCTGGGGAGGATAATGCACCCGCTTGCCTGAATTTTAAGCCAAATTTGGGATTCTAGGGTGGAAGGAAGGGGATTACCTCCTGCAAAACTGGCACCAGTGAAAATGTCATGAGAGTGTGGACGCTGAAATGCAAAGAAAAATGTGTGCTGCAGCCTGCGCCTGGCTTTTTAAGCTGTATATACACCAGAAACTTCTAAAACTTTGAAGAGAAAAACATTTCCAAATGGAAAGCCAAATTCCAAAAAGGAAGCAGCTGAGTTTCATCCTTCTTCTAATATTTTTTGGTTATTATTTCATTTCCAACCCCCCTTTTTTTTTTTTTGCCTAAGGCAACATGTTTATACAAAGCATTTCACTCTAAAAAAAAAAAAAAAAAAAAAAAAAGGAAAGAAAAAAAGGAAAGAGAAAAAAAAAATAAGAACTATTTGCAGATGGAAAAATATTCTGTCAGAAATTTCCTGGCCACCTCTCCATTTCATGCCAACGCTTCGCACACTCAAATGGCTATAAATGACTGTACAGCAGCAAATTTGGCCACTGAGATTTTAAGCTGTGGTTTTGCAGCCCTCTACGCACAGGATTTAAAACCCCCACTTGTTTTACACTTTCCTTCACAACTATCTCCCAGCCATAAAATATACATGGATGCATCGATTGCTCTGGTGATCAAATATCTCTCCCTTCAAAAATATATCCTACCCAGAAATGTAAGCATCCTAATTAAAAATATGCTTGAGAGTTGAATTGCAAATGAATCCATTCCTTCCCCCCCCCCAAAAAAGGCAAAATAAAAAACCCCTATCAAGCAAGACCAGGATGGGCTGGTTAATAATTGATATTTACATTTCTCCCATGTCTGATCAAAGGATTTGATTGCATGACAAATGAGGAAATTACTGTAAAATGTGGTACATCCATTAAGAACACAGATGCAGCAGATAGCACGCGGGAGCCGGGCGATGGGGTTTGTGCTGTGGAAGCAGCTCGGTGGCCAGACCCTGTCCCAGAGGGGACACCACCGTGAGGAGGATGGGACCGGGGTCCTGGGGCTGGGCCTGGGACTCTTATGGGGGTGAGAGAGGGAGGCTGGACCCCCAAGCAGCGCAGTGGGGCCCTATGGGCTCCTATGGACCCCTATAGATTCCTGTGGTCCCCTGTGGTCACACAGGAGTCTCCACGGGTTCCTATCATGGAATCATTGAGGTTAGAAAGGACCTCCAAGATCATCAAGCCAAGCTACCCCGTCCCTTCACCAAACCATGTCCCCTAGTGCCATGTCCCAGGGACCCCAAGCATCACCATGAGCTCCTGTGGGCAACTACAGATCCCATGGGTCTCTATGGGTTCCTGTGGGCCCCTATGGGTCACTATGACCCCTACATGCCCCTATGGACTCCTACAGGTCTGTATGGACCCCTATGGGCTCCTAGAGGTCATTACGAGCTCCTATGGACCACTACACATCTGTGAGGTCTCCTCTGGATGCCTACAGATTCCATAGAGCTTCTACAGTCCTCTATGGAGCTCTATGGGACCCTATGGGCTCCTATGGGTTACTATGAGCTCCTATGGACCCACATGAATCCCTACGGGACCCTATGGGCTCCCATGGGCTCCTATGGACTCACAATTTGTTTCCAAGGTCAGAGCAATGTCCTTGACCTTCCAGATATGGAGAAAAATGGGCAAAATCCAGGAGCGGTGCCCTGCACCCTGAGGCTGTGCAGTGGAGCATGTGAAAGCAGAACGTTTCACTGCCGGATTTCCCCAGAACAGTGAAATCTGCACCGCCGGCTAACATTTGGGCAGTATTAGGAGGTGCACGAGGGGATCGGGGAAAGTTCACGGAGCAGCAGATGCAGGAGCAGGCATTTGCCCTCCAAGCGAGAGTGCCCGGCTGCCTCGCCAGCGAGACAGCTTTGGGTCCTGGGCTTCAGAAATGAAAAATGCTAAAAATGTTTCCCCTCTTTTCCTTTTTTTTTCTTTTTCCTCTTTGACCTAGGTCTTCGGAATAGAAACCGACAGTGGTGGGGTCAGTGCCGTCCCCCAGGAGCTGCTGGGGGTGGGAAGCAGTGATGGGGAAATGGGGGAAATGCACTGGGTTTGGGAACTGTATTAAATATGAAAATATGTTGAGTGTGGGAATATATTGAGTATCAGGAATGGATTACATGTGAGAGTGTATTGAATGTATAAAATTTTAAGAATCACGAATGGATTACATGTAAGAACGCAGTAAATATATCAAACATTGAGTACCAGGAATAGATTACATGTGAGAATGCAGTGAATATATTAAAATATTGAGCATCAGGAATGGATTACACGTGAGAACACAGTGAATATACGAAACATTGAGGATGGGTAGGCCTGAATATTGGTCATCTATTATGGCAAACATACTAAACGTGGGAAATAAACTGAATGCTATAAATCCAACGTGGGGAAAAGGTGGAATTGACTGAGAAACTCCTTGACGGAGGGAACTGTGGTGTGTATTGCTCATGTTAGCAACGTGTTGAATGTCAAAAACACATTAAATTTGAAGCGTTGCAAAGGGAGAGGACCCAGAGGGGACCCCCCGCCTTGAGGACGCCCCTGAGGCGCCCCCACGCGCCACAAAATGGCGGCCGAGCCCCACGGGGAAGCCCCGCCCCCCCCCCTCGCTCCGCCACGTGCTGGGGCGCGCGGGGCGGGCCCTTTAACGGCCGGAATGGGGAGGGGGGGGGGAGCCCCGCCTCGGCGGTGACGTCACTAGCCCCGCTCCCGCCCCGCGGTGACGTCAGGCGGCGGCGGCTCGGGGCATGACGTCATCAGCCGGGCGAGCGGCCGGCGGCGGGCGGCAGCAGGCGCCGCAGTGTCCCCGCGGCCCGGCCCCAGCCGAGGGCGGAGGAGGAGGAGGAGGAGGAGGAGGAAGAGGAGGAAGAAGAAGGAGGGGAGGAAGGGGGGGGGGACCCTTCCCAGCCCCTCCGCCGGCCGGCATGGGAGCGGGCGGCCGCGCCGCTAGGTAGGGTGGGGGGCGAGGGGTGATGGGGGGGGGGCTCTGTGTGGTGAGGGGGGGGGTTTGGGGTGATGGGGGGGTCGGGGTGATGGGGTGGGGGCTTGTGGGGGTAGGGTGGGGGGTGAGGGGGGTGTAGGGGTGGGGGTGATGGGGTGGGGGCGCCGTGTAATGGGGTGGGGGTTAAGGGTAATGGGGTGGGGGCGCTGTGTGGTGGGGTGGGGAGCGCGCTCCGAGGGTGGGGACCCCCCCCCGGTGTTGAGGTGAATGGGGGGGGGGGTCCGTGTGTAAAGGGGGAAGGGGGTTTAAGGGGTGTAGGGGGGGAGTGGGGAGCCGGGGGTGCGGTGTTAAGGGACGGGGGGGTGCGCACCGGGAGCGGGGCGCGATGTAATGGGGAGGGGGGGGCACAGCGGAGCCCGAAAGGGGGCAACCGGGCTGGCCCCGGGGGCTGCAGCGCTGTGGGGTGGGGCCCGGGGCTGTGCCCGTTCCTCGCCCGCTGCCCCCGGTACCGGCACCCAGCGGGGTGACATCGCGGGGGGCGATGCCGCAGCTCGGGGACACGGCTGTGGCCCCCCAGGAGGGGGCTCGGCCCCGCTGCCCCCGGCTGCGCGGTGCCCGGTGGCGGTGACAGCGGCTGGGAGCACCCCAAAGCTGCCCGACACCCCGTAGTAGCCGACCCCGTACAACCCAACCCCATTCTACCCGTCCCCAAACCTCCCCAAAACCCCATTCTACCCGTCCCCAAAGGCACCCAAGACCCCCATGCTACCCGACCCCAAAGCTGCCCGAGCCCCCGTGCTGGGGAGAGGCTCGCGGAGCAGTCCCTTCCCCTGCAGCTCTGTGATTTATTTATTTTCATTTTTATTTATCTTTTTATTTTTTTATCCTTTTTCCCCTATCCGCCTGTTCCGCCGAACGCGATCGCTCCGGGCGGCGGGGAGCTCGTACGCTGTGCTTCGGGGTCGTTTTTCATCCACCCTTTTTGGCTTTCTGCTGGAAAAAAAAAAGCACAAAAAAACCACAAAAACCCCGAGCTCTGGGGTGGGCAGAGCCACCCCGCACCTGGCGATGCTGCACCCACGGGAGCAGCACCCATCGGTGGCACGGGTGGGGTGTCCCCGAACCCGAAGCCGTCCCACGGCTGGGGGGGACCCCAAGAAGATAGGAGCGGTGCTGAGCCGGGTGCGTGCTGCACGGGGAGGATCCCATCTCGGTCCCTCTCGCGGCGTGCCGGGGGAAGCAAACGGTGTGACTGTGGGATGAGGGGAGAAAAAAGGGGCCGTGGTTACGAGGTGGCACCCGAGGGACGGGGCTGGCAGCGTGCTGGTGGGTGCTGGAGGGGTTCCAGCACCGGGGGGGGGGGGCCCCAGCCCTGCAGCGCTTTGCCCTTTCCGAGTCCGATTCGCAAAAGCGTGCGGTGAGATTCCGGGGGGAAAAAGCTTTTTTTTTATTATTATTTTTTGGTTATTTTTATCCCCAGCTAGAGGGAGGCAGAGTCCGTCCCCGTAAAGAAACCCGTGGGGACGACGGGGTGCACGGCGTCCCCGTCCCCTCCCAGCACGGAAACTTCCCCGGGATCTGCGGGGCTGCGAGCGCTGCTGTGCGGCTCAGCTCCACGCGGGGGGACGCGCGCGTCCCCGGCAGCACGATCCTAAAGGTTGATTTATAATTTTTTTCCCCTATAAAACGTGTTTTGTGCCTCACGGGGGCTGCGCTGCCTCTGGGCTGGGGGAATCGGAGGCGTAACCTGGACGTGGTCCTGGGGAGACACCCCCGGGGTGCTCGGGTACCCCTGGAGTGCTCGAGTGCCCCCGGCTCCAAGTAGTGGGGTGGCTGCGAGAGCTCTCGATGGGAAAAGTTGTGTTTTGGGGCTGAGCACGGAGCCATTTGGGTTTTTGGGGTCTGTGTGTCCGTGCGGGGACCGTCCTGCGCTCGCTGGCTGAGGATCACCCCCCCCCCCCCCCCTTTCCTGCAAACCTGATGATTGGAAGCCGTTAATTGTTCCCTGCCAGATTGACTTCGAAATTAACGAGTTTGCTGGCGCTTTCTCCTCCTTCCTGTGCGTGGTGAGGGCCCATATTTCAAACGGGGGGGAAAAAGCCATAAATACTCAGAGTAATGCGAGAGAAGCTTCCAGCTGAAGCGGTGCCGCGGGGCGATGCGGGAGCGCAGGGGGATGAGGGGGCTCCGTCGGGGGCAGGAGGTCCCCGCGTCCTCCTGTGCTCATCTTCTGGCATCGGTATCGCTGCCAGGACCCGGTCCCTGTGCCCCCAGTCCCTGTCCTTGTGTCAGACCCCAGTGCCCACCCTATGGGCTTGAACGTCCTCTTGTGGGGTTGCACCTCAAGCAGCCTGGGCAAGGCGTTCCTGGGGGAGAAGAGGAAAGTGGCCTTTTGCTCCCTCCCCACGAGGGTGGGCTCCTGGCAGACCCTTGGCGCTGTCGCTGCTTTGGGGTCGGGGTTGGAAGGAGGGTGAGGGGACAGCTGAGGAGTGTGCAGGAGGTTTGTGGGGAAACTGAGGCAGGGGGAAGCGTTTGTGGTGTGCATGGTGCTGACTCCTGCGCACCCCGTTCCCGTTCTGCTTCGGCCACCTCAAAGCAGCCCCAGGCGGGACAGCCCCAAAACCCAGCTCTGGGGCTGCCAAAAGCCACGAAGCACCAGGCAGAGGCAACCAAGAGCCCGGCGTCCCCAATTAGTTAGGCAGCAACGAAGAAAACCTTAATGAGCACCGTGCGGGCTGCTGAACCTGGTGGCGATGCTCAGCCGGGCTGGGACCACCTGCGTCACTGCACCCTGGGTTCGACGGCCCTAAAACACTGCATGGACCTCAGCCAAAGTCCCTGCAGCTCCCCGCCCTGCTGCGGGGTAAATGGGGGGGGTAGCGGGCTCATGCTTAGCCCCCGTCCCCTTTTCCAGGTGGTCCCGAGGTCGCGAGGGGGCTGTGAGATGTTGTGTGCGCCCCGCTGCTGCGTCTGGGTTCCGTTTGGACCCTCGCCGTTCCCAAATGAGCTGCTTTTTCTCTCTCATCCCAGAGATTACGAAATTGCAAGTGTAGGATACCGAGATAAAAGCAAATCTGCCCCAAATCGGTGCTGGCAGCGCGGGCTTATGGTAAGGAGGGGGGTGGCTGGGTTGCGTTAGGGGTGCTGCGAAGGACTTTAATCCACAGCTGCTGAACTTTGAGCTCCAAATTCTTCTTATGCGAGTCGATAAGGACACCGTATTATTCCTGCCTCCATCCCAAAAAAGGAAAATCTGTAAGTGACTTAACTCAAATATCCTTGCCTCGACAGAGGGGAAAAATATGCCCAACTTTCTGCTTCAGATCAATCCTTTCCCCAGCCTGCTCCCTCCAGCAGAGGAGCTCTCCGCTCAGTGCCGGGGGTTTGGGTGCCCCGGGCCGCTCACCCCCACTGGTGGCAGCTGAAAAAAGCCTCCAGGGCTGGTAGGAAGCGAAGCTCCTGGCTACCACAGGATTATTTTTCAGCATCGTTGATGATTTAAAATTGTGAGCCCCGAAGTAGTAAAACTCCGGGCAGCTTCCTCGCTGCACCGTTTATTACACAATAAGCCGGAGCAATTTGAGGGCTGTCTTCGTTAGGCTCTCTCTGCTCTTGTCCCCTCTGATTGTTTGCTTTACAACTCAACTGTTTTGTGTTGTGTTTTTTTTGTTTTGTTTTTCTTTTGACATCACAGCCTAGCAAACTGGAACTTGTCTCTTCTACCTCCCTCCACCTCGTAAACCCTCTGGATTTCTGGGTCTGTCCCAGCTTAATTCTCTCGGACTTTTTGTGTCCTAGCGTGGCTGTCACTGGCCGAGCTCGGTAACTTATCGAACTTGGTGTTTCACGTTGCAGTAGCTGCCCCTCGGGGTGGTTGCTGCTGGTATAAATGACCCCTTGCAGAGTTTTTTTGCAGAGGCTGTGCCCAGGGCAGCCCCAGCACCCGAAAAAGTCACGCTGCCCTTGTGACGTGCCATGGTAAGCAGTTACCCTTCAGCTCCCTTTATCCAAAAAGCCTCAAGGAGCTGCCGGGCACGGCGTGGCCCCAGGGGCAGAGGGAGGAAGCGGAGAGGTGAGGAAGAGGATGGTGATGGGTGTCCCACGGGATGCCCAGACACAAGCAGGGTGCACGCGTGAGCTTGAGGAGAGGGAATGGGGGCTTTGTGCAGCCCCTGGTGTTTTAGAGGCATCTTCCGAGGCACGCAGGGATGCTCTTGTCTCCAGAGATCAAGGGGTGGTGACAGCAGCCCGTGGGACACGCTGGAATCTGAATGTTGTCGTGCAAATAAGGCCCTGAACAACCTCCGTGCTCCCGCTCTGTTCCCTGACAGCACTTGCACAATTAAGAGCTGATCTAGATCAGAAAGCAGATCGTGGTTTGTCTAAACAGGTTTAGAAACCCAGCAAATGAAACTGGGCCAGGCGACCAGCACAGCGTGAGCACCATTTAGCAGCCGCCTAAATCAGATGAGGTCGGGGCTGTGGCCGGGCAGGGCTGCTTTGGGTTGAGAAGCCTGTGGCAGTTTCTGCTCAGCTCCCGCTCCTTTAGGGCTGTTTTGCAAAGCAACAGCTGAATCACTTGTTTACAGCCTCGGTTTTTGGGTTATTGCTGTGTGTGCTGCTGGTTTGCATCAGACCCCAGGGGTGCAGCTGGGCTGTGGCCTCGCAGGCTCCCAGGCTGCCCCGATCCGAGCGGGGATGTCGGAGGAGGACGAAACCCAGAGGCTGGGTGACCTCCATCCCAAAAAGGCCCTAATGGGGCCATGCAGGAGGGCGCAGGACTCCTATCGAGGCCAGTTTGGCTGCAGTGTGACCGTGGCAGCTTTGCACGAAGGCTCCCAGGAGGCGGCACGAAGCCTTTTCCCTGGCAGGTGACGTTTGCTTTTTATTTTACAGTGGAAATGTGCTGGATCCCAAACCCAGGAGTGCTCTGACTTCACATATCACTGCTTCCTGGTTTCTTTCTTTCCCTTTTTGCTGATTTCCGTGTCAGTAAACACACGATGCGGGGCTCCCACGTGCTGCGGGTGCAGGAGGCACAAGGCTGGAGGCGCGGCGCTGCCGCCACCGGCTCCCACGGTTGCGCTTGCTGCAGCCACCGAGCCGGGGCTGCAAAGAGCTGGCAGGAGAAGGGAGGGGATGACGTGCTACTGCGTGCCCGACTTTTCAAAACGCGATAATCCCATCTCGGGAAAAGAGCAGCCTCGTCTAAAATTCAGCCCGTCGACCCTTTGTGGTGCTCGAGCCGCGTCTGACCGGCCCTCCCTTTGGAGACGCCGCCGAATCGGTTGCTCCTTCGTGGCGTCCCCGTATCCAGCTGGGTGCCGCTACCCTGCGGCTGCTCTGAACGGGAAAGGTTCCGCTCTCAAAAGTCCTGATTTATCATTCCCTGGAGCTCGTCCTTCCCTCCATTTTGCCTTTGTGAAGAGAGCGGAGACGGGCAGAGCGGCGGCTACCTGCTCGCAGCGCTGCAAACGCACGCGTGTGTGCGCGCATCCGTGCAGAACCTGCAGGAACTGTGCTTTTTTTTTTTTTTCTTTCTCCTGATTAATCTTCAGCCCTGATGACATCAAGCATTTCCCCGTGAAACGTAGACGGGTGCTGCTCCCGGCTCGCTCCCACCGAGGTTTCCCTCCCGCTGCTCTCCTTTGTTCCCTGCCCGCGGTGCCTCCCCCTCGGTGGGGCAGCGGGAAGCGGAGCCGCGCGTCCCGGAGCTGAGTTCCCGTTTTGCCCCTGACCTGCGTGGCTCAGGATGTGGAAAAGGGGAGAAAAGGTGCTGGGCAGAGCCGCATCCTGCTGTGGGTAAGCAGGCTGGGGGACGCGGTGGCCTTTGTCCCCAGCAGGAGGGGACACCCGGGTCAGAGGGGTGGCCCTGGGGGGTGGTTTTTCCAGGGGTGGTGCCGGGGAGGGTTTGGTGTGGAAGCACGTGGGAGGCGGTTCCCAGCAGCAAACTGGGTGGGCTGTGGTTTCCACCGACAAACCCTCGTCCCCTGGGATGGCTCCTGGTCCCTCCGGGTGGCTCGTTGGTGCTCCAGCCTGGGAGAAGGGGGAAGACAGGGACCGAACGCCACAGCCCAGCACCAAGACCCTTGTGCAGGATGGTGCCGGAGCCTGCTGCCCCCCAGGAGCGGCACAACTGAGCCGAGCACCCCGTGCAGGATAAAAGGGGACCCGCAGGAGTGACACGATGGGCTGGGCACCACGGTGGCCATGGCATGGGGTCTGCCCTGTGCCCAGCTCACGAAGCAGCCACCGTTTGTGTCCCCCGGTCCCCAGCCTGGCGCTGCCACTGCCCCGTGCCCATCCCGTGGTGCGCACAAACCTCCTGGTGGCTCCTTCTCTCCGAGTCGCCATTTTATTTTTTTCTTAAACGTTTATGTATAACCATACACTAACCTATAAAAATTAGTTTAGGATGGCTGCCAAGAAAATCTCTGCAGTGCCTTGTGGGTAGCTCCCTGCGAATTACCATAAAAGCTGTAGTGCTGAGGCTGCTGTGGCAGTTGTGAGGATGCCAGTCATAATGCTCTGTATTTAAAATTCAGATGAATGTGTAATGCCTTCGTGTCTGGATTGCAGCAGCTCGTAGCGTTTCTGGCATCCGTGCCCTGCGCGCCGCTGCATCCTCTCTCGCTTCTCAATGCCTTCTCGTGCTCCTCCAGTGTTTTGCCTGATCGTGGAGCGCAACAGGTTGCAGAACGTGGGCAGGGCTCTCGGGGAGGGAGAGTGGTTTCTGATAGCTTCCTCCCAGGAGAGAGGAACCTCCTGCTTCCATTGAGCCAGCAGCAATATTGCCCCGAAGGGAGCAGCCGCCCCGTAACCCTTCCCCTCCGCATCCTGCGGCGTGCGCCTGCGCCATCCTGCTTCCGAGGGCACTTCGGTTTCGTGGTGCACCGAGTGTGGCTCTCGGCACCCAAAAGTGCTCAAGGAAATGGCCATGGGGGTTGTCTCGGTGTGAGAAATGCACGCTTGGAGATGCAAAGTGTGTCTTTATCCAATGCCACTGCTGCTCCTCTGGAGCAGAAACCGAGGCTCTGAAACAGCCTCGGCCGAGGAGCTGGTGCGGGTGCTGGCAGAAGGCACCGCTGCTCTCCTGCTTGGCGTGATGGATCATTTCATTTAAATTTTACTGAAATGTAATATTCATCACGGTGTCAGTGGCCCACCTTCATTATAGCTCCCTGATAAACATCTCTAATCGGAGAGTGATCTCTCCGCCCTGCCAGAAGCCGCCTGGGGATAATGAATACGGTTTTTGGAGCCGGGAGAGGGTGTCTCGGGGCTGTCTCCCTGCTCTCCCCTCCCTGTGTGTGTGCTGAGAATTATTCGCCTGGCTGATAAGTAAGGCAAGGAGCAAATTTGTTTTTCCCAGGGCCATTTGTGCTGTCGGTGTGTGGCTGTGAGATGGTGGCAGCTGGGATGTAACCCGGTGTCCCCATGGGTGCCTGACAGCGTTTTCCACCCAGAAGCTTTGGAAGGGTCTCAAACAACCGTTTTCTTTCCTACTTTGTGCTCACTGAGTGTTTAGGGCACGGCACGAGTAGGGTTTTGCCCCAGTGGGGCTGCCTCCTCCTGCAGGGGTTTGGTGCTGCCTCCCCTGGATCCCTTGGCAGCAGCATCACCCATGGTGCCAGCAGCAGGGACGCGGCTCCCCCGTGCTGCACCACGGAGGGCTCGGAGCAGCCACTGCCCCTTCTCCCTGCGGAGCCAGAGCCAAGGAGGGAGCCTGAAGGAGCCAACCCCAGCGCCGTGCGGTGCTTCAACCAGCCCAAACCTCCGCGTGCTGCCTGGCGGAGCAGCCTGGCGTGGGGAGAGGCTGGGGCCGTGCTGGGGGCTCTCCTCCTGGTGCATCCTACAAAACGCTGCTCGTCTTGCTCCTCTCGACTGCTTTTATGCCGAGGAAGGGCTGCAGTGGGACAGAGCTCTGCCACCTCCATCCAGGTGCTCCCCAGCTCGGCTGCTGGCTTTTGGCTGCTGCTGCAAAGGGAAGGGGATGTCCACGGTGCCCGGGATGGATTTCTTCATCTGTGCAGCAGTGGGAGATGGCAGCTGGTGGTCCTGCACACACTGACACATCCACTGCACTCCTCCAGGGAAAGCCTTTGGTTGTTCAGCCCCTGAGCCCCCCTGGGGTCGGCTCCGGATCGTCTCCGCCTTCCTGACCTTCAGAGCCCTGCGAGTCCTCGGCAGCTCTTGGTACAAGCGTGACCCCTTGGGCTGCTTTTCTGCAAGCAGGGCTTTCCTCTCCCCGCACCTCCGCTTCCTCCTCTGCGTTTGACCCAGAACAAGCTGAATTTTGCTCTGCTTTGGGATTTCCTGTCACCTCTGCTCCTCTCTGGCTTCCATGTCCTCAAACGTGCAGCATGCGTCTGTCCCACCGCAAAACTTGTCAGCAGGAGGAAAATCACCCAGAATTTGGAATCGTTGGAGCTTTGGGCTGCGTTTGGACACTGCCTGCTTGAAGACCTGTGCCCAAAGCCTCTCTGAGGACAGTTCCTGGCTTCCTCCGCCCTCCCCAGGCGTGCTGGGAGTGCTGGTTGTGTGGTGCTGATGAAATGATTGATTTTTTCCAGGAGCCCTCGGAAGCTGCGGATGAAGACGAAGCCACCTCCGTGCTCCCCGGCAGGACGGAGCAGAGCTGTGCACATCGGGTGAATGGCAGCAAGGTCCGAGGACAAGGCACCCTTGCTGCCTGTGGGATGTTATCCTGCTTCCTTGGGGAAGAAGAGGAGGAAGCTCTGGCTGCTGGGCAGCCCCTGATGAATTTGCTGCCAGCCCCCAAAAGTGAGCCCGGCGCTGCTGTTTGGGTTTCAAGAGCTGCCTGCGTGCTGGAGCTCTCAGCATCTGCACCTGAGCTGCAGGCAAGACTGCAGCTCCATCCCCTTTTCCCTCCCTCACTTTGCAAAAGCAGCTCAAAGCTCCGTGGGGTGAGCAGCTGTCCCTTCGCATCTCCTCCTGATGGGGATGGGGTCGGGGTGCAGCCTGGGCCGTGGGTGCCCGTGGCACCTCCTGGAGGCTGCAGCACCCCTCCGGCACCTCAACGTGTGCTCACCTAACCAGGAGTGAACCTCTAGGAAAAGCTGGGAGGTGGAGGAGAGGGGAACTGAAGTGTTTCTTAGAAGTAAGAGAGGAAGGAGCAGGGAATGCTGAAGAGCCTTGGCAATTTGGGCTTCTCTTCCTGGCCACCATGTGGGATGTGGGGGCTCAGGCAGCTGCCGTGGTGGGTTTGGGACGGGGAGGAAAGGAGCAAGGTGAGGCAGGAGGCACTTCTCAGCCCCCGAGGTGTGTTTGTGGCTGGCTTACCCTTTCTTCTTGGCTTACCCTTGACTTTTTCCATTGTCTCTGAGCGCGTCGCCTCCTGTCCCCATCCTCAGTTTCTCATCCCCCCTGTCCTGATTCATGCCAAACAGCCCCGAGGGCGCTCGGTGCTTGTCCTGGAGAGCCCTGCTCTCCTCTGAACCCTCCAAACCTTATCGTGGTGAGCACCTCGAGGTGATGCAGTGGCAGGTTTCTCTAGGAGTTTCTCTAGGAAATAGCAGCCGAGTTTGGGACGCCAGACCCCGAGTTTCACGTCAGGCCCCCAGGATGCTCAGCAGCGCTCTTCAGTCTTCAGAATGAAAACCAAGCAATGCTCTCAGCTTGGGCTTTTCCGTGGGAGTTGCTTTATTTGAAAGAAAACACTTCTTTCTGGTTAGTCTTTTGGAAAAAAAAAATATCCTGAAATTCTGTATATTTAGATAGTTGCTGGGCTTTGGCTTTAAGTTGCAGGATGGATGTTGTGCTTCTCAGCGCTCGTCCCTTGAGGTAGTGGTGGCATCAGATGGACCGATCTGTCTGTCTGTCTGTCCGTCCCTTTGTCTGCTCTCAGGAGTCCTGTCTGTCTCTGTCCCTCTGTCTGCTCTCGGGAAGGCTGTGGGGCAGGGGAGGATGAGTATTTTGGGACAGGGCTTCGAAATCCCGGGATGGGCTCATTCATTGCTGTGCTTTGGGCATTGCACAGAGGTACTTGGGGGTAGAGGGATCGAGACGAGAGTCCTTTAAGGTGACCCAGCCGTGATGGGGAGGGTCTGTCTTGTTCAGGTCTCAGTTTAGGAAGGTTTCAGGGGCACCCACGGCTCCCTCCTTGCTGTGAGCAGCCCCGTGCCAAAACAGGAGCCCTCGCTCGGCTGTGGCTGCTGGTAAACCAAAGACTCGGACCAAGAGCTCAGCATCCTGGATCAGCATCCTCCCATCCTGGGAGGTGCTGCAGCCGATCTCAGCCATTAAACCCCTCGGTGGCGTGTGAGCAGAGATGCTTTTAAGGCCGGCGTCAGCCTTGCGATGCTCGGGGAGGCTCCGGAGCTGCGATAAGGCTGGGGCTGACGCAGGGAGGCCGGCGGCAGTGCGTCTCCTCCCCGGCCTCCTGCAATTCAGCTCCTGGCGCTGTCGGGGCGGTGTCTGCAGCGAGCCTGGAGGGGGGTTTGGGGCTCAGCTCCTTGCTGGCAGGCCCTGAGCAAGCTTTGTCCCACAGCCGAACCCTTTGGGATGCAGGCTTCCCCTTCTCTGGGGAGGGATTTGCAGCACGTTTTCCACCGTGGTGTAGGGCAGCTGCTGGCACAGCTCCTTCTTGGCTGTTGGGGTGGGTTTGCCAGGATGCCCTTTGACTGGTTAGTTTTTTGGGATGCGAGGCTTTGCCCAAGCATTTGCACAGGGCACAGCGGCCCCGTTTGCTGGAGGGGATGCAAGCAGCATCGCGTGCTGCTGCCCGCCGTGCCTGCTGCTATAGGGCACGGATAGCGTTCTTTATAGCGCGTGTATGGCAGGTAGGAGACGCCCCCAGCTCCTTCCTCTCCTCCCCAGGGAGCAGGAGGAAGCGTGTGTGCAGGGGGAGGCGATTTCCTCCGCTGGCGTGCTGCTGGAGGGCTCTGTTTGGGTTTAATGCTGCTTAACCCTGGTCTGGGCATTGGCACGAAGGGTCTCCAGGGAATTGCTAAGTTGCTTCCACCCCCTTTTCTTTCCCTAAATTAAGAAAAAAAAGGTAGGAAGCAAGGAAAAAGGCTCTCTGGGAAGCAGGCAGCTGAGCGTGCGTGGGGAGAGCCCATCCCTGGCTTCCTGAGGGCTCGGTGAGGGCCGTGCAGGTCAAGCTCGGGGAGCTCCCATGGCCACGGTGCTGCTCCTATGGGAAACGCTTGATGCAACGGCAACAAATGGAGGTGGTCTTTAAAATAAATAAATAAATAAAACTCACCTGTAGGGCTTACAGGATGGGGACACCAAAGCTTCCTCGTGTGATTTCTGCTGGGCTCGTCTGACTTGAGAAACTCCTTCCCCTGAGCCCCCAGCATGGCTTTGGGCAACCGAGCTGTGCTGGAGATGTCCCTTAGGTCCTAGGCCTGATGTCCTCCCCCAGCTCCGTGGGACATCACCACCACTGTCCCCATGTGGGCACCCAGCTGAAAGCCCCGCAGCGTTTCTCCTGAGGGCTGATGAACCCTGGTTGATCCTTGAGCAGGATCCTCGGAGATGGCTCTTCACCAGCGTGGAGAAAAGGGCTGAAACCTGCCTGATGTGCCCAGGTCCCGGGCGTGCTGCACCTCCTCCTGGCTCCATCCCCCTGATGTAAGGCTCCGACGCATCCCGCTGCTCCGAAATAAATAGCTGGTTCTTTTGGGCCGGGGAGGCAAACAAATCAACAGCCCAGTGATTTCCTCAATCATCCTGCACGCCGCACAAGGGAAAAATTAATAAAGTACCTGCCATCCTCAGAAGCTGTTTGTTAAAGCCAACGATAATGATGGGCAGAACTGAGCGCCTGTTTATGACGGCTTTGCTCATGCTCCTGTGCTCCCTCTCCGAGGCATCGCCCTTCCTGACAGTCCCCTGATGGGCAAGGTTTGGGTCTGAGCTCTGGGTCTGAGCCTCTCCAGCGCTGGGAAAGGCTGCATGGGGCTCTCCAACCTCTCTGCATCCCCCTTGTGCTCCAGGAATTGCGTCCTTTTGAGTGGTTTGGGATCCACCAAAAAAAATCTGGATTTTTTGGAGTCACCGTCCTTTGGTTAGAGCTCATTTTTTGTCGTGTTTGGGACTTTCGAGGCTTTCCAAGGCCTTGCAGGAATGTTCCTGGTGTGGGCACGTTGAAGCTGCCCCGTGTGGTGGTGCTGCTGGAGGAAGGATGCTGGGGAGCACGACCTGTCCCTGCAGACCGCATCAGCGCTGGATTTCCAGCACGTTCTTGAATTTTCTCATCTGTAAAATGGGCACGTAGAGAGCTACCCTTCGTGAGGAGCTTGGGACTAAACTCGTTGTGAGCCCATGAGGTTTTTCCAGGCAGCCTGCAGAGACCAAAGCTCAGCTGCTCTGACCCCGCTCAGCAAAGCAGCCGGCCCTACCTGGAGCCTCAGGGCTATCGGCTGCTCCACGTGTCCAAAGGCCACCCCAGAAATTTTGGAGTAAAACACCATGGCACAGGAGCGGAGCGTGCCACATCTTTTGATCGTGGTGTTCCTGGGAAGGCTCAGGGAACATCCTCAGCTCTGGGTTTCGTTGCTGCAGAGCACCCAGTGCTGTGTGTCCCCTCCCCAGCCCCCCGGTTTGGGTGATGCCCCATCCTTCACCCCATCTGCAGGAGCCTGTTCAGCACCAGGGAGGCTGAAGGTGGTGTCGGACGCTGTGTTTTGTTTTTTTTTGGTGAGGAATATTCTCCTCCCCACCAAAATACCTCGCTCGGGGCTGCTTTCATGTTCAAAGCAGGGCTCCTCCTGCTAACGCACCTCCGCTGCGTGCCTGGCTCGTGGGTGGCTGTGAAGAGCAGATCTGCATTGAGCTCGTTCTGGTGAGGCTTTGGGAGAACCAGGGGGAAAGTCCCTTTTAAGTTCGTTATTTCCAGAAGAGACACGAGCTCTGCAGCCCGCGTTAAGTGGGGAACATGGCTGGCAGGGTGCGAGCTGCCTTGGAGCCGAAGGGGGAGCGAACTCCACGGCAGTGGCAGAAGCTCCTGGCTGCTACCAGAGGATTCACAGGTCCATTGTGGTGCCAATAAACACTGAAACAGGAATTGATCTGCGTTCAGAGCACTCGAATTAAATAATGGGAGCTGTATTTTTAAGCCATTGGTGTTCAGCTCTTGAGATCCCTCTGATGGGAAGGGCGGCCGAAGGTGGCACCGCGGCGAGGCAGCGGCAGCCCCTTCCCGGCTGTTGTTTTTGGGGTCCAGGTTCCCTGCAGCCACGTCTCCACGCATCGTGCACCCCCTTTGCAAACAGAGCAATGCACGGTGTTTTTAATGGGGGAAAAAAAAAATACAAGTGTGTGGTGATGACAGATGAGCTGAAAGCTCTTGGAGGAGCAGAGAGAGCTCCTTCCTGCCGGATGCAGCTTGGGCTCAATCCTGAGTCCTGTCCTCAGGCTCCAGATGTCCGTTTTCATCTCCAGGGTGCCAGGTTTATGGCCGGCTGGCCCCAAGAGACCCTCTGTGGCCTTCAGGGGCCAGAAGGGAGCCGACCTCCCTGCTGGGGGGGTTGTTGGGGCTCCCAGCTTCTCCCCCCCAGCACGCAGGGACCTCGCCATGGCCGTGCTCGATGGCACCGTGTGGCAGCCACCACGAGGCCTTCTCTGGCACCAAAAGGACAAATTAAATAAACATGCTCGATTGCTTAAACATTTGTTTTTTAAATTAGCGGCAGCTTTTTTATATTACAGTATGTGGCTATGCTGCTGGGGAACACTTTAGCAAGTTGTGTGTTTTTTTTTTTCTTCCCGGTGCTACTTTTCCAGAGCGGATCCTGATTTAAAAACCAAATGCAAAGCGCGGGCCAAGTTTTAGGTTTGATCCCGTAGAAGATGTCAAGGGGAAAAAATTGCACTGCTCGGAGCCATGGGGCCCTGTTCGGACGCGTGATGGGGCCTTGAAGGCAGCGGTGTTTGCAAACCGTGCCTGCAAAGCGCTCGTAACGCATCTGCAGATGCCCAGGGTGGTCGGCAGATTGCAAAAACATCCAAGGAGGCGTTTGGAAATGCAGGGTAGGGGAATAACACAGGGCTCAGTGTGCTCACAGGGACACGAAGCCTCAGCCAGGAGGTTTTGGGACCGTCCCCTCCGCGGGCAGCATGCTGGCGGCGCCCATGCCGAGCCCTTCCCACTCCGTGTCTCTGCTCCTGTTTCGCCTCTTCGGTCTCTGTCCTTTGTGGATGGCAACAGACAGCCTGGCGTGAGCATTACAGCTTGCTCGGCATTATAGGATAAGGAGGTTTTAGATGCTGCTCTAATAGTCACCAAGATTGCTAAATAGCATCTCTGGGAAGGCGAAATGCAGCCGGAGAGACGCTAATGCTTCGGATTGACCTTGCTCGGAGCGTGTGGGGGTTTTGCTGTTTCCGTCGGCTTGCAATCGGTTTCCTAAAATAACATCCATCCCAAAAGCACCGCCTTGGGAACGAGGAGCCCTCTGCAGGTACCTGTGCGAGTCCCATCCTTGCTGGGCGGGGAGGCACTGCGGAACAAACTAGCATCATCCCACGGTAGAAAAAAAGCCAAGAGAGACCCCAAACCCCAGGAGCTCCGTGTTGTGCCCCAGGCTTGCAGCAAAGCTCCCGGCAGCCAGCCCAGGGCCCAGCCTGGTTCAAGGGAGCCACAGGGGTCTCCAGGACAGCCCCCCCTTCCCTTTCCCTTTGCAGGCACTTTAGAGCAGTCCATGAGCCCCAGCCCACACCCTCAAGCTTCATAAAGCCAGATTTTTAAGATGCTTGGCTTGCAGAAGGGTGCTGACCCTGTGGCTGGATGCGTCCTGGTGCATCCTGCACAGCTCCAGCACGGCCACGAGCTCCCGTGCACAACCACAGGGCCTGGGGACCCCGGCTCCGTGCCTTTCCTAAAGGCGACCGGCAGCAGTTCTGTTGTTGTTTTGTGTGTTTTGTGTTTTGTTTTTTTTGTTTTTTTTTTTACATATTAAAGGTTTAATAAATGGAATTAAATACTGTGGAACTTAAGGTAATTAAATGTGGAAGCAGAAAGAAAAAAAAAAATTGTAAAGCATCCTCTCCAGGAAGCTAATAGGCTCCATGCCTCCTTATCTTAATGATTTTCATAATTTAGCTGAATGCAGAGATAATGGATCTGATGAACCTTTATGGAGCTAACTTTAGATTTAATGGGCTTCTTGCTGGGGAGCGGGGTGGGGGCAGGTGCAATCAATGTGCTTAAGGAAGGAGATAAGAGCACGAGAAGCTGCAGTGAAAACAGCCAAACGGGGTTTCCGAGGACTTGAAAGTTGCGCTGAGTGCTCCCTGCTTCCCACCTGGAAATAACCTCGGAAATCATTTGCAGCAGCCACGTGATTTCCTCCAGCTCGGCCAGGCCGTGGCTGCCAGCGGGTTTTGCCTTTGTGCACAACCCCTGACCCGCCCCGCGACGAGGGAGCCGCAAAGCTGGGATCATCTGCGTTAATCTGGTCTCACTGAGGCGGGATCAGTGGAAACCACCTCGCAGATTCACTGCATTATGGAGCAGATTGAGAGACTTAGAGAGCAAATTTAATAAATATCATTTCGATATTACTCGGTGGAAGGGGAAAAAAAAAATCCACCGAGCAGCTGATGCTGGAGCACCCCGCGAGGGATGGTGAATGGGAACGTGTCGTGGGTGGGGAGCTGGGATGTGGGAAATGCTCAGTATTGACATGGGGAGGGGGACAGGAGGAAAGGACCTCCCTGGGGGTCATCAGAGTGGGGTCACAGCAGCGTGTGCAGGGCTGGGAGTGCTTGGGGAAAGGGGAAATGAGGATGTTTGTTAAGGGATGGAGGTAACGCTGTAGGATGGGCACCTTTGGTTCCTCTCTGGCACAGCTATGAGTCTCCTGCTGCCCCCTTTGCATGACTGGGTGCCCAGGGAGCTCCAGCGGGTTCAGGAGCAGGGCTGGGTGATGCCGAGGCTGTTCCTGGTCCCAGGGAAGCTTTGCTGTGCTGGCACAGCAGTGGCTGCAGATCCGTGCCCTCCCTCATGCACCCAGTACCGAGCCAGCCCCCTGCGCAGGCACTTGTGCAGCTATTGGAAACCTGCACCCAGGGTAAAATCTGGGTACAAGGGTTCGGGGTCCCAAACCTCTGTGTCTGGGGGCTCCCCGTGGTTCCCAAAGGAGTCCTTGAGCTGTGCTCTGACATGGCTGCAGCCTCTTGGGAGCTTTCCAGTGGGAAAGCCGAGCTGCCAAGGGCACGAACAGGAGGAGGTGACGCCGGCAGGGGCACAGACACGCGGGGTGCCCGAAGGAGACCCAGGGAGCTGGGCTGGGACAAGGGCACGCGTGGAGCCGGCAGCCCCGCTCTAATCCCCGCTCTGTGCCAGACCCCCCTCGCAGATGGTGTCCTCCACGGAGCAGAAAGCTCCGATTACAGGGAAAGGAGAAGCGATGGCACTGGGAAACCCTGACTCCCTCTGCTCCGATGGTGGTGAGCGGGATTTTGGCTACGATGGGGCGTGGGGACGGGCGCTGCTGCCCGCTGCGTCCCGTGGGCATCATGCCCGGCCCCTGCACCTTCCCGAAAGCCTTGGGCGAGGGCAGTGAGCCCAGCCCGCGCCTGCGCTGAGGACCAGCAGTGGAAGGTGCAGTGCTCACAGGCAGCCGGAGGGGCTGCTTCAGCTTTGTCCCCAGCAGGACCCCCTGCCTGCTGGAAAAACACTTGGGTTAGGAGAAATGTGTGACCTCTTGCTAACCCCCTTCCCCTTCTCCTCTCGCTCTGCGAGACGTTAAAAAGGAGGGGAGAAAAAAAAAAAGGAAAAAAAAAAAACCCTCACTGAGGCCAATCCAAAGAGGGCGAGAGCTGGAGACCGTATCATTAAAATGCTAAAAATGAGTGTGCTGAAAACAGACACAATTGGGTATTTAAAGCTCTGAATGAAAAGAGTGTGTGTTAGCCGGCTTGCGGAGAGCTGGTCTCCCAGAGCCCCTGGAAAATATGTGGTCAAGGCTGCACCATTAACTTTTTGTTTCTGGTTTGTAAAGTAGCTGTGAAATCCGCAGGGGGGGTGCGCAGCCCCTGTCCCTGCCAGGCTTGGGGGGGGGAACGGCTGCGCTCAGCTTCGCCGAGTCTTTTGCTGTCCCGCTGCAATCTTGGCCCCAAAATGTGGCACTTACCAGCCTGGACACTCGTGGCCCTGTGTCCCCAAGTCCCTGGGGACACCTCTGGCACCTCTGTGGCTTGTGCAGCCCGGGTGGGATCTGTGCTGAAGCTGGGGGAGCCAAGGTGGAGGTGCAGCCTGGAGAGGCTCGGGGGTGTTGGAGCCGCAGCTGCCTGAGCCCTGCCCCAAACCCGCACAAATTTGCTCCTGGGTGAATTATCATCGCCGAGGCACCGCGGGGCTCTTGCATCATTTGTTTGCAGCTCAAAAGCTGGGCGGCTCGGGCTGCTGGAGGCGAACCAGCTCAGGTGCCCGAGCTTTGCCAAGAGGTGCTGGGCTTCGCAGAGGGTTTCGTTGCCTCTTTTCTCTTCTGGGTGCAGACACCTGGACCTCTGCAGCCACCCTCGAGCGAGGGCTCGTCCCATCCCAGCTCGTCCCGTCCCGGGGCGGAGGCTGGTGCTGGTGCTGAGCCGCAGGTTGGTGCCACATGGGAGGGCGAAGGCACGTGGGGTTATTCCAGGCATGTGCACGTACGCAGGTTTCCCTCGTCTGCATGTGCAGAGGGATCTGTGTGGGTGCGAAATGCCCCTAAAATGTCTTCTAGGGCAAGTACTAACTGCCAGGCTGGGCTGGGCTCCAGCACGCAGGAACGGATGAATCAGATACTTAATGGTAAAATCAAACCTCGCGAAGCGTTAAAAACAACCCAGCTCCGCCGGGCTCCTCTCTGCCGTCCAAGGGAGCCCCAGCGAGAGGGAACGAGAAGGGATTTTCAACCAAACTGGGATTTTTCGCTGTCCTCCCCCCCCACACCATATCGCTTGGCTGCCAGCCTCTCCGAACGGGAAGTTTTACCCCGCCTCCCGCGGTCTCGGATGTCAGGTTGGCAAGAAAAATCCCATCTGTTTTCAATCTGGATCCTCACTTCCATCCACCGAGCGTTCCTCCTCCCCGCGCTCCCCCGCTCCCAGCCCCCAGTGCTGGCGTGCACGCCAGGCAGGCCTCGGTGACGCTTTTTTTTTTTTCTCTCTTTTTTTTTTTTCTTCTAAAAATGTATGTGGCCTCCTTTGCCCCCCCTTCTCCCAGGCACATGCTCCAGTGCAGCCCTCTCCGCGCTGGGGCCTGCCAAGAGCCTCTCTGTGCTCAGCCCTGCTACGGTCGCTGGCTCGGAGAATTCCCAAATGATCGAGGGTTTTTCAACTCCAAGCATTCAAAAAACTGCAAAGTATCTCTCTGTGTAAAAAAAAAAAAAAAGAAAAAAAAAGAGAGAGAGAAGAAAAAAAATAGAGGGAGAGGAGGGAAGGGAAGGGAAGGAATTTTGTTGTTGTGATTTTGTGTTTGGGGGTTTTGTTTGGTTCCAGCTTCTTGGTATGATTTGGAAAAGAGCAAGTACAGAGTGTTTTGTTCCTGCGCAGAGATAACAGAGCTGCTCTGAAATCCTGTATGGAGTCAATGCAAAGACGTATATGTAGCAGTCGTGATACCCTAATCTCTTTCTGAAGAAACCCTTTTGTTGCACACCAATCCTCTCCTTTCTCTTTGCTGTCCTCGCTTGCTGTCTAATGTCTTATTTAAACCATAAAGTCCTCAGGCTAGGAATTACCTTCTCTCTTTACAGATGGCTGCAAGAGCTTTGCACGTCTGCTGAGCTCGATGAAAAATAAATGAAGGAGGTTGTGGCTTTTGTTGCTGGGTTTTACTTTATTATTTTTTTTTAAGTGTTGGGAGGTGAGAGTTTATCTGATCGTAGCATAAACCCAAGGTAGCAAGGACTGATGAGTGCTGTTTGCTTTCGTGTTGCCAAAAATCTCAAGGCGGGGGGGAGTTATCCCTGCCGCCACCCCTTCCCTCTCGGCTCTCGGGGATGTGCTGGCAGTGGGACTGCTTGGGGCAGGGTTTTGTGCTTAGGTTGGGACCCTGAGGGCTCAGGGGCTTCACCTCAGAAGGGATTTTGACCCTGGGAAGAGCTCGGGTGCCACAAGCCCCAGCCGCAGTGCCTCAGTTTCCCCATTGCTCCCTGTGAGCAGCAGCCCCATGGGGACAAATTTATGGTGGTGGCGTGTCCAGGGTGTGCTCAGGGAGCTGGGGCACCCCTGATACGTGGGAGATGGTGTGTGTGTGTGTGTGTGTTGGGGGGGGATCTGTTGCTTTTTATTTTGGGGAGGACGGTGCTAGCCGTGGGGAAGGGGCTGCGTGTGGGGGTCGCTGTGTGGGGACCCTACACGGCCAGGCTGTGGGGTGAGGGACCCCAAGGGCAGGCTCTGGGGGTCCCTCACAGGGTCTGCCCGGGGGTCCCCTACACAACCAGCCGGGGGGGGGATACCAGAGCCGCTGTGTGAGGGCAGGGACCCACCAGAACCAGGCCCGGGGGGGACCCCCAAAGCCTGGAGCCGGGCGCCCTGAGGCGAGGAAGGGGGGACCCGGGCGAGCCCCGGCCGCTCTCCCCCTTCCCCGGGCCTCCCGCCCGGCTCGGCCCGGCCCCTCCCCGGCTCCTCCTCCTCGTCCTCCTCCTTCTCCTCCCTCCGCCGCTCCGGGCTCCTCAGCGGGGTCGCGGCGCCCATGGCCCCGGTGGTGCCGAGGGACGGCGGGGCCCTGCCGGTAAGCACCGAGCCCGGACCCCGGCCCCTTCATTATCCCCGCTGCCCTCCGCCCCAAACCCTCCTCGGAGAGCCCCGGGACCCCTCCAGCATCGAAGCGAGACTCAGGAGAGGCGGTTTGATTTGCAAAAGTCTTTATTTGTTTTCTCGTTTTTTTAAAAAAATAATCTGAAAAAAGGGCAAAGCCGCCCTCCCAGCCCCGCTGGCGCGGGTCTCCGGGCAGCATCCCAAGGGCTGGGGCCTGGAGCTGAGGGGAGAGCAGGGATGCGGGGGGCCGGAGGGTGACGGGGCTGCCTTGGGGTTACAGGGCAAAACCCAAAGACCAGACTAATTCTGAGCGGCTGCCCTTGGCCTTTCTTGTGGCCATGAACAGCCGAGCGATGGCCAGGGGGGTTTGTCCCCTCGCTTCCCCATCCAGCGCCTCCACAAAGCGGGAGGCAAAAGATAACCGCGTCCTGCTCCCCCCTCACGCGCCTGCCTTACAAAGGGCCCTGACTGGCCCAAATAACCCCTTTCTCATCCCCCCTTTGTGTATTTTTCCTACGTCGGGACTGCCCATTATTTGTTCATGCCTAATAGGCAGCCCAGGTCCCCAGCAGTTGCGTGCGCGATGCTCCCGCAGCTCGGGTCAGGCCACAGGTTTGGCTTTGAGCAATCCCCCAAATTCACTCACTGCAAACATTGCACAACGGCGCTTGGGCCCCGGGATTAAAATATAACTCGCTTTCCCTGCTTTATACAGCTCGCTGGCCACTACAGCAGCATTCTGCTGTGGAGACGTGAAGCTCGAGGTGCGGGCTAGTCGGGGATGTGTAATCTTAGAAATGTGAGACGGGGGGAAACTGCTCCATTTTGTTCCAGGAGCCGTGCAGCTGGAGCTTTCCCGAGCCATGGCCATATTTTATCCCTTTATGCTTCCTTGCTGTAGCAAAAACTCCTTTTATGTCGCAGGTAACTTTTACATCGAGGCTCTAACTCTGAGCTCGCAGCAGCTGCTTTGACTCGAGGCGCTTAAAGGGACGCTCGAAATTAAATTTAAATTCATGTCGTTCGTTGGCGGAAAGATCTCCTGCAGTTAAGGCAAAAAATGTAAAGATGAAGCTGATCATTGCTATATATGAAAAGCAGTTTCAAACATTAATATTATGGTTCCTCTCTTAAAAAAAAAAAAAAGAAAGAAAGAAAAGAAAGAAAAGAAAAGAATTCTCTGGCCTGTGCTTTGTATAGCTACATCTCCGTGTTCTTTCATTACCCTTTCCCTGAAAGCATCACTTAGAGGAAGAGAAATCATAAGTTCAGGCACACTGGGCTCCCCACACACAGAGGAACATCTGCTGAAAGGAGACTTTCTGAGAATAGCAAGCCACCTGCACTGAGAAATGTTTCTTCTCTCGTAACTAGTTCAGCATTCAGCAGGGTTTGGTCCGTGATCCGCTGCCGGTCTGCGTGTTGGCTGCAAAGGTGCTCGGCGGCCCCGGTGCTTTGGGAGGCAAACATTTATTTACAGGCTTGCGCCGTTGGGTTTGGCTGCTGTGGGTTTTTCTTCCACAAAAAGGAGGAGGTGAAAAATCTGTATTTGCGTTGATCCGGCTCTTTGAATGGTTGCTTCACAACTTGCGTTTTCTCCACCGTAACGAGCGTCTGGAGATGATTTGTGCCTTTCCAGCCACCCTCTGGTTCGTTGGGGAGGAATGTGTTGGACGTGGGAGCAAGGCTCGCTCCGACGGTTGGTTCTGCACCTGGGAGGGGTCTGTGCAGGGGACGTCCCTTCCCCTCTCCTGCTTTCCATCCCTGGAGTGAAAACCCTAAGGGTCACAATCCCCTCGTGTTATTGCTCCAAGAACCTGCCAGGATGGAGGGGAGGTGTCTTTATCATCCTGGGAGCATGCCAGCGATCCCCCTTGGGCAGAGAGGTGCAGCACCTCAAGGAGAAGTGCGGGCGCTTGTCCCAAACCTTCCTGCCACTGAGAGGGGGAATGAGGGAGCGCCGGGGCTGCAGCCCCGTGCTCTGGCTGCTCTGCGACTTCCCCCTCTTGCCGAAACACAAATTGGTGATTTCTGAAGGCGTGGAAACCAGAGAAGTTACGGTGGAGACGCTATCGCTCCTCGGGAGCTGGAGGGACCAAAATAAACGCTGAGGGCTCGGCGTGAAGACAGCGAGTTGAGCGTTAGGTGCTGAGTTCCTGTGAAGGTGACAGCT
The DNA here is from genome assembly GCF_963932015.1 of Anas acuta. NCBI lineage: Eukaryota > Metazoa > Chordata > Aves > Anseriformes > Anatidae > Anas > Anas acuta. The sequence goes on along the minus strand of NC_089004.1, from coordinate 3,561,390 downwards.
GCAGCAGGCATCTGAGGAAATCCCTCCTTACCCTGCAGAGCTGGAAAAGCAGGGTACGGGCGTTTTATTGTGCTTCTTAGCCTTGATCACAGAGCTTTCAACCACCCTCTTTACCCTCGCTGTTGAATCTGGCCTGTAGGTACAGATTCTTCTACAGTGCAGCTATTTGCACGAGATTTAATCTCTAAGGAGCGTGCCAGAAAAACAGCCTTGGGGAAATGGCAATCTGGTAGCTTCCTTGTCTGTAAAATGGGGATAGCGATGCAGAACTCCTTCCTGTGAAGTGTTTCGGGGCCTACCAGCAGAAAGCACTCAAGTGGCACAGGTTTGAAGCTCCTGGCCAAAAGGAGACGAGGCAGAAGGAGCCCAGGCTCCCGTGGCAGGTCAGTGGCGAGGCCAGGAGCAGAGCCGGTGCCTCTGACTCCTGCTCGAGCGTCCCCATCTGCCACATGTGGCTGCGGGCGGCGAAAAAAGAAAAAAAAACAGCTCTGGGTTTGCCTGGCTGTGCATCGAGGAGGAAAACGAGGTTGTGTGAGGCTGTCCTTGGTGCCTTTCGGGAGGCTGCCCCATGGAACCAGGTGGAGGAGCCACAAGGGGTCTGCCACTGGCCCCCAACGAGCTGGAGGGAAGCCACTCACCCATTTCGTGCTGGCTTTTCCACAGCCCTGGTGTAGTAAGCGCCTCGTAGTGCCGCTCACCTGAATTTTACCCAGTCACCTCCGCCCTGTTGGAAGAGGTTTTGACCCCCAGGGGTTTTTATTCCCGTGCAAGGCTTTGCTGGTGGGTCCGGCAGAGATCGCAGCGCATCCCGTGGCGCTGGGGGAGTGTCATCTGGTTATGTTTGACTTCATTTGACTTTCATATGAGCCGGCAGTGTGCCCTGGCAGCCAGGAGGGCCAACCGTGTCCTGGGGTGCATCAAGCACGGCATTGCTAGTAGGTCAAGGGAGGTGATTGTCCCGCTCTACTCTGCGCTGGTGCGGCGTCACCTCGAGTACTGTGTGCAGTTCTGGGCACCACAGTATAAAAAGGACATGAAACTGTTGGAGAGTGTCCAGAGGAGGGCTACGAAGATGGTGAAAGGCCTGGAGGGGAAGACGTACGAGGAACGGCTGAGGGCACTGGGCCTGTTCAGCCTGGAGAAGAGGAGGCTGAGGGGAGACCTCATCGCAGTCTACAACTTCCTCGTAAGGGGGTGTCGAGAGGCAGGAGACCTTTTCTCCATTAACACCAGCGACAGGACCCGCGGGAATGGAGTTAAGCTGAGGCAGGGGAAGTTTAGGCTGGACATCAGGAAGGGGTTCTTCACAGAGAGAGTGGTTGCACACTGGAACAGGCTCCCCAGGGAAGTGGTCACTGCACCGAGCCTGACTGAATTTAAGAAGAGATTGGACTGTGCACTTAGTCACATGGTCTGAACTTGGGTAGACCTGTGCGGTGTCAAGAGTTGGACTTGATGATCCTTAAGGGTCCCTTCCAACTCAGGATATTCTATGATTCTATGATTTCACGCTGTGCTCGCGGGTGTGAAGAAGGAACTGGTAAAATTAGGGACTGTGGAAGGTGTGAGACGTGGTGCTCGTGCAGATGCTGGCAGTGGGGCAGCATCAGTGCAGAGCTCGCTTTGAAGGAGTCGCTGCCCTTCCAGAGCTATGTGGCTGGATCAATAAATACCCTGTGCCACGTGCAGCCCTCTGGATCAGGAGACACCGGGCAGGAATTACAGCCGTGAGCGTGCAGGGGCTGGTGCAGGGATGGAGATCTCTCGGCTGCACTGTGCAACACTTTTATTTTCCCTGTGCATCCTAAATCCCTTCTGAAGTGGCTGCTGCCTGAATTTTGCCCAAACTCTTGTGCATTCGGCTGAGATGGGGGTTGCAAAGGAGCTGCCCTGCCTCTCTATTCCCAGAAAAGTTCTTTAGGGTTTTGTACGCGTGTTTCTTTCCCTGAGCACAGCTCAATGCTCTTGTTATGAGTTAGAAAGGGCCCTACAAAACCTCCATCCTAAAGGCTGTGCAGAGATCACTTCGTTCACGCGAGGCCGCCACGCGTCGAGCTCACTCCTCGCAGGCTGCCGTCTGCTTTCACCTGATGGATTTACGCTGAGGAGGCAGCAGCCCGGTGCAGCTCGGGGAACTGAGGCCAGCCCCCTGTTTGTGGTAATTCTTAAATAGTTCATTTGGGCGTAATGCCTCTTCTTGCAGCTGATTCTCTATTACAAACAGATTTTCTGATAATGGCACCTGCGCCATTCAGGCGGGATCATTATGATAATAGCAGCAAGCATCGTTACGGAATTGGTACGCGGAATTTCTGTCGGATCGTTATAATGACAGAAGTAATGCCATAAATAAAGAGATGCTGTAACAGCAGCACTAAACCGGGGCGTAGCAGAGAAAATGACAGGTAACATTTCCCCCCCAAGCCTTGGCACCGCCAGGTGAAGCCCTTTGGAGATGGTTGCAAATCTCTAGGTGTAGAAATGAGGTTTTGCTCTCGTCCTGTGGGGTTTTGTTCTCATCCTCTAGGGTTTTGCTCCTCGGGCTGGCTCTCAACGTGGCTGGTTTTTGGGATGGGTTTCAGGCGGGGCTTCTGCAGGCTCAACCCATCCCTGCTGTGTGATCCCGGCAGCACGTTGCCTCACGCAGCTCCCCGCAGGAAATATGGGAAAGCTCGAAATTATTTTGGGGAGGTTGGGGTGAGGGGTGAGGCTGTGAAGTGCCCAGCGGGACCTGCTGGAGGGGGCTGATGTGAGTAGCATGGAAGGAATAGTACCAAACTCCCACAAATAGAAGAGAAAGGGAAAAAAGGGGAAGAAAATCAGCATTTTGGAGAAGTTACCGAGGATTTGTGACGTGGAAGGAGTAGCACCAAACTCCCGCAAGCAGAAGAAAAAGGCGAAGGAGGAAGGGGGACGAAAATCAGCGCGCTGGAGAAACCACCGAGGATTCGGGGTGGGGATTGTGCCCCCCCCCTCCACTTCCCTTCCTATAAATCCCTGGAGCTGGGTGTGTTGTGTTAGAGGCCGGGCCTGCGGTCAGGTTTAACAAACGCAGATAATCCAGCTGGCTAATCTGCAGCCCGCTCTGGCTCCCTAAATCCCGCTGGCAGGCGGCGAGGAGGACGCCGGGCACTGCTTTGTCACGGGCACGCTCCACCAAAGTCGCCGCTAACGCTGCTCCAGCCACCGCGTGGACGCAGCACAGATGTCTTGCTCAGGGGGGGCTCTGCTTCATTTATTTGTTTCAATAAAACCCCTTTTATTTTTTCAGCAGTGCTCCCCCGGATTAAATGCTCCCGGAGGGGGGTCGTAGCCCCTCGGTGGGCTCGGATGAGGTTTGGGTGAGCCCTGTGCGGCGCGGCGGTGGAAGAAGGAAGGGTGCTCGGGACGCAGCCGTGGGACGGTCGCTTTTTGATGGCTGGCCTTTGTGAGCGGACATCTGGTGCCAGGATTGCTGCCGTCGGGGCTGGGGGTGGGCTGCAAGGCCAGGGAATTTGATCGATTAGTGCGCTCCGAGGGCTGGGGGAAGGGACGGGTAGGGTTTCAGCGCTTGCTGCAGGTAGGGAGAGAATTTGGGGATTAGGGGCGTTTTTCTGGAAGCTGCAGAGAGAGGAAGATTCGCAGAGGGGGAGGGGTTGGGAAGAAAACAGCCTGTCCAGTTTCCCCGAAGAAATGTCACTCGTGTGCTCTGCAAGGGAGCACCGGGGACATGTGTGTGCGCTCGGAGCAAGAGATATAAAAAAAAAAAACACAGCAAATTGCTCCAGGCTGTCCCCCAGCCTCGGAGCCCTGGGGAATCCGGGTTGCGTGGCCTCAGGGTGGGTCGGTTCATTCCCTGCTGCTTCCTCTGCATTCAGTGACCTCCTCTCCCCAGAGATCGGCTTAAATTCAAACTTGATCCTTTGCTTAAGGGCGCGAGCGGCAGCCTCTCCTTGCGCATTACAGATCCGGCTGCCCGTCTTTCCCCATGGCCACCAGATGGGCTGAGCTGGGAATCGGCAGCTTTGGAGCTGCTGGAGAGGGGTTTGGGACACCTCCTGCTCCCGTGTCCTCGAGGGGAAAGAGGGAAAATCCTCATTTCTCAAAGCCTCCCCTGGGGGTGGTGATTTCAGCACGCTATGGCCCCAAAAGGGGAAAATTGCTGGTTTTCTTGGGGCAGGGCCCAGCCTCGTGGTGCTGTCGCCGGGGTGCGTTTTGCCGGCGCTCTGTGCCCGCCAGTGCCCAGCCCTGGGTGGAAAAACCCCGTCCCTTGTCTGCTGCAAGGGTTGGTGTTAGCAGGGAGGGCACCGGGACCTGGCCAGAATGGGGACCTCGAGGAACAGCCACGCTGAAACCCAATCCCTGGCCAGGCTGAGGATCGGATCCGTGTGTAAAAACGGCCCGGGTGATTAAATGTCTGCTGGCCTGGCCTGCTGGAAGGGCTGCTGCGAGCTCTCAGGAGGCACATTGGGGTCCTTGGTTCATGTTTTGGGGCTGCGCACACACACACGGGTGTGCTGGAACATCGGGTTGCTTCAGGGCTGGGTTCATCCTGAGCAGGGAGGGAAAGAGCTGGAGCCAGCCCCCGTGAGTTATTTTCCCCCTTCCCACTAGAAACTGAGGAAACTCGATTTTGGGGTGGAGAAGAAAATTCAGGTGTAATAAAAGGAACTTTGGGACTGGGGGAAAGGAGGTGCCACAAACCATGAGAGGTCCGAGGGGAGCGGACTGGTTTGGACTGGGAGATCCATCGTCCTGCCTGCTGGTGCTGTAGCCGTAACGTCAAGGGGACTGAGCAGCCTTCTGACTTCTGATTTCTTCTCTGTGGTGACAAAATGTTGCTTGTGCTCGCAGGGCTGCTGCCCTCAAGGTATCTGAAAGCCTCGAAACACTGCCCTGAAAAAGGAAAAAAGAGGGAACAAATTACACCCGCCGTCCTGCCAATGCCTTTATGTGAACCTTAAGGAAGAAAAGGAAGCAAAATTTGGGGGAGAGGAGGGAAGAACTCGCTGTAAAAATGCGTGCAGGGCACTGCACAGCCGTGGTGTGTGAAATGGGAGCTGCTCGGTTCAATGGGAGCTCAGCAACCCGGGGCTGGGCTTTTCGAGGGGGCTGGAGGGGAGCCAGCAGAGGGGCAGCAGCAGCGGGGAGTCAGCACCTGCTGCAGGGGGGCTCTGGTGGCCGGGAAGGCTCCGGTCTGCCCAGCTCCTGCAGGTCCTGGCCTCCTTGGAGCACTCCCGAGCCATCCCCGGTTGCACCAGGAGCCTTGTGTAGGTGTCGAGGAGCGACCTGGGGTGTGGGCTGCTGCTTCTCCAGCATTTATGGATTTGGTGCCTCGGATGCTGCAGGGTACAAGCGCTCCCTGCGCTCCCTGCCCTGCCGGACCCAGTCCTGCTCTGTGCCCCACGCCACGTGGCGGGGGCTCGGGGCTAGGAAGAAGCTTCCCCCAGCCAGGTAATTCCTCCGGAGTGTCCGCTTCTGGGTGCTGCCAGCGACAGAGATGAATCAGCGTTGCCTCCAGCCTGACGTGGTTGATGGCTGCGCTGCTGCCTTCCTGGAAGGGAAGGGATCGCAGTCCATTACCGGGAGTCCATTCCTCTTCCCGGAGCCGGAGCCTTGCCGGTTCCTCGCAGCCAACCTCGCCCGTGTGCCGTGAAACAGCCTCCTGACAGCACCTTCCCCGGCAGCACCCCGAGCTGAGCGATGGCCCCACGAGGTGCTTTATGCACTGCCCGGAGAGGTGGGGATGTGTAAATTGTGCCGTCCGAATGATTTAGCCCCAGGTGTGGATGGGATTCGAAATTAAGTTCTCTCCCTTGCTTCTCCCTCGTGCCAGCGCTGGAGGAACTGCTATAAACCAGGAGCTGATGGCAGCAGCATGCCGGGTGGGTTACACAGGGCTGTGGACCTGTGCCCTCATCCTTTTCCTCTCCCTACATCCCTGGGTGTGCCGGGCATCTCGTCCCAATCTGTGCCCACCCCTAAATTCATCCCGGTCTGTGCCCACCCCTAAGCATGGAGCCCTGCGGCTGTCGGAGCTCCTGTGAGGCTTCGTAGGGAAGATGAGTGACGTGTTGCAAGTGGCTTTAGGTTTTATGCAAAGCCAATGATGCTTAAGCCAGCTGGTGGATTTCTAGGTTTCTCAGCAAGTTTCGTTGGACAAAAAGATGGAAAGTGTCACGGGTCCGGCGTGAAATGGCCAGTGGAGGGCAGGTGAAAGCGCTGGGAGCAGCGGGGTGGCACCTCAGGGAGCTGGGTCGTGCCCCTCCTGCTTTGGGGGCAAAAAGGCAAACTCACGGGATGGCTCCTGTTTCCATTGCAGTGAGGATTGAACATTAATATTAAAATCTTTGGGGGATTTTTTTCCTAAAGATTAGTTTTGCTTCTTGGCTGGTGCCCTGGTTTAGACCTCATGGAATAGGTTTGGAAATGCGAGCCGAGGCGGATATGTTGGAAAGATGAAGTACGGACCCAGCTCTGCTGTTTTCCTTGCAATTTGCTTTCCGGAGGAGCTCTTTTAGCCCTTCACTGCTCTCCTGGTGCTGCCAGATGCCCGGGATTCAGCTGTTTCTCAAAATGTGAAGGTGCCGGGGCAGAGATGAGCCCCAAAGACTCGATCACCGTTGGCTCTTCGGCTGTCTTCCTAACACGGATCATGGCACGGGGGCTTTCTTTTTGGGTAATTCTCACCTGAAAACCCAACTTAACCAAATTCACTGGTTTGGACTAGAGAGATGAAAACATCTCCAGGTTTTTTCCGGAGACAAATACGCATTTGGTGTTCTTTGCCTGTTACGAAGCGCGGTTTCGTGGATAGCCAAATAAAATCCTCGCTTTGCGGTGTTTCTGTAATGCGTTAAAGTTTATGGAGCATTTAACAAACTTTTTTAGTGTGCCGTAGTTTATGGTGGCAGCAAACAGCCAAGTGTCACATCAAAGTTGTGGGCTCTTCTTAATGGCATCGTGTTTAGTGCTTTCTCTTGGGTGGCTTTTCAGTGCACGGCTCCGTGTGCCTTCTGCTTCCCTTTCTTCTCCAAAAAAAAAACCTCTAAAAGATTACGAATGCTGATTTAGGGCGCGCAATTGAAGCAAAGTGGTTGGATTTATTTTTATCTTTAAAGGAAAAAAATACAAAACAAAGAATCGCAGAATTCAGTGTTGCTGTGCCGTTCCCTGCTGCGCTGGGAGAGGGGGAACCTGCTCCTGGTGGAAGGCGAGGAGAGGTGACCATGAACCCTACAAATCCAGGAAGCAGGAGCTGTGTCAGCCGGGGCTGGTTTCGGCTGAGATGAGCAGGTGTGCTCAAGGCAGCAGCACCGAGGCTGCTGGTTTGGGGCCTTTTGCCAGGATTTGGGGGTTTGGTCCCCCTCTGGACAGCAGGAGGCTGAGCTCGGGGGCTCTGCGTGCACTGCGCTCCCCTGCCCCGGAGCTTGGGGTCGCGGCCAGGTGGGAGAGCACAGGGAGGGGGTGCAGGGAGTTACCAGCTCCCGAAGCAGCTCTTCGGGCTTGGCTTTGTCACTTCCACTAAATTTAAACTAAAGAGGTGTAAAAAGGCGATGACGAAGCCGGGGTGATGCATCACGAAGTGTCCTACTCGCTTTATTGTCGATTTAATTATGATAATGTACATCCACGTACGTATAATGACGTCCGCACGCAAGATCTATTCAGTAGTAAAGGCTTTATATGACCTTATAAATAAGGGAACCTGAGCTGCACCGAGGGCTCCCTGTAGCATCCTTCATTACATCCCGGCTGAAAGCAGGAAGATTCCTGTTCTGCCTGAGCTACGCCGGGCTGGGGCTGCTGAGCTGCAGCTGCGTGGAAGGGGCTGCCCGGTGCAGGTGATTTTTCATCGCCCTGCCTGCGTTTCAGCCCCAGTTTGCTTAGGAAATTTCCCGGGGAGTGGAAGGCAGCATAAAATGTCTTATTAACGCCGCTGCGATCTGTCAGCGGCAGTATCCCGTGAATCGGTGTACGAGAGAGGCGTGTAAACAAAGCTGGAAGTGAAATAATCTGACTGCGGGTTATTAAAAAACAAAGCAAGGTGCAGCAATGCAACGCGAGGAAATTCCATTTGGAGCTTCTAACGACAGCCCTTCCTCACGTTCCTCCCGTGATTTATATAATTGCTGAGCCGCTTTGATGGCTTGATGGAATTACAGCTCCGCATTACACGATGGATAATCAATCAAAATAAACTGTGTTTACCCCTCCGCTGCAGCGTGTGTGTGCGAAGCAGAGGCGGCACGGCGTGAATTGGTCCCTCACGCTGCTGCTCGGGCTGGGTTTCGGGTGTGATTTCAGGACCCGATACCTGCGTGAACCTGACCTCCCCTGGGAGGCTTCGAAACCCGGCTGGCTCAGGCAGGGGCTGCAGAAACTTGCTCTTTCTGTCGTGCGTGTAGGAACATTTCTGCCTAAATAAGCAGTGGGCTTGTTTGTTTCAATATCAGAGCAAATCAAACCGCAGCGAGGAGGCCAAAGGTGCCAACTCCCCGGCTGTGTGTAAAGGCTGGGTAGGGCTTGTAGGGTGATTTCTGCCTTTCGAGGCAAGCTCGGAGGTGCTGGTGGCTGCTGCGTCCTGCACTGCTCCCCGCCTCGCTCGCTGCACGAGGGATTTCAGTTTTAGCCCGGGTTTAGAAGAATTTCTTACCCTGTTGACCAACTGTGCCGTCGTGAAAGGGGGAAAGCCTTTTTCCGATGGGTTTCTGGATTAAAAATTAAAGCAAGTCTTTGCAGTAGGTGCTAGCTGAGGTGATGTGTAAACGCCTTACATCACCCGCTCAGCGTTTCTGTCTGAAGAGACGATTTCTGCAGCAGGTGAGCCCCTTTCCTACAGCCCAGAGCACAGCCGTGCATTTCGGTGGCTCTTTTCCTCTCACCTACCCTCATTTTCGGTCTGTTTGCTCAGTGACAGGGCTTTTTTGGGGCGGTTACGAGGCGCTGGGTGTGCTTAAATGGCTTCTGCAGCATCACAGGCGCGGGGCTGTCCCTTTGGTCTCCCTCCTCCGCGTACAAAACCTGCCAGCTTGCGAGGAAAGGCAGATAAAAAGGAAAGGCTCCAGCAGGGCAGCAGGCTCAGCGCCTCCCTCAGAGCATCCCCACCTCCAGCTGGGCTTTTTTTTGGGGTCCTCTGGGGACCTTCATCCTGCACAAAGGCTGCTGTCCCCACGGCTGCTCCCCGGAGAAATCCCTTCCCCTTCTCCCTCCTCGCCTGGCTGCGAGGGGATCACAGCTGCTGAGTAAACGTTAAGATAATGGTGTTATTACGGAGTAATTATACCGCAAGTTATTGAATTAAAAGTGATGAGGCTGCCTGGAATGCCGAGCGGGGAGAGGAGGGAGAGGCAGGGAAGGTGGGGAGCAGAGCAAACCTAATAAATCCCCTCTTGTCGAGAGCCCCTCGCTGCCGGGACCGGGACTGAGAATGAATGAAAGGGAAGCTCAAAGAGCTAATAAATAAACCATTTCCCTGCGAATAGAGGGTATAATTAGAAACCGTGGCCCTGTGGTTTTGTGTCTGCCCTGGGGTGGAATCTGCTCAGCGCTGCACCGCGGCGATAAAACGGGGAGACAATGCCGAGCTGGTGTCGCGCAGTTGTTAACTTTTGAGGAAGGAGACGTGTTGTTCCTCTCTTCTTCTCGAAAAATAAAAATAATAATAAATAATTTAAGCTTTATGTTGCAAAACTTCAATAACTGGCTGTACCCTGGAGCCTCTCCATCAGGAACTCGGGCTGATTTTGCATTTTTATTTCTGTATATTTTCTGGAGGGGGAGGCTCTTTTCTTTCTTCTATTTTCTTTTTTTTCTTTTTCCCCAGGAGTGCCAAACAAAACTGCTTCTTTTTTCTTTCTTTTTTTTTTTTTTTTCTTTCTTTTCCTCCTATCTCAGGCTGGGATTTACCTACAAATACAACCCCCGACTCCTCTCCAGCTACAGCAGCGGTGTTGCCGTGCTAGCAGCCGGCGTGCGCGCGTTCCTCCCTTCCTCCCAGCTTGTCCTTTATCTCTGCTAGCTCAGCCCTGGCAGCTCTCACCTTCTCGGCCGTGGCATGTGGGACACGGGGCCTCCCAAATGCCACATAGAAACAGCTAAAACCCCTTCCAGGCGGGATAAAGTCTGTTAAAGAGAGGTTTGTGCCTGAGCCTCCATCTCCCCTTACACCACGAGCATCCTCCGGGGTTGGATGAGCCGCTGCCTCTGCTGGTGACTCTTTGGGATGGGGATCACGGGTGGGACCGAGAGATCCCAAAGCAGTAAATGCAGCAGCAGGCGGGTGCCTGGGGCGTGTCGGTGGAAGACAACGGGGAGGATCAGTGGCTTACGTTGGTGGGGAGCAGACGGAAAAGGGGATGCATAAAAAACCCTCTTGGGGGCTGGGCAATAGCCACTGGATTTTCACAGGTAAAAAAAGAAAAAAGGTGCTGCCTCCTTCCTCTCTGTGTGCCCCTGAAAGTCTGGGGGGAGGAAGGAGGAGTTTGCGTTTTTGCAGGTTTTTAACCTCAAAATGTCTTGGGCGGCTTTGGCTGAAGGGAGGGGTGTGAATAGGAAGGGTCCCCCCACCCCGAGCGGGTGCTTGAGGAGCTGGAATGATTTGTGAGAGGCGCTTTGGTAGGTGCTGGAGAGCTGTGGAGTGTTTACCTGCCTTTGCAACCTAAAAAGCCCTAATAAAACACACACCAGGAGCATTAACAATGAAACTATTTTGAGGATTATTAAGCTATTAGAGAAGAATGGAAGGAAATCTGCCTGGCATTATGTGCGGTGCCACGAGACATTTAAATGAATACTTTCCCTATAGCAGCTCCTTCAGAAACCTCAGAGCACTTAAACATCCTCAGCATACCAGACCCTGGGCGCTGGGAGATGGCTCCGGAGCATTTTCTTTCCGTTTCATCTTGGGGAAACTGAGGCAGAGCTGTTTGGGCGCTGAGGCCACCGCAGGAAGGGTGAGCGGGGTCTGCTTCCCGTGGGGTTTCCACCAACCTTTGGCGTGATGAATGCTGGAAAATCCCCACGTCCAGCAGTGTCCCCGCTGCCTGGGGGTGCCGGATTGCATTTTTTTCCTCTCCCCCAGCTCATCGTGCTGCTGGGGAGCAGATCTGGGCTCTGGGCACCACCAACGTCCTCCCGGCTTCTCCTGACGGCCGCCGCAGCGTTTCCAGCGCTGCCCGTACCCCTCCCAGGGCAGCCCATAAACCCTGCCGTAATGTTGTTTACTTGTAAAAGGCAATTTGTAAAGATCTGTCTGGGGGCTGCTGTCACCATTTCCATGGGATTTATTTTTCATTTATTTACGGTTTATGCGCATGTATAAGCGCTTCTTCTTTCCCCTCATAATCTCAAACTCAATTGTCCCTTGGACTTTGCTGTCACCACTCGCAGCATCAGCTGTGCGGGTCCCAGGGCTGCCTCATGCAGGTTGTTTTTTATTATTTTTATTTTTATTTTTTTTTCTGAAGACGGAGAGGATCTGTAGTCAGTGCATCGAGCTCGGGGCTTGCAATTTGCTTCGGGATGGAGGAGAGCCTGGAGCTTCTGGTGAGGCCAGGCTGGGAGGGAGGGAGCAGATGAGGTGCTAAATTCCTGGCGTTGGGTTTGGGATAATAAATGAAGAATTTATTGGCTTCGAGGACGCACAAATTGTTTGGTTCTGATTTGAAGGAGTGTTTTCTGCCTGGTCTGTGGGCAGTCTGTTGGCCGTGGGGTCTGGGGCTTTTGTTTTACCTCTGCTTAGCACCGGGGGTAGCAGGTCGCTACCTGAAGGCGCTTGCTTACAAACAAGGTCAGGGCATCCAGCACAGGCCTCCCACGTCTTAAATTTCTCCTGGCTGCCAGCATTCGGTGTTTGCTCAAGACTTCTGTTTGCCTTCGCTTCTAATGAGCCCACCTAAAATAAAGGCTCGACTCTTCTCCCCGCTGGATGTCCTTGGTGGAAGACAGCCGGGGGAAACGGCCGCTGCGGATCTGTGCCTGAGCTGGGAGCAGCTCCGGGATCCTCCTCATCGATGTGCAGCCCTTCAGCCGCGCCATCCCCCTCGAGCAAACCCTGAAATAGATCCCGGCACAGCCCAGGTCCCGGGCAGACGTCTGAAACGCTCGGTAGCCGCCGACCCAAAGCTGTGTTCTTCTAGGAACTGTCAGAGAAGGGACCTGAACTGGTGGAGTCACCAGGTACGTGGAGGAACACAGTCTAAAAAAAAAACAAAATCAAATAGGAGAACTGGCAGTGGAGCTCTTTGAAAATTGTTCAAAGGGACCTTGTCGATGTGAGGCTCCTATTTATGTTTTTTAGTCCTCCTCCCTCTTTCATTTGTTGATACAATCTTGGAAGTGGGAGGATTTACAGAAATGCGTGCGTTTTTTAAGCTGCTTCTTCAGACACCTTTTTTCCCTTGTAAACACTGTTTGAGGCCCAGCTGGAAAATACAAACACGGAAAAGTCCTCAGCAGACCCCTCCTCTGCTCGCTTCACAACCTGGGAGTCAGCCTGCTGCTGGATGTGGCATCAAGGTAGCTGCTCAGCTTCACAGCTGCACCAAGGACAGAGCGGTAAAAACCCGAATATAGGCAGCCCTATATTCGGCCCCATCAGGGGCTCCTCTAAGGGTCTGGGCCTCCAGGACAAGGATGCTCAGCTCCACGGGGGCTCTCGAGGTGGGTCCGTCCGGTCTCTGAGTAGGAAGGATTATTTCGGAGTATTCGGGGCCATCTGAAACAATCCCCAGGGTGAAGGAGAAGGAGCACCCTTCAGCCTCTCCTGCGCTGGAGCAGCTTTTGGATCTCCCCTCCCCGTGTCGGACTCCATCAGGGCACCCAAAAAGTTTGGCAACGAGGATCGCTCCTGCAGGGAGAGGGCTGCAGCACCTCAAGCCGTGGAAGTCAGTTTTGAGAAGTTTTTCCTGCTGCTGCTTTCAGCAGCAACAGCGCCAGGGCGCTGAGTGATGCACAGACCCAGCTCACGTAACCAAGGGAGCGGTGTATTTGCTGAAATTTACTGAAAAAACGGTGTATTTACCAAAAATTACCACCAAAGGCTCCACGGGTGCTGCGTTTTGCACCTTCATGGGGCCTGCTGGTTACCTGGAGGATGGGTAAGGGCTGAGCAACCTCGAGAGGAGGTTACACCCGAGCAGCCTTAAACTTCTGTGCGAATTAACAAGAGAAGGCAAAACCTGGGGGGTCCCTTGGCTGCACTCCCCACCGGCTCCTGGGCACGGCTCTGACAAGCTCGTGCTAAAACCGTGCCAGCCCCCAGCTCGCGAGGAGCAGCTTGGAGAGTCGGTGATTTTAGGGGGGTTGCACTTGGCTGAACCATTTGCAGAGGTGCTGGTGAAGGGGGAGAGGAGACAGCAGAGCTCCTTCCCCCCCCCCCGGCCAGGTACAGCTGCGGGGAGAAGGGATTTCCCCGCGGACACGGGGCGATGGAGCTGGGCTCGGAGCTCAGGGGCTCTCAGGGTGGATCCATCCCGTGTCTGCCGAGGATTGTTTCAGGATCAGCCCATGGGTGCTGCAGAGCTGTGTCCGGGCCGGGGCTGCTGCCGGGAAGTGGCTTTGGGGTGCGGTGCCAGTCCCTTTACCTCGTTTTTTTTTTTCTGGCTGTGGAAAACCCGCAACGCCTGCAGGAGCCGAGTTCAGATGGCTGCTCTCGGTGTCTGGCCCTGGGAGCTATGGAAAGCAGCGCTCGCAGTCCTGTTTGAACCTGCAAGCTGACGAGTTAAAAGGTTGTTTTGACCCTTCGGGATATTTAAAAATCATTTATTTTTTTTTTAACCTTCCTTCTCCCAGTTTTACGAGAGGGCCACGCCAAGAGCTTTGTGTTGGGAGGCAGCGCAATTACAGCAAGTCCAGGCGAGTGGATGTCCCCGGGGGCTGTTTCATAGCTGGTTTTCACTCTCCTTTTTATTTTTTTTTCTCCTTCCCCCACCCCACTGATTGCTCTCGCTCCTCCGCTCCCCATGCGCGTGCGGTGCGGCCGCGGGACCCCCCGCTGCAGGGAGCGGCCGCGCTGGGGACACGGGGACAGCGTTGGGCCCACGGGTCCACGCAAGAGAGGGGGAGCACCACAAACTCGTGTTTTGCTCATGGGCTCTGTGCTTTTTGAGCCAGGCAGGGTTTTGTTTTGGGGCTGCCTCTCACCTCCTGGAAAACTCCTGACCCCCACGTGGGCGGCGCTGCCCTGGTGTCTGTCGGCCCGCGAGGCCCCGCGAGCATTGGGCTCTCCCCTCCAGCGTGGGTGCAGGGGGAGGCCTGGGGAGGTGTTTTCGTGTCCCCAGATCCACACTGGGCGCCCCGCTGCTCGCTTTTCTGGGATGGGAAGAAGCACCGAGTGTTCCCGTGGGCAAGAGGCGCGGGTGAGAGCCGTCAGCTCCTTTGCTGCTCCTGCTCACGGGCTCCAAGGGAGCCGAGGAGGTCGGGCAGCGTGTGCAGGGCTCTGCTGCTGCCCCCTGCACGGCCTCGGTTGTGCTCACCAGGCTGTGGGGTGCCGAGAAGGCAACCACAACCTGAAACCACGACCACAACCTGGGGCAGGGGGATCCTGGTGTGCACCGTGCTGCCCGCAGCCCCCTGGCACCCCCCACCCCCTGGGTTTGGCTCCTGCCCTGGGGCTGCCTCTGTACGGCGCTTCCTGGGGGCATGCAAGCACCGTGTGGGTGCACATCCTCTCTCCAAAGGGGTTTCTTTGGGATTTTCTTGGGGGTGACTGCCGTTAGCACACGTGAGCACGTCTCCAACCCAAACGGGCGTGTGAGCAGGAGCACATCAGGGCTGGCAGTGCTTCTGAAGCCTGTCCTGGGCTTTCCAAACGCGGACTGAGCTCGTGATGCTCGGGGAAGGAGCAGGAAATTATCAGCACGTTCAAAGAGGTGAGGATGAGCGCGAGATGGCCGAGGGCGTCCAGCCCTGGCAGGAGCAGCGCCGTGGCAGCGAGTAGAGAAAAATCCCAGAGAGCTGGGGAGTGCTCTGAAACGGGTGGCTGAGAGCCCTGCTGTGCTCGCTGCCTTTTGCCCACTTGATTTAATTTCCAGCCTCACCGAGCCCTCTCCAGCCAAACAGCAAAGCGGTTTGGGTTTCGTTGCCAGCCAGGTGCACGTGGGGGTAGGAGGTGTGTTCGTGGAGCTGCGGCTCCTGCTCCCCAGCCGCCTCTCTCTTCCCTGGTTGCTTTTGCCTCAGGAGCTGAGGTTTGCATCCTGACAATGTTTTTTGTTCCCTGGGGTGAAGCTGGAGGTTTAGGGGTCTGGTTTTCCTCTGGGCAGATACGTCTTTGCATCTTCTGGCTGGGTGGATTTGCTCTGGAATAAAGTGGAGCCAACCCCAGCACGGTTCTGCTGGGAGAGCAAAGATCATCAAAGCCCCTTTAATTCGCAATTAGTCCCTCTGCCCGAGGCTTTGAGAATTGCTTAGATAAACTGCATTAAAAGTTAAATCGGAATTAACCTTTCCTCGCATAAATGACCCCTCGCAGCCCCAGCTGCAGCAGAACAGGGCTGGATGCAGGGCACGGGGCTCCCAGCAGGGCAGCCCCTTCTTGGGGCTAAAACGGGCGAGTTTGGGTCTGTTCCCTTTGTGGGACACCCATCCCATTGGGGCTGCTCCTCTGTGTGGCTCGGCCCCGCCGCAAGCTGCCCCTTGGCACGGGGCTGCCACACCAGGGTATTTTTAGAGAAGATAAGAGAGGATGGCAGGAGAGAGGGCTGCGTTCCAGGCAGCTCCTACTCTTTAATTATGTTTTTGGTCTAGAAAATGATACGGTTCCCGGAGCGTAAATAGAGAACGTATGGAAGGTAATTGCACCTCCGGGTGCAGAGCAGCTGGAGCAGGGAGAGGCCACGGCCATGCAGAGACCAGGATGGGAGGCGAGGGAGAAGCCGGGGCACCTCCCTGTGCCCGTCCCGTCCCTTGGGGGCACGGACGGGGACCTCAGAGCAAAGGCATGGGGGTCCCATGGAGACCTCGCCCTTGAGCCATCCCACCAGTGCCAGTATTTTGGAGCAGTTCCCTACAAAGCTGCCACCTGGGTCGCCACCAGGGCACAGAGAACAAGCCGGGGTGTCTGGGGATGGTGGAAATCTTCCCCCAGCCTCGTACACCCCCGGACGGAGAGCTGAGGTTGCTCTGTGGGGAGGAAGGAAATCTAGGGCTTGGGTTTGTGGTTGTGTCTTCCACCCTGCTCAAGAGTGGGGCACATGGGAGGAGAGAGCCTCGGATGTTCACTGGGATTTCTTTTTCTTCAGAGCTGCCCTGATTTCGGGTGTGAAACCCGGAGCTGGCAGGGGTGTGGGGCTGGGGGACTCGCTGCAGCAGCTCCTGAGCACCCTTGGCTGAGCCGCTGGCGTCCTTTGCTGCGTGCTACCCAAAAAGATGTTCCTGTTCTGCAGGAGAGGGGCAAGCACGGAAGCTTTTTCTTCTAAGTGCCTTTTCTTTTGATTTTTTAATCCAGACAAGTGTAATATTTGGTGCATCCCCTTTTAAAGAGCATGCTAAATTCAGCCCCCCCCCAAGCTCTGCGATTCGCTGCGTGTTGCCCTTCTCCGTCCCCGCCTTCCACGAAGCGAAGCGGCTCGAGGATGCTGCAAACAAAGGCAAGGGCACGCTTGGGCTGCCGCCGTGCACTCCGAATCCAGCGGGTGCTGTGTGCAGGGCTCAGGACCTTGCAGGGCTCAGGACCTGCAGCAACAAGGAGCTGAAACCTTGGGTAGGCGCAGGAGCACGAGAAGGGTCCTGGGGTGACCCGGTCCCTGCAGATGCTCGGCTCTCTGCACAAGATGAGTTTTCTCCAGGTGGGACTTGGCTCTCCAAGCACCTCCAAGCCCGTGCCAGAAGTCGGGATGTTCTCGGGATGTTCTCGGGCCCTGGAGCCCCGACGTGGGGAGCCCAGCACGTTCTGCCTGAGATGAAAAGTGCCGGTCTTAATCGGGGAGGAAGCCGGGGTAATTGCTCTGGGAGATAGGAAAGGGACTCCAGGGAAAACAGCTGGGACTGGACGAGGAAATCCAGGCTCCAATCTCAAACCTGTCCGCAGCTGCCATCCGGATGGGGTTTTGCAGAGCCTTCACCCTGCTGCCCTCCTTGGCTTTAACTCTCCTCTGGCTGAACGCTGGATGTGGGGGATTTTTTGTCCCTCCTCCTCTCTCCCGTTTCCCAGTATAAATCCATGGAGCAAAGCCGCCAACTCTGTTTATTGAACACAAATAGAAGATAAAATAGTGGAAAACTAATTTTTTCATGCTCATTGGTGGGAAAGATTAAAATTATGCAAATCCTCAGCAGCGAGCTTGGTGCAGAGATAAGGGGATGTTCAAGTCGGCTGGCTGCCTGCTAATTCACTCATTGAAAAAGAAATGAGCAGGAAAGCTGTGATCGGCGTCACCGGCCCCTCATGGCGCTCACGGGGCCGGGATTTCTTCGCCGTGTAGGGAGGAAGGCGAACAAAGGAAACCTTTTTTTGGAGGAGTGCGGGATGCGCAGCGAGGTGCAGCCACTCGCCCTGAACTCATGGGTCTTCAAGCACCAGCTGCGGTGATGGTGATGGAGCACCAAGACCTCATCCGGGACGTTTCTGCTGACCTCCAGCCTTCCAGTTCGCAATGACCTTAAAGCCCTCAAGAGCTCAAGCATTTGTCTGCTTTTCTCCCAAGCGTGATGGTTCTGGGGGTGAAGGAGGCGAAATCTGCCGCGTGGATCCCTCGTGGGTCCGAGCAAGGCTGAGATGTGAGCGGGGAACCTCCAAAGAGGAGCGCTGCTGGTGCTGGCTGCTTTTTGCTGTGGTTTTGGGGGCTCAGCCCATGGTTTGCTGCCCCGACACGAAGGCAGGGAAGGGACAGGACTGTCTGTGTGCCAGGCCCTGCCCTCTGCCAGCTGTCCCAGCCCCGTCATCCACCCAGCAGGGCCCATCTCACCCTGTGAGATGGAAAACAAGTCTCCAAATTCCCCTGTGGGGCATAACAATCAATTTTTTGCACAGCCCGAGTGCTGCGGGGCGTTCCCGGGATGAAAGGCCGGGGCGTCCGCCCGAGACGGAGCAGGGAACGCGCAGCTGTGCTTGTGGTCAGCAAAAAGCACGGAGCAGCATCCCTCGGCCCCCGGGACTCCGGGTCTGTGACTCAGCCCCATGCTTTGGCAGGAGGAAAGATTTTACTCCTTCGGACCAAACCGCACTGGGTCCGACACCAGCAGCTGGCACCGCTCCTTTTGGGGGGGAGCTCGGGGCAAATAACAGGGTTTTTCTCTGCCCAGCGCAGGCTCCTCGGCTGACCCTAGAGTTTATTTCTTGAAACCCCGTGAGACAATGCTGCCGTGCGATGCCCGCTGCCCCCTGGCAGCAGAAACCCCGCGGAGCAGCTCGGATTTTCAGCCAGGCAAAGGCACCCGGAGCTTGAAATGCCGGCGGCTGCTCGTCGTGCTGGGAGAGGAAGCCTGGTGCCAGCGTGTGTTTTTGGAAGGGTTTCTCTGACTTCCTGTCAAATCAATATTTATTCACAAATCTATTTGTTTGCTTTTGTCGCCGAAAACTCTCGTGGCGTTGTTTTTTTTTGTTGTTTTGCTTTGTTTTGTTCCCCTTGTGTATTTTTGGCTGCGTGGCGCTGGCGAGAGGGGCAGCTCCAGCTCTGCTGGCTCCAGCCCTTCCAGCTGCTTCCTCCAGCCCGTGCTTGGGAGCCTCTTTTGTACAGAGGGGCTCGGCTGGCAGCAGCCCTTCGGCTGCCCACAGCTTTCTCCCCTGTGCCTTCGGGTTCCCTTTGGCTCCTGTTGCTGGTTTGAAGGCAGGGGAGGGATGTGCACAGCCCCTGTTCCCCCCGGGGGCTGCAGGACCCCAGTGTGTCCGCACCAGCCCCTCCTGCAGGCACCACCCTCCAGCCCCGTGGTGCCCCCCAGCATCCTGCACGATCCCAGCCCTGTTGTTGCCCTCGGCTTTTATTCCCATCACCGTGAACCTTCCCGTTACTCCTCGTTCCGTTTCACCAGGAGCAAAACAAGGAGCAGCTGGAGCATCACCCTCCCTCCGGCTGCGCTCCTCCCTCCCCTGCTCCCACCAGCTCCTTCCCGGAGCCCGTCAGGGCGCTGCTCATCTCCCTCCCTGCCCAGGCTCTCGTTTTCCTTCCATTCCTCTCCTTTTCTGCCTTTCCTTCCCCCCTGCCACCGTCGTTCTTCGCCTGCAGACAGGGACCGAGGCTCTGCGCGGCTGCGGCACCTCGCTGCTGCTTCCAGCTGGCGCGGCTCCAGCTGCTCGCACAGCTCCTGACACCTGCCCAGAGCTGCACCCGACGTCCACGGGGCCGAAGCTGGGGGTGCCATAAAAAAAAAAGGGGGGGGGGGCTTTTTAGCAGGTCCTAAAGTGCTCCCGAGCCCCACGGGCTTGGGGAGAGCGTCGCCTCCTCCAGGGCTGTCTGCAGAGCCCCGGAGCTGGAATTTTATTTATCTCCCCCCAGCCAAATCACGCAAAGCTAAATTGAGCTGTGGCAGGCAAAAGTGTGAAGCGTATTATTAGGAACAGGGAGCTCTTGTTCCACAGCTGCTGCCGCTGCTGCCGTTGGTAATTAATGTTTGAGGAATTGCAGATCTTCATTAGGAGAACAATTAGATTAACGAGAGAGCCTGAACTGAGGCTGTGGTGGGAAAGGGGTGGGGAGGAAACTTTAAAAACAAAATAAAGCCCCCCCGGCACCCTGCCTTGCTGCTTGGGGATGTGTGGATGCGTAGGGATCGTGGAGGGGAAGGAGCTGGTCCCGGCTTGCCATAAATATTTCAGGCAGCCCGGACCCAGTGCTCAGCCGTGGCACCCGGCTATTAGCAGAGAGAGCGTCGGGCGAAGGCTGCTGGGGGCTTGGCGAGGTGCTGGGGCTGCCTCGTTAAAAGCTTTAATTAGTGGCCCCAGCGCTGCACACGCTGACCCTCCGAGGTGAGAGCCGCCCTGGAATCACCTCGCTGTGGGCTCTGGGCTTTAATTCAGTGGGGAGCAGGCCTCAGGCTGAGATTTGAGATGATTCTTGGCACTTTCACAGCGAGTTTGGGGGCCCCTCCACCCCTTGGTTTTGTCCCTGTGCTGGGGCCATCCATGCACCACTGCTGTCTGATGGATGGATGTGGCACCAGGGGATGTGCTCAGCATAAATGAACCATTTGGGAAATTTGGAACAATGCTGGTCTGGAAGGAAGGTGGTGGTCCTGGTGGGATGGTGTCTGGGAAGGAGCAGTGGTGGTCCTGGCATGCCGATATTCTGGAAGGAGCAGTGGTGGTGGTCCTGGAATAAGGCCGTTCTGGAACAGGGATGTTGGTCCTGGTGTGCCGATGTTCCTGGCCCTCCAGGGCCATGGGCAGCACCTGGCCGTGCCCCCGGCTGCCCCTGCTGCACGCTCAGCCCCGTGGAACTGGAGATGCTGGAGACGCTTGCTGGGCCCCACCGTGCTGTCCCCTGCCTCTGGCCCTGAGCTGGGGAGGGGAGCAGGAGGGGGGTCCCCAGCGCCTCCTGCTCTGGGACGTGGCAGTGCCCGGAGCTGGGATGGGGGAGGCTCTGGGGCAGCTCCCAAAGGCAGAGAGCGGTGGAGTCAGGAGGGTCAGGAAAAGCCAGGAGGGTTGCAGAGGGGGCTGAGCCCTCGCAGGGGCTCTGCCTTTCGGGGCCCGCAGCTCTCTCCCTTTGGTAACCGGCGGGGACAGCAGGGCCGCATTTCCCAGCGGCTCCAGATGGCACGGCGAGAATCCAAGCGTTTTCTGCAATATGGTGGCTTCCACGCGTCCGAAGGGGAGATTTGCTGCTGGCCCCGTTCCCATTTGGCTCGGTGCCGCCGAGGATGGCCGAGGCGCTGCCCGGCCGGGCAGAGGGGGCCTGGGTGCTGGCGAGCTCCCTGCACCGCCCTCGGCTGCTTCTCGGGAGCAGCTCTCGTCCTGCCCTGCAGCAAACAGAGGACAAAAAGCATCCTGCTCCCTCGCCAGGCTCACTCCATCGCATGTTGATGGTCTTAATGTTCCAGGTGGGGTCTGCTGGAATTTGGGGTAATGGGTAGGATCTGCCAGGGCCCTCTCACAAGCTCCTTTCCTGCTGCAGGAGGGCTGTTAGCAGCCTCTGAGTGCTTATCAATGTTTTAAGCAGCCTCTGATTCCTCCCCGGTGTGGGCTGGCTGTGTTTGGGTTGCGTTATCGCAGCCACCTCCGGGTGGGACAGCCGCTAGCCTGCAGGACCGCGCTCCTATGGCCACTCGGAGCAGAGAGGGGGGAAAATCAGCTTTAGTAAAAAGACCCCAGCAGGGTGAGAGCTGGAGGATGGCGAGGAGGACGTTACTCCGATTTCTGCTTGTTTAGCAGCCTCTTAATTCCGCATCTCATGCAGAGGATGGAAATTGCAGGCGAGCCCTGACTGGCCGAGCCGCTCGGCTCAGCGCTGCTCCTGCCTGGCACCGTGCGGGTGCTTTGTGGGGCTCTGTGGGGTTAAGGTGACTCCTGCAGGCACCCGCTGCAGCCGGGGCCCTCTGCGAGGATGTGACAAGAGCCAGAGGCTTCCCTAGGCAGACGAGGCAGAATGAAATCAGCGAGCACGGAGCGTGGAAGCGGCTCCCTGGCTCCGCTGACCTTGAGCAGCGCAGCCGCTGACTCTGCCCAGTGTGCTTGGTGGCTGCTGGTCCTCCACCAGCCCAGGCAGGGACCCAGCATCATCCCAGCTCAGCTCCTAAACTCAGATGAGATCATGGCAGTGAGTGATGGATGGGATTTTTTTCTTTCTCTCCTTCTCCCTTAATCTCCCCTGGCTGGTGGGTCTGAGACACAGGATTCCTGCTAGCGCACGGGAAGGGATTTGCTCATCTTCTGTCTTGCAAGCTGAAAAGCAAATCCTCTTTACAGACTTTAACCCCCTGTGCATGCTGGCAGGGCTGGGACGCTTGGCAAGGAGATGGTGGGGGAGAGACTGCAGGAAAAGGGCTGGCATTAAACACCAGAGGGGAGGATGGGGAGTGGTGACCCGAGACCTCGGTGGCTCAGGGGTGCAGCGTAGCCTCGTCTTGGTCTTGCCTGCAGCTCCCCGGGTCCTGGGCTGGGAAGGGCCAACCTGAGGCATCCATGGGGCCGTGGAGGGGTAGTGGCATTGCTCCAGGAGCTGACCTGCAGCGGGTCCCCGGGGTGGGTGAAGCAGCCCCAGTGCTGGTGGCTGGGTGAATCAGGGTGGGTGAAAGTCCTCCGGTGCCTGGCTCCCGAGCTGGCTGCTGCAGAGCCCGGGGAGACAGCCAGCCCCTGCTAATAGCCCTGAGCAGCTTTACTTGCCGATCGCTAATCAGCAAGATGAGAGCTGTCGTGGCAGAGCTGTTCCCATGGTAAGGACCAGTTCAGCTCGCTGTCCTTCGTGCTGCAGCTCAGGCCCCATCCTTGCCATGCTGGGGGATTTGCTGCCGAGCAGCCGCACGCGCCCTGCTCCCACCGATGCTCCTTGACCTGTCCCAACCGTTCCTTTTTCTTGGGGTAAGAAACAAACCCGATCATCAGCTGCACTGCTGCCACAATGGTTTTCCTGTACCACCAAACAGCGATGAGGCTAAACTTGGCTTGCTTGCTTCGTTACTTTGATTTCCTCTCCTTTGGTCTCTGCCATGGGTGCACAGGGGGCACCAGCCTCGTGCAGGGACCGCAGCGCTCCCAGGTCTTCTCCCAGGCTGCCTACCCAGAGGCTTGCAGGCCAGAGCAGCTGTGTTGTGCACGAGCCATAGAAGGAAATGTATTTCTTCCCCTTTTTTTTTGTTTCCTGAGACTTTTGGCTTTCCAGTACATGGGCTTGAGCTGTTCCAGCCTCGGGAGTTGCTTTTTCCTGATTTGAAAAGCAAGGGCAGTCCCTCGGCATCTCCTGGCCACGGAGACCCTGAAAATGGTGACCGTGAGGTTAAATCCAGCCCAACTCCGTGGTAGTCAGTAGGAGCCTCTCTGGGGTCAGTAGGGTGTGAGGGAGGGGGGCTCCTGCCTGGGTCTGTGGGGTTTAAATGGGCTTCTCCAGGGCGCTGGGTTTTCAGTGAGTTTTGGTGTTTGGTTTGGCCTGGTGTGGTTTGGGGATTTTTTGCTCTATTTCTGTCGTAGCTCATGGTATTGGGGGCTGTGTCTAGACAGAAAAATAAAGGAGCAAAGCAAGGGCTGGGCTCTGCAGCACTCTTCTTCCCGGGATGATGCCTGTGGCCAGGGGGTGCCAGCACCAGGGCGCGAGGCCCCACAGCAGCACCAGGAAGGACTGGCCACCACCATACCATGGGGCCCTGTGGGCTGCCCAGGCACCTGCTTCAGCAGAGAAGATCCACGAGGAGCTGGAGAGCAGATGAAGATGACAAACGGAGGCAATCGATCAGCAATCGCCTGTAATGAGAAGGTCGCTCTTGCGAGAGGGCTGCTGACATCCTGCACCGGTCCAGCGCCCTGAGCTGGAACTGATAAAGCACCCCGCGTTCCTAATTAACTCTCCTTTTCTCTTTCCTTTTGCTTTTTCATCGCTTTTTCTGTCTCCTGCTTGGGCTGAGGGCTGGTGGAAGATGCGCTGCTTGGGTGCAAACTTGTGCCAGCAGGAGGTGGGCAGGGTGCGTCCCCCCAAAACACCGGCGCTTTGCCGGGGAGCGACCACTCCACGTGGTCGCTCCAAGGTGCTGCAGCCAGGAACCCACCGACAGCTCTGAGGAGGTTTGCATGAGACCCTTTGCTAATATTGCTGAGAAAGCACCTTAGGGTGCTCTCGAAGGGCACCTTAAAGGGCATCTTAGGGTGCTCTGAGCTGGCAGGCAGGGAGAGCGGCTCAGAGGGCGGCGAGGTTGTGAGATGCGGCGGTGCCAGGCTGCTGCGTGGAGGGAGCAGGAAGCCAAGGCTGGAGGGGTTCACCTCTTGGGAGACACCGATGCCGTCTGGATTTCAGAGAAGCACTGGTTCCATGGCTCAGTACTTCTCTCATGTGCTCTTGGTTCCTTTTACATGAGCTGGAGTCAGGCAAGGCTCCGGGAATCTCCTTCCCGGGAAGCTGGGAGCCTGAACCCTCCGGAGACCTGGGGTGGAGAAGTGCCTTTGCCCAGCTCGGACTCTAGACACGAGAAGAGCTGTTGTAGCCTTGCTGCTGATGGGTTGTTGTCTTGTTGGGCTCTGAGTTCTTTTTTTTCTTTTCTCCTCTGCTTTGTGTGAGCAGCGCGTGGCACCTCTGATTTGGAGAAGGCCTGGTGGTGCTGAGTGCGGCTGCGTTGGCCGCCCAGGATGCAGAAGGATCTGTCTGGTGGGGAGAGGTGCTGGGCTCCTGCTGACACTGGAAATTCAGAGCGAGGACCTGCTCTGCTCACCAGCCTGCGGGTTGCTCCTGACCAGTGTCACCACGAGTGACGCCAAACCACTCACGAGGGGCGCTGCGTGTGCAGGAACCACAGTGTGGTGGTTCTCTGGAGGTCAGAGGTGGGCACATCAGAGTTGCTCAACAATTGCTACCTGCTGAAAACATTTGTGCCAACGGAAAGGACTTCACTGTGCTTTTAAAAAGGTCACAGCTTAGCTGGGAACATGCACAGCGTCCCCAAAACTGAAGCACTTTGGGGCTGAGTGCCTGCTCCTTTGCTGACCTGCATCTCCACGCCAGCCTCGAGCAGGCTGCGCTGACCCCGTGCCACCCTCCTGGCTGCTCACGGGGCTGGGACACAGTCCCTTGGGGAGGGGATAGTGAAGATTTTCTCCGTAGCATTGTTTTCTCGCAGAGGTTGGTGTTTATTCCCCTCGTGGAGGCTCACTGCGCTGAGGTGAGGCCATGAGGTGATGATTTACCCGGCGGTGCCGGCTGCGCCCCAAGGAGCTCCCAGCCTGTCAGGCAGCTGAGCTGGGGCTCATGATGAGCGGCTTCCTAAAGAGAGGAAGAAAGCTCGGAGGCCTGGCAGAAAGAAATGCAAACTGTTACCCCAAACCATGAGGGAACGGGGCTGCTGATGGTCGCCGATGCTGGGAGGTGCTCGGTGGAGACCTGCGGGGTTCATCGGTGAAGGCTGGAGGCTGGCACATACCAGCAAAGGGAGGAGGAGAAGAGCAGGGGAAACGTGGCCTTGGGTCTGATTTTTCCCCACCTTGCCCCTTTGTGTGTTCCCGAAGCCCCAAGGGGAAGGCACAGCCTCAGGGCTCAGCGCTGGGCCGGCTGGATGCAGCCTGGGCACACTGCTTGCCCCAGCACCGCCTCCCTCGCTGCTTTTCGCTCTGCCTTCAGCACGGCCGGGCCCTCGCTGCAGCAGCACGTGGCGTGCTGGGCTTGGGCTTAGCCGAGGTGCTCTGCTTCCTCCTCCTCCTCCTCATCATCATCATCCCCATGGACCCGTTCGTGCTGCGCTGCACCTGCCGGCTGCATCCCGGCCGCCGCAGACACATCTCCGCCTGTCAGAGCTGTCACTGTGGGGACACGCTGGGCCGAAATTAATTTCTCCTGACGATGGAGCCCAGCACAGAGCTCCTCTCGCTCCTCCTGCCCTGACCATGGCTTAACCCTCACCGTGCCATCGTGCCCATGGGCAGCAGCACCCACATTGCTGCCCCCAAAGCTCCTCAGGGACGGTGCCGGGCACGTGGCGTGCACGAAAGGACCAGAGATGCTGTGAGAAGCAAGGAGGAGTGCGGCTGTGTGCGAACACAGCGAGAGGCAGCACGACTTCATGCTCAGAGCTCTCTGAGTGTGCAGTTTCGTCTGGGTTCCCGCTCCGTGAAGAGGGATAACGCTGTCATATTAAAGCACTTGGAGATCTGCGGATGAAAAGCAGCGGATAGGAGCGCGGCAGTCCTGATCAAAGCTCTTTTTCCTCCATCTGTGTTTGTTTCCCCATGGAAGATAATACTCTGCCTCTTTCTTGTAAATATTTTCTTTAAGATCTGAGTCGCTCGGCGATGGATAAACAGGCGTGCTTGGCTCTGGAGGGGCTCTGCTGGCTGCTGGAACTGTGGCTGCCAGACCAGGGCCTGCGTCTTGAGGTGGGCTGGGGAGCTTGGAGGAGGGGCTGCGTCCGGAGGAGTTGGGGGCTGACTTGGAAATGCCCCAAGACCTCGTTTTTCAGGCAGGGAGGTGCGTGTGGAGCTCAGCCCCTGGCTGTTGAGCAGCTCAGCCTCTGGGGCAGCCTCCCCAGGAGCTCGTGAGGCCAAACACTCGCTTCTGGAGCAGGGGCACCACCGCCACCTCCCTCCCCACCAGCACTGCCTTGCACGTGATCGGGAGGGAATTAGGGTGGCTGCCATCTCCCCCCCCCCTATTTAATAGGGTTTAGCTGGTCAGCACGATACCGGGTGGGGAGGGGAAGTGAGCGGCAGCAGCATGTACTTGGAATCGCGTCTTCATGCTCTATTTCCCCGGGAAACCAGGCAAATTGTGGCCAGCAGAGCAGCCCGGCTGCCAGGAGGAAGCTGCACGTTGGCATCCCCTTGTCCCAGCACCGGGCCCACAATGGTCCCAGGCCACGTCCCAGTTGCCACCGGTGCCACCAGCACTGGCGTCACCGTCCCAGCCCCAGCAGGGTTGGGATTGCTGGGGGGGGAGATCAAAATCTCGGCTCTCCCCTCCCCAAGGGAGGTGCCAAATGAGATATTGGCTGGGCTAAAAGCTCTTCTTTCTTCCTTTAAAGAGGTTGCTGGGAGGAAATGAAGCGCCCCACTGACCTTTGTTAATTCAGAGCGCAAATGAAGCCGGTGCTGCTGGAAGGAGGAGAGACCTCAGCGCAGCCCCGTGCCTCTAAGGTGTTTGCTTCGATTGCTGCATCTAATGGGAGTCGTTCTCCCACCGCAGCTACTGGAAATGAAGATGTTTAATCATCTGCTAGATCTGCGTGGAAGTTTCTGCAGGGAATTTATTTTAAATGGCCCTTCTCCCTTTTGCGTGCGGGTGAAACAGAAGCAAGAGAAGCCCGAACGCGTTTTGGGGAGCTGTTTTCCAGTTGTTTCATTCTAGGGAGCCTGAAACGAAGCCGTGCTCCCTGCTGGATTTCTTTTAACTGCAGAGCAAACATTTCAGCCGCAGGTTTGATGCGGGCTAAGAGAAGGTAACAAATGGCAAAATGCCTGCGTGGCTCTGCCCCCTCCGATGCCCGTAGCTGTGCAGACACTTTTATTTCAAGCACTGCTTCCCACAAGCTCCCTCCTTAAGCAGCAGGAACCAAGCTGGCCAAAGTGGTCTGCAGGCAAAGCCCTCCTCTATCCCCTTGGATACCCAAAGGAGCTTACAGGAGCTAGGTGTCCGGCACCCTCTGAAATGGGAGTTGCTGGGAGGAAAATCTTCAAAAGCATCTTAGCGGCTTAGCTTAAGTCCCTTTGACTCTCAATGGAACTTAAGCTCTTAAGAAATGTTGGTGCTTTGGGGCGTTTCACCCTTTGTTCCCAGCACCCGTGGGTCCCTGGAAGCCCCTTGCTCTGTAGGGGCTGGAGGAGCCCCAGCTGGAGGCTGCTTCCTGCAAACACCTCTCCATTTTATTAGTTTTAGTAATATTCTGGAAGATCTCGTGCACAGCGCCTACGAGATGCACGTTTACATGCTTAAAGCTGGAGATCAGGCAGCGTGCAAGAATGAATGTCTTACAGGAGCTCTTTTACTGTAAGAATTAATCTTATTCCTGAAATGTGACCGTATCTAGCACAAATCTGACCCCACTGGGGGGCCACGGCTTCACTTAATTGCATTCTTTAGCCAGGATTGAGGTCTAGTGGGTGGCTAGCTCCTGTTGCAGGAGATCCTGTGCCAGGGAATTTAGTGAGAGTGTGCGGGTCCGTGGAGCAGTGCAGGAAAGCTGCCGTTGGGTTTGCTTGTGCCGTGCCAGGAGCAGAGCCAGGCGGGGGGAGTGATGTGAGCCTGCTTCAGAGAGCACAGACAAGGTAAGCTGCGCACACACAGAGGAAGGGAGAGGATGGCTGATGAAACCCTTGCGATCTGAGCGTTCACCAAAGCGATTCCCACTTGAATTCAGCACCGCCTGGAGGGCAGGAGAGGCTTGTTGCACGGTGCCTGGGTTTCCAAATGTTGCGTGTTCGGCGTTGTGGGCAGGAATCGTGCAGTGAATGAGAGTTTGTTCCCAGTCTCTCTGTTCCCAGAGCTGATTCCTGCCCCAGTCCCCCCTCGACACCCACGGGGTGCCGGCTGGGTGCACGTCTTGGTGTCCTGAAATCCCGTGTCCGGGGGGAGACAGCCGGTGCCGTACCTGCTCTGAAGGATGAGCTGCTGGATTGAAGTTGACGTGTCCTAATATCTCTGCCAGCACTTTCTGTCTCCATCAAGGGCTCGGGAAGCACATTAGCAGTGGAGCAGAAGTGTCACCCTCTGGCATCTCCTTCTCTAATCTTGGAGCTGTTGCCGTGTCCCCTTAACCAGACCTTCTCCATCGGAGCCCATTACATGGCATGAAAAGCCACGCGAGATGCAGGAGAGAAGGTGGAACATTTCCCCGACATGCCTGCGTTCAGCTCCATTTTTGGGGGGTCAGGTTGTGTGGGGCAGCCTCGTCTGCTCTGATGGCACGTGTCAAGAGTGGATGAGGAGCGTGGAGATGTTGGGTGGCATTTACTGGGACTGGGCAGGGAGGGACGGACTTGTCTGTGATAATAAGGACAAACAGTTTGTGCAAGTTTTGCCAGGTTTTGAAATACAGAGACCTTAAAGGGTTGGGAGGACGCCTGCACTCTGATTCCTGCCCCTCCAGCCCCCCTGATGGGACTGAGGAGCTGGGTGGCTCCGAAGCAGGGAGAAGGGAGAGCCAGCAAACGGCAACTAGTTCTGTTTGTTGTGCTGGCAGCGGTGCCACATCCCCAATTTAATTAACAGTTACTGTCGCAGCTTGTCTTAATGGTCCTGGTCTCTGCTCACCTCTGACAACACCAAAAGAAAGCCCAGCGCCCTGCAACCCCGCGAGCCCCCCGTTAAGTCTGGTTGGGGCCTCTGCGTGCTGCTCTAATCGCGTCTGGAACAAACATTTGAAGAGATTCCCGGTGGTATAATCCAGATTTTTTCTCTTGTACGAATATCAGTATTTCTGCTGCATTTTCACAAGCCGGCACTGAAGCAGGCAGGATCTGGAGTAGCACAGAGTGCACAGCAGAGGCTTTGTAATCCTCAAAGTGCGAGTCCAAAGCTTCTCTCTGAAAAGTTGCTCCTCAGGGCCGAGTACATATGGGGACTTCTTGTTTATCCTAGATTTTCTTTTAATTCTGTACGGTTCAGCCTTGGAGAGTTAATGGGACCGAAAAAGATGAAAATGCCCCTTCACACTGCCTGTCCCGATGGTTTCATGCCCTGATGTGTATCAGAAAGCTTCAGCAGCCGCGCTATCCCCTTAGTCCTAAAGCCTTTGATCGCTGTACAACATCTCCTACCTGGCTCTTCTCCAAGAGGTGACAAACCCTGGGTTTGATTTTTAATTGGGGTAAGCGATGGCAGGAAGGAATCTGCACAGATCTGAGAGCATCCTTCCCACAACGCCGGCCCATTACGGCGGCGCTTGGACAGCAGAACAGAGGAGCCACGCAGCCGTGGCCCTACCAGGAGGTTTTGTTGCAGTTTTCGCCGTCTCTCACCTCTATTTTCAGCCCTTTGGGGGCACAACTCTGTCGCTGACATATGGGGTGGGGGGACTTGCTGAGAACACAGCTCCCTTAATGCCACTGCAGCTTTGTGAAGGGGTCAGCCTCAGCAACCAAAAGGAGACACAAGGGAGGCATCTCCTGCTTCATCTTCCCTTTTGTGGGCGATATTTTTCTTCCTTTCTGGCTTTTTTTGCGTGTGGGGTTTCCCTTTTTCTCCTCCCAGCCCAGCGTGTTGTGGAAAAATCCCCCTTTGAGAGGGGCTCCGGGCCCTGTCAGCTCGGATCCCTTCACACCTCGCTGCTCGCCAGCGCTGCTCCTCTCCCACGTTAGGGACAGGGTGTGGGGCTGGGGGAAGCCGACGGGTGCTAAACTTTAAACACGGGCCCTGTGCAGTGGCTGCCTCCTGGTTACTCTTCCCTTTTCTCCCTCTGTGTGGGTGCTGGGCAGGAATTCACCGTTAGCTGCTACAGTTGTGGTCCCTTGGTGGCATCGAGGCCCTCTCTCCTCGCAGAGACCGTGTGTGGCCATTCCTGAGCTCCTGCTGCCTTTTCGGGCTCTGTCCGGCCGCCCTGTACCTCGACACCATCCATTGCCCTCGTTTCCCCTCTCTGAGCTCTCCCCTTTCCCTCTGCAGGTGCTGACGACGCTGGGGACGCGCTGTGAGGCCTGCTGAGCTGGAGCCTACCCGGCTGGCGCTGAAGGCCGCTGCAGAGGATGAGGATCCTTCCCAGCCCTGGGATGTCTGCGCTGGTCTCCCTCGTGAACCTCCTCTCCGTGCTGCTGATCGGTTGCGTAGCTGAAAGTAAGTCTGGGCCGGGCCCCTGCCCTCTTCTTTCACCCATTCCTCAGCTTTCCTGGAGAACAACAGAAGGGCAGGCTTTAGTGCAGAGAGCCAGCAAATGGATGCCCAAATTTTTCACATTAGGGAAGTGCTCAGGACTTGATGGTGTCTCTTCATTTTTCAGCATCTTTAGCTCTCTGCTGGTGCCTTGCTGTTGTTCCCAGTCCTGCCTTGCAGGGATGTTATAGGGCAGTGAGGTCCCAGCCTGCTTTGAATTTGGGGTTGCCCCTCAGGCTGCCAAAGAGCAGGGTAGAAGGGGAGGGAGGTGCCTGGCAGCTCTGCTGGGACCTCCACCCCTGCTCCTGGCCCCATATCCACCCAGCTGGCCCGTATTGTCCCCTCCTGCTCCGTCCTTCCAGGCGCCTGTCAGACACCAGTGACCGCTGTCACGTTACTCGCTGGGGCTGGATTCACAACAGCATCCAAAGAAAGAGTATTACATTTCTCCTTCCCCTGAATGAACCGGGTCCAGTTTAACACACTTTTTATCTTTGCTGCCTTTCAATTCTTGCTTTAAGAAATGAAAAGGGGAAGGGAAAAAAAAAAAGTGAAAATCTTTGGCGACTCAAATGTAATGGTCCTTCAACATGAAGGCTGAGCGCTTGGGATCAGTGGGGAATAGACTCTTCCTAGCTGATTGAATTATAACTTTTTTTTTCCTCCCCAGCAAAGCTGCTTGAAGCTGGTGAGAGGGCTGCTCTGGTCAGTGTAGCCCTTGACAGCTTTTAACATAATCGCTTCGTTATCGGGGTTTATTAAGATGACGCAGTCACTGGGGATTGAATGGGATGCTCGACCTTTTGTTGCTGAGAAATTTTTTTGCACAGCGCTTTCTCTCTTCCCTGTAGTAGGCAAATGGGGATGTGTTTGCCTTGCCTTGCTCCTCAGTTTTGTTCAGTTAGCCCCTCTTTGCAGGGAGAAATGTCCGTATGCAGAACAATGTTTGCTTTTGTTTTCTTCATTTAATAAGCTTGGGAAGTGAGCCGGGCCCAGGTAAGTTTGTTATAGGGCCGCTTTTCTGGTGTGTAGCTTTGGGCCAGCCTGTAACTCAAATGGTGCTGCCAATTTTCATAAATTTGTCCCCAAGCTGCAGTTTGAGAACCCATTGTGAACGATTTGCCCAAGTATTTATCCAGGGTCCTATTTGAATATTGCAGCCACTGCTCTTGTAGGTTCTTACAAGCACCTTGGGTGGATGGTTAAAGCTGCCTGGTGAGCTCCAGCTGTGCTCGGAGTGGCCTCGTTGGCATCTGAAAGTGGGTGTTGAGGCTAGGCAGGCTTCTACCTGCACCTGCTCCTGCCAAAACAGGAGACTGAAGGCAGAAATGTCCATCTCTGGCAATTTGTGCAGGAGGGGGGGGGGCACTGACGGTAGAAAACCCCATGGTAGGGCTGCAGAGTCGCATTCGTGCTGCTGCTGTGCTGTGGCTCTGCTGGGCAGTCACTTTGTCCTGGGTTTTCAAAGCAAGCAGTGCAGCTTCGCAGACGCAGATGGAGAGTTTGTGTGCGTGCAAGTGCATCTTTGTGTGCATACAGCCCTGATTCATCTGTTGTGATGTCTGAGTGCCTGTGAAAAACGCAGTCCTTTTCCTTTGTAAACGTGCACCGAGCTCACCAAGCTGCTGGGAGCGGGCACTCTGCAGGCTCAGGGCTTCTCCCAACTTCTGGGGGACTCCAGTTTTTCTGTGGTCTCAGTTTTCCCAGGAAGGAATGAGTGTCTCGTCCACCCCTGTCTTCTGTGGGGTGAGATTTGCTCAGCAGAGCTGGAGATCCCACATCTGAGCGCTGGGAAGGGTCTCTGGTGGCAGTGTGCCCTCGGGAAGGGCTGGTGCTGGTCGGGCACAGCCGGCACCAGTTGCATGGCCCCAGCCCTGCTGAAATCTGTCAGTGCTCAGCAGGCACCTTGCTGCCAGCAGCTCGCCTCCTCTCTCCTCTAGTTCTGCAGTGTCCTTGGGTTCTGAACAGGGAGGCTTTGTGCTTTTTTTTTTATATCCTGCTGCTCACAGATTTACGGAGGGGAGCTTTACAGGCTGCAGGACTCAGCGTCCACGGCAGAGCTGCTGTTACCTGCTTGAGCTGCAGATGGAGTTGGCCCAGGAGTTTTTCTCCTAACCTGTAGAACAGGGCAGCATCTCCTTCACCTGGGTAGCCTTGGGGATGCTCTCCCATCTGTGCCAGCTCCTTGAACAGCTCTGAGGCTGCAGCTGTTAGTGGCTGCCTGGTGATGGTGAGCTGAGACCCCCTGATTTTGGAGGGACTGCTAAATTCTGCCCGTGCCAGGCGCGTCAGTAGCATCCCAGCTCGTCTGCGATGCTCCCCACTGAGGCATAGAAACAGCAAACAGCTTTGTCTGTCACAACTGCAGAGACTGCGTGAGGAGCTGTCACTCTGTTCTGACAATGTCCTCTCCCATCAGATGGCCCTGGGCTCTGTCACGCTGCCTCTCGCGTAATCCCTTGGCCAGCATCCATTTGGCCGGCGCTCGCCACAACGCTGACCCCATTTCCTGCCCTAATTCATCCAGAGGGGCTGCCACGGCCACACAGCCCCCCGGGCGATGCCAGACGGGGCTGGGGTGGTGGCCCCACTGCAGTGGGAAGCCCCCATGGAGGGAAGGAAACCCCCAGGACACTGGTTTGTGGCAGGGACTGGCTCACCTTGCAGCAAAGCTGGAAGCTTGAGCTCGCCTCCTCTTCCAGCGCAGTGCTGGAGGAGCTGCGGCCTCTGCAATCAAAGGCCCATTAAAATACTTCCCTTGTTTCCTAGGCTAATTGATCTCAGTCAGTGATTTAAATCTTTCTATGGCTGGAACATTCTATTTAAAGGAAACTGCTATTTAAATTAAAAAACCAAAGCACCACACTGCTCTTTGCCTGCTGTTCTTCCTTGAGGAGCTGAAGGGGATAATAATTGAAAAGTATAAAGCAGACCCGTTTCTCCTCTTTTTCTTCGATTGCATATGGTCACTTCCATTGTTTCTTCTATCCAGTCGAGGGTAGCCATGGAACTGGAAATTGCTGGCTCCGTGGTTATTTGCAGTGGCCTCTCATTAGCTGGAAGGTATTATCATTTTGTTAAGGCTTCAGCTGGCTGTGCATTAATGGGCAGCCCTGCAGTGAGCTCGGAAGGGAAGGCCTTCCCAAGATCTGCTCCCTCAAGTGCTGCACGGCCCCAGAGGCAGCTCCTGCGTGCCTTCGAGCTCAGGGAAAACCAGGCAGCACTGACAGGTGAGGTCTGGACACAGGTCCAGGTGGCGGAATAGTTCCCAAATTTCTCATGCGCTGGGGCGTAGAACCAAGAGCTGCTGCCTCCTGGTTATGCACCCAACCCAAGTCATAAAATCTCTGCAGCGAGCACCTTAAAACATCTCCTGTGAAGGCAGCCTCGCCTTGCTGTGCCTTACTGGTCCTTCTCCTGCCCGCTCTGCCCAGGGCTCAGCTGCATTCGGCTGGAGTGCGGTGCTCGGGTCCCCTGACCTCCTGTGCTACCTGCAGGAGCAACGCGCTCGCTTCAAGTGCTCCTCGGTTGCAGATAAAAAGCCACTTGCTGTATAGAAATGTGGTAATTTTTATAACTGAAATCAGCACGCTCGCTGTTTTCGAGTGGATTTTTCCCATTGATTAAACCTTTGCGTTTTACAATAGTGCTTTGCTAATTGGTACTTTGCATACACACAGGGCTGGTGTGTGGCGCTCTCCGCCCCAGCAAAGATTTAATAGCAGATGCAGTAGTGAACATTACTTATTACTTAGGTTTCCTTCCTTTTATAAATTACTTCATAGAACACTTACTAGCACACTCCAAAGTATTACCATAAATAATTAAAGCCAAATTGCAATTGACAAAATAAAAGAATAAAGCCCCTTTTATGATGCATTACCCTGACTTTCTTCCCTTTTAATTGCCCTCGCTCCATCGTTAATTTGGAGAACACAGAGCTTTGTGCCAGGCGCATGTGCAGGGGGATCTCTCACGCTCCACGAGCTGCAGTGCCTCGGGGGAGGCCGGCAGCAGATGGCAGCGAGGTTGCTCCACGCACGTGGGGCTTGCAGTGAGGATGGCGACCACGTGCGGAGGGTTGGGAGAGGAGCCCGTGCAGGTCCGTGGTTGGGCTGACAAAGCAGCGCCACATTTCGGGAGCTGGCACAACAAGGAGAGGTGTGTGCTCCATGCTGTGAAATGGGGGAGCTGCTAGCTGGTTCCTCCTGCTGAGAGCCAGATCCTCGCAGGTGGATGGGACTCCTTGCCTCCGCATGGTTCCTCACGTGCTCTTAGCCACAGGATTCGTCTCCAAGGCAGGGCTTGTAGCTCTGGAGGTCCCAGCTTTGATCTGTTGCTGGCCAAGACAGCAGTTGTCAGATAAGGCGGTCGTGAAAATCAAGGAGGCTCCATCTTAGGACTTGATAGACGCGTTAAGATGACAGCAGAGGGAAGGGAATCTTCCTCTGCTTTGTGAGAAATCTGCTCCATCTGCAAGCGCTTCAACCCGGTTCATGACAAGGCAGCAGCGCTGTCCAAAGAGAAGGAAGATGTCAAAACGTGGTGAAGCCAAACGTCCTCCCAGAAGGCAGAGCCCCCTGCTTCCCTCCCCACCTGCTGCTCGTGCTCCCTGTGCACCAGTTGCCTTTGCAGGCAAGGGGACCCCTTGCTCCCAAATCGCCCTTTCCTTTGCTGCCTCCTCCGTCTGCCAGCTGGGATGCAGCCGGCAGTCGCTGAGGGCTCTGGACTAGTTGTTGTCCCGCTCAAGGACGCTGAATTAAGCTTCTGTGTCACCTTGTTTAAGTGCCTGATTAAATTAAACCTTGCCTGCCTGGATTGAGTGATGTCATCTTTTTATTATTTATTTTTAGATAAATTGGAAAGGTTTTGTTTCTGGAGGAGCAGGAGAGGAAATAAATCATGCTTTGCACGAGCTTCCTAAGGGGCTGGGGGGCTGTCACCTCGCAGGTCTCAGCTGTGCCCCACACCACAGGCGTTTATTTGATTAAGCTCTGCTGAGGTGCACCTGGGGACAGCAGCAGCTACGTGTGTTTGGGACCCAGCCATGGGTGTCTCCTGGTAAAGGATCCTTTCCCACCCAGAGGTTCTTGCCGCTCAGCTTCATTAGATGGCTAAGTTAGGAGAAAAGAGCAGCTGTGTGTTTTGTAAACAAGCAGCTCATGTAAAAATGCCATCTATGTGGGGTTTGTGGAAGAGAAAATGTATGTCTTCACCATACCTGTGTGCCAAGAGTAGGATATTTAATCCATTGCAGCCTTTACCAGGGAGCTACTACTTATTTCTTTGTGACTTTTCCCCCTTTGCGTGTGCTTTTCACCCAGATAGCTCTCGCACACGCTGCCAGGAAGGATGGGAACTTTGTGTTAGCTCACCAGGACCCTGGGTCGCGGCAGCTTTTCATCTCTCTGGAAAGGTCTGCGTGGTCATGTCGTTTCAAAACCAACCAGAGATGAATCTCCTGGGTCACTGAAGGGAGTCTGAGAGGGTATTCCCAGCTTTTTTTGTGGCCTGGCAAGCCCAATATTATTCTTAGAAGGCAAAACAGAGTGTTTTTCAAGGACACCCAACCAGAGGAATGTCGTTATTTGGTGTGCGTGGGATGGAATCTGGGCTCGAATTGGCCTGGGAGAGCCAGAGTCTCCCAAGAACAGTTTTATTCACTCTGTGCCTCTCCTCTCCTCCGGCCAAGGGTGTCCTCTTGCAGCATAATTGGTCCCAGTGCCCATTTTAGGCATCAGTCACGTTCCTGCACTGCAGCTGCCTTCAATTTGGGGGAATTGTTAAAGTTCATGAGGACAGTCACGTTCTGTGCCATCTGCTGCTCGTGGTGGAGATAACCATTGCACGAGCTGCGGCAGGGTGCTGGACGAGGAGCCAGGAGCATCCTCGGTCTGTGACTGCTCCTTCTCCACCCCCCTTCCCTCTTCGTGCTTGTCTAGGTTCTCTTTTATAAGGCAGGGCTTCTGGTGCCGTGTTGTTGTCTGGTGTCATTCGTCTCAGTCTTGGTTTGGGGTTCTCATGCTGCAGACGCTAAACAGGCGCGTTACGGTTTGGCAGGGGAGCCGCCGGTGCCGTCCAAGGGCACAGCAGATAGCAGCGGGACTGTGGAAGCGATCGCAGCTAACCTAGACCTGAAGGTTGCCAGGAAAGAGCATTATAAATACATTTTGGAACGCAGACTGCTAAGACTTTGAAAGGGGATATCGCAGTGAATGATTCGAGCAGTTGACACGGAGGAGTGCGGACTGACCCCCTTGTTTTCTTTGTATCATCGTGCAGAGCGTTTTTAGCATGTCCCATCCTGCTTGTTGCAGGCATGAAACATTGCAGTTTCACGTGAGCTTGGTTAAAACCAATGCCCCGCTCGTTTCATCTGTAATGCACAATCATTTCTGTTTCCTTTTGAGGCTGAGAGGAAAAGTAAAGCTTTAGGAAAGAAACAAAATAAATAGAGGGAGCTGCGACTGGTTTAGCATTCTACAAAGTTTCTCCCAAGTCCTCCAAACCCTTAATTGACTCAGGAGCATAAAATTGAGAAGGGGAGAGAGTGAGAGAGGGTGCAGAGTGGCGCGAGCAATTTGAATAATTTATTGTCCTTTGAAGTTGCAAGAGAAATTTCAGCTGCCTTGGGGAGTAATTTCTCCCCATTCTGAAAGGGTTTCTCCTTATTTTAAACTCATTCAGAGGATGATAGTTTTGCATTTTCTGCATAATTAATGAGCATAACTCCCCTCCACACTCGCGCAACCTTTAAAGAGTGTTGGGGTGATGAAACTTGGTGGTTTTTTTAATTAATAAAGTCAAATTAATTTGGCTGTGTCCTCTTCCTCCCTCACCTCCGTTAGAATTTGTGGATTTATTCATAAATTAGTCTGAGCGTGCTGTTAAGAGTAGCAATACTTACTAATCTTCAGCCTTGACTTTGATTTGTTTGAATGAGTTGCTAAAAGGCGTTGTGTTTTTTTTTCAGTTCAGCTATTAAAGAGCACGTCTCGTGTCATCAGCCAGCGAGCCAGGAAGATTCCCTCAGCTCTCGTTTTTCTGTTGTCTTTCTGAATGGGTAGGAGCCGTTTGGTTCCCAGGGCTTTCTATGTGCGTTTTTCTTTATTAGGGCTTCGATACCCCCCTCTCTTTCTATATCTGCTGATCATGGTTAATTCCAGTAGCTGCCACTTGAGGGACTGCCTTCGCCTGAACGGAAGAGGCATTTTCTGCTATGGTGCCTGGAGGGGCTGCATTACGAACGGTCTTCTCATAGGAATCCATCCATTGCATCTCTTGGCAAGTGTCAAGCACAAAGAGAAAAGTGTCCAACTCAAAATGAGGTCCCCTTTCTCGCTCATTGTCTTTGATAGAAGATTTAAGGGATTTCTTGCTGCAGCTTTTCCATGTTTCCATCTCTCTCTCATGTGTTGGACATTTTTTTCTGGCTCGGTGACTCTCTAGTTGTCCCAAACCTGAATTTGTCAGATCTCGGTGCTGTTGCTGCATTTGCCCTTTTTTCTTCTCTTGTGTTGATGTGCTCACTACAAATCTGACTGATGAATGTTGTGGTTCAGAGGCAGAAATTGTAATGACTCATGTGGTAGGAGTCAAAGTTCGTGATTGTTAAAGGTTGTGTTCACCCATTAGTCAGGCTTTATTAGATTTTTATTTCTTGTTTTCAAGATCTCTCGTTCGTGAGCTCCCTTGACATCCCAGTCTCAATACTGATGAGCAATACAAGCTCAAAATATGCTGTTACAACTCTGGATAAGGTGTTTTGAGCTTGTATACCCAGAATTTCGTTTTGTTCAATGGAAAATGTGGGCTAAAGTCTCTTACCAGCGATCGGATAAGAGTGATGTAACAAGCTTTTGAAAATACCCCAAATTCTGTGCTCTAGGAATTGTATCTTGCCCTTTTCCTGTAGGCAAGGAGTCTTCTTCTCTTGCATAAAAGGAAGAAATATTTCTTAATTTTTTGGGCAGTGTGTGCTTGAAAATATATCGAAATAATAGGTTAATACTTTGGAGCAGTAGAATTGTTTGTGGGAAGGAAATGGAAGTAAGATAGCTTTAATTTACAGGAGCAAAAGAGGTTTATCAGACAATAGGGTATTTATCTGGTGTGCCTTTCATCCCCAAATGATTGTATTAGCTAGCAAATCCTGATTGGGATCGTTCATCTGCTGCAGCGCTGCAGCCCCTTCTAAGCAGGCGATGCAAGGCTGGGGACTGAGCCGCGTGTTTACATTTTGCAGAAGTCTTTGTCATATCTCTAAACCCAGGATCAGAACTGACCTCTCTGATTACAGCCTTGGGGCTTCTTGCACTGCACTTTCTCCGAAAGACCGTGAGAGGCTGAAGCTTGTAGCAGTTTGTTTTTCCCCTCGCCGCCGATTCTGCTGTCACTTCCCAGCAGCTCAGGACCTCTGCTGGGCTATATTAAGATGGCATGCCCCCCGGGAGTTGGGATCCTTGCTCGTTAGGCTTTCTTTTCGTTCAGGCTTGTCCCACAGGTGGTGGTTTTTCATGTTCTGGCATCCCCCATAGACTCTGGTTGTGTTAGTGACTCAAGCAGAGCAGCAGAAGTTGAGTAAAGGCCAGGCCCTTTTTAGCTGCGTCTTCTCTAGGAAGGGGATGAGTCGAGCTTCTCCGAGATGCCGATGCCAATGACACGGCTGGAGAAGAAGCTGTCTTAGCAACATGGCAGGGGAAGGCAGAGCTCCCTGCCTCAAGCTTCAGATTGCAAACAGCCTGGGATGGCTGTCATGATGTTGATGGACAAGGGGCACTCATTATGTTGCCAGGATAGCTCCTTGGGTTTCTTGCTCTGCTCGGGGTTGTTATGCCTTGTTATAGGGCTTGTGGACAAATATGGGATGTGATGTTGTTACAGTTGATGGAAAGCACTCGCGTGTCCCCAGGGTCCTGGCCTGCCGCGTTGCTGAGGCTGCACGTGCTCCTGTGCTTCCCGGCCCTGCAGCAGCTGATCCCAGGGCTGCCATCTTACATGACAGCATTGCTCATCTGCTTCAGCTCTTGCTGGTCTCAAGGAGCTTCTTTCTTTCTTCCTGGCATTGCAGTGTAGTGCCAGAAGGTGAATAAGAGTCTGGGTAGAGATGCTACAGAGATCCATCCGCAATGCCACCTACCTGCTGCTTTGCCCTGGAACCGCCCCGTGCTGGGTGCAGGCAGTAAGCAGACAGAGAAGCAGTTTGCACCTGAAGCACTCTCCACCCTATTTCTCCTTCATTAAACTGAAGCATGTGTAGTATTCCTGGCTTCCACCGTGTCACAGCTCTGACAGGATGGGTAGTTCCTGGTGCACACACACCACGTGTTGTGAGGCATCAGTTTTTCTGAGTTAGGGACAGAGGGAAAAAGCAGAGGCTGCATGGCCCAGAATAGCAGCCCACTCCTTGTGGAACAGGGACAGCCTTCTGTGCTGTCCTGTCGAGCAGTTTGCACCCTGTGTATGTGTTAGGTATCATTACACTGTGCCCTGTGCGTTTGCATAAACCACAGTTGGAAGACTGTTTTCCTTGGCTGTGTCGGGGTGCCAGTCACTAGGGCTGGGACTGATCTGTGACTGCGGCAGATTCCCTTTGTGCTCGGGAGGAAGGTGGATCTTTTCCCTACATACGGATGCGTGAGAGTAGCTTGAAGAAGTCCTGCTGGAACTGGGTGACTTCATGCTAGCTGCTGTTCCCCGGCGATAAGGCACGGTCCCATCCCTTAAAACCAGCAGTTTAAATAGACCAGAAGGAAGGATTATGCTTTTCCTCCAGCAGGCAGGATAACGTGTTTTTTTCTCACCTTGGGTGTCAGAACTAGGAATAGATTTGGGTAGCCTCAGTCTCATCCTGCCTCCTCTGCTGCAGGCTTGTACCTCCTCTTCCAAAGGGTCTGGATCTGAACGCATTGCAGATAGGTGCCTGCAGGCTGTATGGATGTGCCAGGTCCCCAAAATGGCAAGTCTCAAGGCAAGAACAGCTTGGCGTGGTGTTAGCTACGAAGGGCCTGCTGCCTTGTCCTGGCTGAGGGGAAAGGTTGGAGCTGGCAGCACGGGCAGGCCTCGCAGAGGAGCAGGCGCTGGGCTTGTTGGACAGGCAGCAGAGTCGTGGTGTATAAACGAGTCCTTGATCTTTCTCACCCATTTTCGGCTT
Organism: Anas acuta; assembly: GCF_963932015.1. Lineage (NCBI taxonomy): Eukaryota > Metazoa > Chordata > Aves > Anseriformes > Anatidae > Anas > Anas acuta. Next base: position 3,520,896 of record NC_089004.1, on the reverse strand, counting down.
GTCTTAAATCCCATGCCGAGTCACATCCTTCGCCGTGTCCTTCCTTCTCTGTGGGCTTGCAAGAAAGGGGAGGGGGAAATCTTTCAAATGACATTCCCGTATTTCTGACAGGGGAAAAACCTGTGTACACTTGTGTGCAGCCCAGCCGTTCTGAGTCAGGTGAGGGCTTTGATAGATCAGCAGCAGGGGAATAACAAGGTGGAAGTATTTCACTTCTGAAAAAACGTCCTCAGTCTTTTTTTACCCTCCTTTCCCCAACCTTGCCAGTCCCATCTCCCTGAAGGGAGCCAAGAGCTGCTGACAGTAAGAGGAAGTCTCTGTCTGAAGCCTATAATTATCCTGTCTGCCTTCCCAGAAAAGGCCAGTTGGGGAGCGAGTGTGCTTCTGTTTCATGGACCAGCCCTGCGTTCTGCTGCCTCCCCAATTACTGCTTAATGGACTTTTTATGATGATAAGACGACTGGGTTGGGAAGAAGTTATTGACGGGGAAATGGAATATAATTCACTCCCTGTTTGTTTGTTCTGTCAGAAAACCCTCATTTTAATTTTATTTGTGAGGCACTGAGAAACAGCCCCAAGAAAAAAAATGCAGAATCTGTCAGTAAAACCTTGGATTTCAAGGGGACCAGAGTCTCTGTAGGACCTCTCCAAGGGGTGTTTTCAATCTCCTTGTGTGTCTCCATAGAGACCCTCGCCACTGCCTGCATCAGTCCTGCTCCCAGTTTGCAGCTCTCACTCCTCTCATGAAGAAAAATGTAAATTACGAAGCCATCCTTCTTTTACCCCTCTTGCAAGCTCCCCCGCTCTCTAATGCCGCTGCTTTGCAATGCGTTCCCGTTCCAAACATCGCATTCTTGCTCCCCACTCTCCATCTGTCTTAAATTTGGCTGCTCTCTCCTGTTTTCATCTGCTCTGTGGCTTGCCTCCTCTATCTAATCTTCACTTCCTTGCTCTGGCTCTGAGCAGCTCCCTCCTCTCCATCTTGCTCCATTCCTCTTGCATTCTCCCCATCGATCTCTCCTCTCTTTTCCCCCGCTAATGCATCTGTGACTTCGCCATCATTTCTCCCTTCCTCTCCCTCCTTAGCTGCCCAGTTCAGTGGTGTCCCAAAGCTGTTTTCTGCCCCTCCGGCTGTGCCCCCCAGGCCACCCCCAGCTTCTCACCACTCCCACCTCGATCCCTCAAGCACAGGGGACACATCTGCTGCCTGCAAGCAGACCGCAGCAGCACACGTGTGTCAAACCCTTATCTAAACCAGCAAACAACCACCCGGTGCTGAGCCCTCCCCAGGTTGTACATTGCCTGAGAGGTTTTTAAAAGGGGAGATGAAAGCACTACCGCCCAGCGCTGGAGTTGGGGGAGTACCTTGTCCTCCTCCAATTGTGAGCCTGTCAGCAGCTGTGGAAAATGAAGATGGAGTTTCACTAGATCAGCAGAAAGTTTCAGCCCAAAAACCAAAGAGGGGGGCAGGAGGAGAGAGGGAGCTTAACCCGTTGTGTGTCAGAGAGAACACCATGGGATTCTTGCATAGACTCACAGAGTGGGTTGGCTGCCCGTGAAGCTAGAAGGGTGAGAAATAGCCTGTCAAGAGAGATGTCCTCATTCAAGCTAACACGACCCGGTTGTTCGGAGATTGCAAAGCTTTTGTCTGGCTTTTACATTTTATCCTCTTCTCCCAACCATAAATGCATGTGGGAGAAGGTCTCTGAGCTCTGCCTCTGCTGATATTCCCCAGTTCTTTTGTTTTGTTTGTGTTGCAGTGTTTAGAGGCTGTAGTTGTGTGCAAGACCACCTATGGTGTTGAGTGCTGAGCAGATCCGTGCTGAGACCCTCCTTTACTCCAAATGGCTCATAGTGTCTAGACAAAAGCAGGCAGGCAGGCAGGTGTGAGGAATGAGGATTGTCACCTCCACGCTACGGGTGGCAGACTGAGGTGCCGGGAAGGGTGAGCGCCCAAGGTCAGCCGAATTTGCGTCAGAGCAAGAGATCTGAATCCCGATTGTGGGAATCATCTGGAGCCTTGAAGAGCAGATTGGGGTTTGTTAACGCTAAGAGCAAAATGACATTGACTGTAAATGGCTTAATGGCCTCCTCTTCTGCCTTTGTTCTCGAAAGGCAAAGGTGCGGATGTTTGTGTGTATAGATTATATTGTATATGCGCGAAAAAGGGATGCATTTTGATCAGTTCTGTATTTTTGAGCTAGAGTAAAGGCTGACACTGCTTAACATGCCCTGAATCCGTCCTGTGGGCAAGCTCTCACAGTGGGAAGCACCTCCACAGGGAAAAGGCAGGCTCAGAACCGTGGGGGCATTTGTTGAAGGTTGACCAGGAAGGGTGGGCAAAAAGACACTGCCCTGTGGTTCAGAAAGGCTGCAATAAAATGGCCTTATTGCTTTTGCCTCAGTCTCTTTAGCAGTCTCAGGTATAGCTGAGGGCCCCCTCCATTCCCTGCAGCAGGGATAATGGCTGTTTATTCACCAGCAAAGAAAAAGCTGAAACCTGGGACCTCGTCTGCTGGCACCATGGGTCAGCGGGACCGGTGCGTGGGCCTCTACCAGAATGCTGGTGGCGGGGATCGGGGTCACCAAAAATGGAAGCAAAACCTTTTAAAGTACGTGTTTTGTAACTGGCTTTCTTTTGTTTCCATGGATTGCTGCTGCTGTGGGCGAGGGGCCCTTTCAGCCGGACTCATGCTGCTCTGTGCTGGGGCCAGAGGAAAGAATAAGTGGTTTGTCTTTATTTGCGGTCCATTGTCGAGGTGCTTTCCTGGGGGCAGCGTGGGGGGGTTGTGAAAGGAGGCCTGATGATCACTGAGGTGAATTTTGCCATCTCAAATCAGCCCCAGGCCCCTGCTGGGAGGCTGGAGAAGAGGGGAGAGCCGGGGGGTCAGAAGGAAGCTGAGGTGTGGGGGTGCCTGTGTGCAGCCCCCTCCTCAGGGAGGGCTGCAGGGTGTGGGTTTACATGCACACTGCCCGTTCCCTTCCCAGCGCTGGGGCCAGTGACACAGTGAAGTAGTCAGGGACCATCTTCAGGCCCTGCTTTGCCTTGTTCTTATCCGCCATGGGGCTGAGGGAAGGGAGTCAGGCCTGCACCAAGGCACAGAGGCAGGCCCGCTGCCGTGCTGTGGCGCCTCCCCTGTGGGAGCTGTGGTGGAAGGAGGTGGCAGACATGTTAGACGTGTTGTCCTTCTCCCTGCAGGAGCAGCTTTCTGCCTCAGGCTTGCCCCACAGCTGGTGGGAGTAGCTCAGGAGAGGAACAATTTAGGTCTCAGCTGGGTTCCCCATCCATTTTGTCAGTGAAGTGTAGGGGGTCTCCTCTTCCTCTGAGGCAGAGAGATGGGGGCCTGCATGCCGCCAACTGGTGCTGTGTATAACAGGACTGAGGATCTTCATGGTGTAGGGCAGGGACGTGTGTGTGTGCTTGCACAGCTCAGGCTGGAGGAGCAGGGGGCTGTTTTCAGTCAGGTCTTGTTGGTTCACCCCATAATTTCCCAAATTGCTGTGTATTCCTGAGCCAGCACCAGGAGCACTTCAGCTCAGGAGGCTGGGAGGATGTTGGTGCATCGATCTGGAAGGCTGGCAAAAATGCTTTGAGAATCAATTTTTGTCTCAGAAAAGCCCAGGGAAGTCAATATTTCCCCAGTGTGACCTGCCTCTCTCTGTCCCCCCATTTGAGCTGACTCTGGTTGACCTTCCCAGATTGCTGAGAAGTGGGCTAGTGCTTGCCATGCTGCTTTTACACAGCCCTCTGCTGCCACTGCTTCGTTCCTTTAGCCAAGCTGGTGTGAGTTTTCCCTTCAGACTGTGTCTTCAGCCACAAACTGGGATAGTGTGGAGAAAGCTGCTCCTACCCTATTTCATGGTCTTTGGGGCTAAACACATTCCCAGGCTCCTTGTCCCCTTCCCTGTCCACCTTGCCCACATCAGCCCACCTGCAGGAGAGGCAGCCAGGTCTGTCTGGAGACAAGTCTTACGGGAGGCAAGGAAGAAGGATCGGTGGTACAAGTTCACAACTGCCTTTTTTTTCCTCCCCTTCAGCTGTTGGCTCAGTTACGTTAGGCCCATTTGTGCCTCTCTACCAGCACTCAAACCACCTCTGGGTTTTTCATCCCTTTCTCTGATTTTGGCATCTGATGTTTCAAGCAGGCATATGGTGGCTGGCCCGTCTCCCTCACTCCTCACCCACCGCCTGCTCCTCACCATGGCAGCAGCTCCTGAGGGACATTTAGGTTTAAAGGGTGAGATGTCCCCTCATTTTCCCCACTCCTACATCTTACAAACTTCCTTACTGGAAAGTTCCTCCAACTGGTTTGGTGTCTGTGTATTATTAACAGGAGGTGGTTTCTTTTTACATGACTGCATTTGAAGAACTTTTTCTGCTGCGGTGTCACATGAAAGTATGAAGGAAGGAGAGTCGAAGCAGCAACAGATTCCTCTTCTGTGAGGAAAGCTGCCTTGGTGTGCAGGGTACGTGGGCTGATGCCTTACCGTGTTCCCCTAGTGTTTGTGCCGCAGGGATGAGTCGGAGACCCCACCCTTAGCACCTCACAGCTTCTCCTCAAAGTCTGCGTAAGGCTTCACAAAATCCCAGCAGTAAATGTGCGTCATGTCCCTTCTGAACAGATGCCGGGACCGCCCGTGTTTCTCTAAGCCTGTGCTTCAGCAAGTGAAGCCGACTGGAGGTTGTCTGCATGGGGTGATGCTCATGGCAGCTGATGAGGCCATGAGCTCACCCTCATGGTGTCTGCCCTTGTGGTGTTGGCCTTGGCAGGATTTAGGAACAGAGGGGCAGGAGCAGAGCTCTCTGCAAGGTGTGACAGAGGTGGGTCAGGGGTAGTAAATGTGGGTGCTGGTCATCTTCGGGGATGCAGTCACATAGCATGGGATGGCAGGTGGCTATATGTCTCTTCCTTACTATCCATGGCAACTAGCCAGCGTGTCTCTTGCCCTGGCTGTTGCTTTTGGGAAGTGCGTGGGCAGTCGGCAGGAATAAAAGGTTCGGTTTAACTTGATGGCTTTCCATTAAGCTGTAGAGAAGAATCACAGGTACACAGCAGCCAGCTAGTCTTTGCAGCCTCCTCTCCTGAGACCCAGACCCCAGGAAACCTCTCATAAGTAGGAAAATTCTTTTAAGTTCAAGGCTTTTCCACTCCTGTTTTGATACTCTAAAATCCAAGTTCTGCTTTGCAAGCTGAAAAAGGGGGAAAATAAAAATGTCTTGTGACCCCCAGACCTAGGTAGAACTCACTCAGGGTTTTCCAAGACTGATTTTTCTCAGCTCTCCCTAAGGGCAGTGATAAAAAAAGCTCCTGGATTGCAAGTATGTTGTCTGGAAAATGCCCGTCTCCGATTTTCATTTATTTATTTAAAACTGAGGCCCTGCAATCTTGGCAAATGAGGTGAGACACATCAGCCATTCTGAGTGTGCTGATAGTGTTTCACTTTCACACGGCACCTTGTTGCTGCTTTTGGAGCCTTCCGAAGTGATTTGCAGAGCTGGAGCAGGAATTCTAACTGCATGTTTCACTGCAAGCTGGACTTGGCACGGCAGAGCTGGAGCAATCCTACGCAGCACGTAGGAATTTGTTTCAGCTTTGTATCATCACCACCTTGCCTGCGACAGTGCTGGCTTTCTCTTTTCCAGAGGAGAGAGGGCTGCTCTGCAGTCGGTGTGGGCTGGAGTGACGAGGGGTGCATAGGTGGAGAGTGTAATGGGTGCTTTGGCAGGGGGAGGGGGAGAATCAAAGCCTGGATTTCAAAAACAATAATTTAGCTTTGATTTTCATTGATTTTCCGAGTGAGTAGCGAAATCTAAGGGACTACTTGTTCGGGATTTTTGCTTGGTTTCTTCCCTTTTGTCTCTCGTTCTCTACGAGCTAGTTTATTGCAGGCAGCTCAGCATTGCAGTGACCTCGGAAAAGCCGTGTTCACAGAGCAGGTCGGCTTACCTGTTAGCACACAGTGAGTCCACAGAGTGCCTAAAAAGGAACGCTGAGCTATGGCTCCGGTTCTTTCCCTATTTGGAGCACCTTCACTTTCGGCAAGCCCAAAATAGCAGCTTATTTGTCCTTATTTGTGCTCTAATTGTACCGCTTGCACCCGTTTAAATCTATATGCGACATTAAGGATTGTTAGGGGCTTGCGTTTTGGGAAATGAACTCGCATCAATAAAGAGCTCTTAAAAGCCCTGGCTGATTTTGGCTGTCCCTTCAGAATTGACCTCTGCAAACACTTCGGATTTTGAATATAGGAGAACAGAGGAAGGAAGTTGGGTTTCAGGCAGAAGGAGCATTTATATTTTCGCCCGAAGCAAAGTTTTGGTTTTGCCTTTCTTGGCTGGAAGACAAATTCCCAGGTGCCAGTGCCTCCAGCGGGACTTGCTTGATAACCTTTAGCAGTAACATTGCGAAGAAGATTCTGACCTCTAAATATAGATTTGGATATTTATATATCTGATGCTTTGTACACACAGCGTTCGGTGGGACATAAACAGCTCCAGCAAATTGTATTTACCTCCAGCATGGAAACAAAGGCTTGATTGCATCACATGAGCGTGCTCGGTGCCTTTTATTTATATACTCCTGACCACACCAGGCAGGGAAGGGGGGAATGCTGCCTTTTGTTTTTCGACCCCTAGAAGACCCTGGAGACTTCTCTTTAGCTACCATTTGCCCTCTTCTTCTGCTCTTCGGTAGGCTGTTTACATCTTGCTTTATAGACTCGGAGTGTGTACGTATAAACATACAGATTTCGCAGTCATGTGGTCTCCTTTTCTCAAGAATAACAGACGGCAACTTTATGATCTGAGTGATTTTATTTGAACACAGCTGTGGCCTTGTGATTTAAATATTTCAATAAATTTTAAACTAACTAGACGAGAGGAAACTGTGCAGGGAAACGGGTTGGAGCATGGAAGGAAGGTTCTCCAAGGACAGAGGCAATGTGGGCTCTGCATGGATGCTCCTGGCCCCATTGTTTTCCCATCAGAAGGCCCTTGACACCTTCCCTGGTCAGAAAGCCTCTCCCAGCATCATTCCCCTCCCTGCAGAGATGCTCTTGACTGCTGGAAATGAATGGGAGTTCGTGTGGATGGAGGGAGGGAGGGGTGCTGCAAGCTCAAGTGCTGTTCCCTTGGGTCCAGGCTAGCTGAAACGCAGCCCCAGGCTGTGTGTGTTTGTTCAGGCCTGCACCTTGGAGCAGCTGGGTGTAAAGAGGCTTTGCAGAGCTTTTGGATTCCTCTTTTAGCATTGTGAATTCTTCATCTTTTCTCAGATGTCTCGTGATGAGTAAGGGGAGAAGAGGGGAAGGGGGAACTGCAGGAGCAGACTGCGGATTTGGCTGCCATGCTCTTGTCTTGACAATTGGATTATTTTGAAGTGATTTTAACTTTCATTTCTTGTGCTGTATCCTATCAGCTTGCCTGTTCGAAAGGCTGCTGTGCCTGTTACCGTGTAAATGTACTGGTGAGGGAGAACATTCAGAGATGAAAACAGAGGTGCTACAAGCCAAGGGTGTTTCACATCCCAGAACCACTGCCATCAGTCTCTTTCACACCATCATCCTTGAGATCTCGTTGTACCACATTTCCCATTCCATTTATTTTATGGTCCTTTTCTCACGCTTTACCCCTGCCTTGCGTATGTTTCTGTAAGTCTGCCCCACTCTGTGGTGACTTGTTCATCTGCTGGGAGCTGGGGAGTGCAGTTCAGTGTTTCTAGGTACTGTTTTCAGCTCTACCAGCTTTTGGTGATGATTCTTAGCATTTACACAGTCAGCTTTCCCTGTGCAAAACAGTTTAAAAGTCCACTCTTCAGAAATAAGAGGCTTTGCAAAATCATCCCACTGGAATCTCTCTCTAGGATCAGGCCCTTAATCATTTTGTGATGTCAAATAGAGGCAAAGACTACTTGTTCCCAAAAGGTGAAGAGGTTTAATTTCATCCGAGACCATTAGAGAACAGCAGTGATAATGCTACTATTAATTGCGAACAGTGTTTATTGAGTTTGTCTGTCCTCATGACAATGATTATGTTTCTTTTTTGTTTTGTTTTTTTCCTTAAAGGTCCCCCTGTGTTCATTAAAAAACCCGTGGACCAAATTGGTGTGTCAGGAGGGGTGGCCTCCTTTGTATGCCAAGCAACTGGAGACCCAAAGCCACGGGTCACCTGGAACAAGAAAGGGAAGAAAGTGAACTCTCAGAGGTTTGAGGTAAGAGACGTCCATCAATCACTGTCTGTGCATGTGTAAAGAGAGACCAGCACAAAGCAGCTCGTGCTCTCGTGGCCATTCTAAGAGCCAGTAATAGAGGGAGGTTTGGAATGGGAGGAGTTTTAACAGCAGAAAGAGTGAAATGCAAGTTTTTGGCCATGTCAACAGCTGGGATTGTTCCAAAGCAAGAGAGAGCTTGGGTTACTTACGTTATTGGAGTTTTTTCTCTTGTTTTGTTGGTTGTTTTTTTTTCCTTCCCCCTCCTCAGATACAATATAAAGCTGTCTCCTTCCTTCTGTAAGAAACTCCAGCTAAGCTGGTGGTACTGCATCTCTGTACATGTACCTTTCGTACCCATCCACGACTCATTATTTTAACCCTGGGACAGACTGGAGTAAACATTGCAGTTGCTGGCAGCCAGACCCAAGCAATTGGTATTGTTTAGATAGAAATGAGAGTGGAGGAACAAGAACTAGGAGGTCAGCCTGTGGAATTCGCTGTGGGACTCTGTCCTGCCAGGCAGCTGTGTGCTGAGAAGAGCTCTGTGGTGTCAGTTGCCCATGCAGATGGAGGAAGGAGGTGGGGATTCGTTTTTATTTTGTTTTCCCTTGGTCAGTTTCCCTGTGCTTAATCACAGTTGTACTCTGAACACCCACCCCAAGCACACACTCACCATGGCTCATTATTTCGGAGTATTTGGGGTGTGTATATCAGGTTTTTTGGGTCAGGGATGGGGCTTGGTGTGGAGCAGTTCTCTGCCAACTTGAGGTCAGTGGAGAGAGAAACTGCCTATGCTGGCCATGTGCAGGGAATTGCAGGACAGCTGAAGTGTGGTTTTGAGTGTCTGTGTTTGGACAAGGGCTGGTGCCTCCTTTAGAAGCAGGAATGAGCTTCCTGCTTCCAACCCAAGGATGCTTACTGTCTCTCTTTCCCTTTATCCTCCAGACAATCGAATTTGATGAAAGCGCAGGTGCTGTTTTGAGGATCCAGCCACTCCGGACTCCCCGGGATGAGAACATTTATGAGTGTGTTGCTCAGAACCCGCATGGGGAGGTTACCGTCCATGCCAAGCTCACCGTCCTCCGAGGTAAGGATCCTGCCTGTCTGCCGTGTGTCAGCATCGTGGGGGAAAGGGCCCCTTGAGCTTCTCCCTTCCTTCAGATGAGTGGGAACTGTCACAAAACACATGGCCCAAGGACAAAGTCCTTCAGTTTTGGTTTGTCGGACTTGTCAGATCCGTTTGCTCTTTATAAAATTGCTGTATAAAAAACAAAGCTGGAGTGCTTGCTAAAACCACACAATTCGGGAGGTTTGACTGGAAGATGAGCTGAGGTTCCTTCCAACCTGAATTACCCCATGGTGCTATGATTTTCCTTCGCCTCCAATAAAAATTTCCTCCCTGGGTTTACAAGCAGCACCAGAGATCCTTTGCTCTGTGCACTCTCTGAGAGCACAGTTCCCCTCTCCATTTTGTTCTTTTTTTTTCCACTTGTCCCCACTCTAGAGGATGTTTACATGGATGCCTCCTTCGTGTCATCTGTTGGAAATATGCTCTCTGAACTTGACGTGGGGGAGGGAACAATATGCTGTTGCTGTGGATGCCTCTGGATGTTTTCCGTTATTACCCTGGAGATCTGTAAAATTGCCTTGTGAAACACCAAACGAGGCTGCTTGCTCAAACTGACCCACTTTAGGAGGAAAGATGGGTGGTGATCTCCATTCAAACCACAGGGCAATGCGAGTGATCCTGGCAGAAAAGCCTGGCGGGGGGTGGTGGATAACTGGCCTTAGCTTGGGAGCGTTGGCTGTGGATGCAGCCATCAGCAGGAGGTGCTGTAGAAAACCTGCAGGCTTTTGGATGGGGACACTTGCGGTAAGAACAGGCATTTCTGCAGTGAGCACTGCTCCCAGCAGTTTGAGGTGCTCCAGGCATTGTGTGGTCCTCCTAAGACCAAGTGGTGGCTGGGACTGAATGCCAATTGCCTTTTCTTCGGCAGTTTCAGTGTTCTCGAGAGCATCTGGAGTCCTTTTGTTTGAAAAGAGAGCGAGCACATCCCGAATAGTGCAGAGCTCAATTTGTGTGCAAATCCCCAGCACACAGCAATAACTAAAGATCAGGCATAAAGGGCACGTGGCAAAACCCTTTGTGTCCCTTGGGAGCAGGAATACCCCTTCTGCTGCCCACCTGCAGGCTCCATGTGGTCGGGATGCTGCCTGCCTTTGCGCACGGGGGCCCGTGGTCCAGTCACGCCTGCCAGATTTGTGTAGGTGCACTTCAGTCGTTGTGCTGCTCCTCTGCCTGGCATGGCATTTAACCTTCTGTTCGCTGCCTGTGGTGGGCTGTCACTGTCAGGAGGCTGCAGCAGCGCTCTGCGACAGGAGCGTGTCGAGCTGGGAGCCTTGCTCTTCACACTTAGTCCCCTGTGTTCTCTGGAGCTGTGCTGGGTTGGGAGAGGTGCCCCCGTGATCACATGCGAAATCCCTACCCCTACAATTCCGTTGCGAGCAGTGGCAAGAGAGAAAGTGTTCCTCCAGTTCCTGCTCTCGCAACCCCTCTGGATTCTCACGTCGTTTTTCAGGCACGCTCTGCCACAAGAAAGCTGCAGCGCCTGGGAAATGCCGAGCTGAGCTCAGTGGCTGTCCTTGGGGACAGCGCTCCTCTGTACATGTCTTTTTGCAGCTCTTCCTTCCGCTACCAGCATCACACACGTGTCAGCGAGAGAGACAGATGACAGAACAGGAGCTGCGTCTCCCCGCTGCCTGCCTAATTATGCTCGTTGCTGATCCCACCAGAACATTATCACTGCGTGCTTTGCTCCTGGGCTGCGGTGCTTTCAGGAGCACTGCTGCTCTGTTTGCCTAACAGGGCCGTGTTGGGCAGCTTTGTTAACTGGCCGTGCCCGAGCAGCTGGGGCACACAGCTCAGGATACCTGGGGGAGCAGTAAGTACCCGCAGGCTGGGCCAGCAAGTTTGTTGGAGAGCATCAAGGAGGCAGATTTTGTAGGATCCCCTCCCCTTCCCTCCTCCGCTGGAGTTATTCCATCCTTAATCTTTCCTTGGCTTTCACGTAGCACATATTTTCTCCTCTTTATGCTCCTTTTTAAGTGCTGGGAAAGTTAAAAGGGCCAAGCACAAGTCCACTAATCCCCACAATAACAATTTAGTCTGTTGGCATCTCTTCCTCTCTTTTCCCTCCCTGCTCCTGCATTCACCCACTCTCCTGTTTGTCTTTTCTCCATCTTTCCATGCAATGCCTCCTCCTCTTTTCTGTCTTCTCTCACTTTCAGAGCTAATGCTTAGCATAAAGATGGGGGCTGCTGCACAGCTTGGAGATGAATGTGAGCTGTCATTTGCAGAAGCTGCCACCTCGACATGTTTTGGAGTGTGGAAACCTGGGCTCCAGCTGTTACAAACTCCGCAGATTGGGGTTTGGTCTAATTCTGCAGCCCGTGGCTGTGCTGTTATAATCAGTTAGTGTGTGTACCTTCATGTAGTACGCCTGTATGAACAGTTACAGGATTTCCTCAATGCCAGTGCAAGCAGTCTGATGAACAGAAGAGAAAAAAAATGCATTCTTCCCTCCTAGATGCAGCTGCTGAAGGGACTGGGAGTAAACCCCTCTCCGGTTATCCACAGGACTGCTCCTGGATCGGACCCTGGTAGAAGTCCACGTGCATTCACTTAAAAACAGGAAGCTGCAGAAGAGGAAAACCTTTGGGAGCTTCTGGGAAGCAGAGCTTGTGATGGACACCATTCAGCTCGCAGTCTCTTAGCACCAGTTCTGCTGGCTTGGTTTTCCATCCTGTTCTGGTTCTCAAGGGATCTGAGTTTTGATAGGGCTGCGGAGACTTGCTGCGCTTCCCACAGCTGGACACAGCGCCTGCAGACCTGGTTCCTGCAGAGCCCAAAGAAGAGGAAAGAAAGTGGTTTGGGGAAGCATTTTCCAGTTATTGTTGACCCCAGCTGCTGTCGTTTTTCGTAAGAACTTAGCAGAAAGGAAGCTGGTTGGCACAGGCACCCTAGCTCCCACTTGGGATTGTTTCTCTTAAGCTCCACACTCCCAGGAAAGATTTACGTAATTTACTTTTTTTATTATTATTATTGCTTCCTATGTAGAGATGAGAGTTTCCCTCCTTTCTGGTGGCCTGAGAGAGAGATTCTCATGCTGCAGAGGACTGTCCTGTGCTGCCAGCAGCTGACCGGGCTGCGAGCAAAGGGGAGCCTTGCTGCAACCCTCTGCCTGCACAGCCTCTGCTGCTGGATTTGGAGCAGGGGCCAGGCAGGGCTTGGCTCTTTGCTTTATCGAAGCTGATAGAGTTCCACGGGGGTTACCCTTTGTGAGCTGTTAGTAAATGCGACATGAATTGTACACTGATCCCATAAAAACCAGTGCTTGGTCCAGATAAACGTAATGGAAGAAAATTCGCTGTGCCCTGATAGCTTGCTGCACACTGGCCGATCCTATCTGTTCCTGAGGATTACTGCACTCTGGAAAATTGAGGAAAACTGGCTATTAGACATGTAAGGGCTGCGGTGGTTATTACCAGTGTGTGATGCAGGCTGCTGGGGACGGATATTCAGAACTTTTTCGAGTGATTCCCTGTAGCTTTTTTTATGAAGTATTCATTTCTCTAACAGTCCTGGCCTGAAATGTTCCTCACACGTTTCCTACTCAGAGAAGACATCTGGTATGGGCTTGTGTAACGCTCTAGCAAGACTCTGCTGTTTTGTTGCTTTTTGTAATTGCTGGCTTTTTATCAGCAAAAATAAACAAAAATCAGTTGGAGAGGCTCAGCAGAAAGCAGCGAGTCCCACAGGAGCACATCTTAAGGCAAAGCTGGCCTCTCTGAAATGTTACCTTGCCACTTGAAAAGCTCTTGGCAGGCTTGCTTCAAATTTGACTTGTTTTTCTGTTCTTGTAATGACCTGAAGATAAGGCCAAGTAGCGAACAGATTAGTCCTGTACTTTATGAATAATGTCAGACCAATTTTAACTCAGATGCCTTTATAAGGAGTGTACAGGGGGGCACGCTGTAGGGAAGGCAGTGAATTACCTGCACTGCTACAGGAGCCAACATGCATATCAAAGTCTCTATAGACCAGCAAATATTTAATAACATTGTTAGGCTATTTAGCTATTTTCATAGCAAAACTCTCAATCATAATACATGGAATCAACAAATGAAGCACGCATTACGTATCCTGGCATGTATTAAATTTGTCTTTAGCTGTGTAATAGCAGTTATCTAAGACACGGGGACATACATATTGATGGCAAGAACTTGTTGATGTAATTTTACAAAATGCATAATGCAGGGATACCTGTTGGGGAGGGGGTAGCTGTAAGGAGCTCATTAACTTGAGGGAAAAACAGGAATAAGGTTTAGGAGTGCTGGATTTTGATCCCAATGCTGCTTAAAATTAATGTCGCTCCAGCTGCTTCGTCTCTGCGTTCTTGGCTCTTCCAGCTTGAAGTGAGAGCAGTCAAGTGATCAGAGACCAGCCAGTGTCCATGAGCTGCGCTTTGTATCTCCAAAGAGCATAAAATTCCTCCTCCTCTTCTCTTCAGCAACATCCTCACTGTACCTTTCTGCATTCAGCACGTAGCGCGTCTGTACATGCTCACGCCCTCATTCTCTTCTAAATTATTAAACAACTCTGCACACCCTGCGGGAAAAAGAGCAGCAGCAACACCCGCCTTATCGTGCCTCATCATCCTCATTGCCAGCGCAGCTAATTATCTAAACACAGAGGTGCCACCTTCCAGACTGACAAAGAGCTGCCAGGTACCGGTGTCTCCTTCTGCTGTAGCTGGCGACCTTTGCTTTATCTGTACGAACATGTGTGTGTCAGCACATGCGTCCTCCAGCAGGATTTATTATAAATGAGAGCTGAAGTGCTCTCCTCTTCTCTCCCTACCTCCCTCCATCTCTCCTCTCCTACTCTTTCTCACTCTTTGTTCAGTGGCCTTGAGGTAATTTATCTGCGTTTCCTTAAGGGAGGCCCTCACGCTTCTCAGGCTAAGAGCAGGTACGAGCGAGGTGTTTTGGAGGCTCTGGCAATACGGTAAGTGCAGCACGTGAAAACATTTGCCTGCGTAAGCCAGCGTGATTTGCAGCAGCAGGCCAGATGTGCCCTCAAAGCATCTTCAGCTCGCATCTTGCTTCTTTTGTTCTAGCCAGTTGCCTGGGCTGCTTTCAGAAAGAGAATTCACAACCCGAACCGTTCCTTATTTATTTATTTGGTAACAGGTTTGGGCTAGTGTTTGGGGATTGAGGGGGAGGGTGGCAGGGCATGTGTGTGCATGTCTTGTGGGGATTGAGTTGAGACTGTAATTGCATTATTACAGGGAATCCAATTGTTAGGGGATGAAGCCAGCTTCACTTTCCTGGCAGGAAGGAAATCTGAGCCCTTGAATCAGTGCAATATGCGATGTTCGGAGATGCTTCCTCTGCTGATCTGATCCTCAAATCTGATCACGCCTCTAGTCGCAGTTGTTTTAATTAAACTCAGAGGAATTCTGCACAATGTGCTGCAAGATTAACATTTTTGTTTAATTAGAAACACTCGGTAATAACGGTTGCAGCGAGCCTCCCCCCAACACGCATGCACATACACGCACACACGTGCGCACACACGAACACACGCGCCCTGGCAGTCAGGAGGGCTGTCCTCTCTGTGGATTAATTGGCTCGTGAAATTAACGGGCGCGGGTCTGAGCCAGGTGGAGGAGCATCACCAGGGAGCAGGATAAAAGCGGTAATCAATAATGATGTCATCTGCAGCCAATGCGGCAGCAGCTCCCCGGCTCCTTAACAACACACCACCGCCTGGTTAAATAGGAGAAGGGAAGAGAAGACGTTAAAAGCCTGGCTGAAAGCTGTGCAAAGGCAAAGCAATTCCCAGGGCCCTTCTGTCCTGAACTCACTCTGGTGGGGGCTGGGGTTTTGCAGCACGCAGGATCTGCAAGAGCAGGAGCTGGAGACTCCTGCGATGCCCGAGCACAGCCTGGTGAACTGAGATGTCAAAGCTTTGCTTCAGTCCCTTGTTAAAGACGTTCGTGTTTTTATTTTGAATGCAATACCCGGGTTTAGAGGCGTTTACAGATGCACTGAAATGACTGCCCCTTTATACAGCTGTAGGTTTGGCCATACTAGGAAATCTGCGTTTCTTCAGCAGTTATAAGACCCTACGTGTTGCTGTTTGTGGTCAGATTCCTTTGATATATGAGGAGAGGTGTGGTTAGTACATTTCACTCTCCAGTGACTCATAATAGATGCTTTATAACTCTCCAACAATGGTCCGAAGAAGGAAACAATGCCCAATTTTAAACACACAATTGAGGCATTTAGAAGCCTTTTCTCCTCCGCAGTAGCTGTGCAGCGCTAATAATGGTATTAGACAAGAATTTCATGGCCTGGGGTATCAGGGCACCACACAAACCTCTGGCTCTGCCTTCATGCTCTTCGTAGCTTTCCAGAAGCTGAGTGAGAGGCACAGCAGTGGTGTAACACTGACCCCATACCATGTGTGTTCAGAGCTCGTGTACAGCAGTACAGGGATCTGGAAATTCTGCCTTGCTGCTACAGCAAAATACACCCTCCACAGCGAGGCCACCAGGTTTCTCTTTTGTTGCACTATTTCTGGGCTCAGCCGTAGGTAGTTTGGCTCCATCGCTCCTGATGTGCAGCGTGCCAGTAGCAGGAAATGAGCTCTCGTGTTCGCAGGTGGCAGGGAGGATTCCCAGCCTGAGCATCGGGACGGAGTTTCCATCCCATCCCTGCTGCCATCACGAGAGCTCCCGTTGGTTTCAGTGCAGGGCTGGTGGTGCCCTCTGCTTTTTATAAAACCCCACCTTTTTAAAGCCCAGATGCTTTCTGTGTTATTTCCCTTCTGTTGTCTCAGCTGCTTTTGGGCTGGATTTGATGCTGTGGCATCCCCAGGCTGTGATTCCTTAACGCGCCTCATTTGTAATGACAGAGAATCCCCGTAAACTCTCTGCCTGGTGCCCACATCCTCCCTCAAAGGCAGATTTGCTGTAGGAAGAAATGTCATGTTCCTGAGCCGTAGCAGCCAGCGTAGGCCAGGGCTCTTCCACGTGATGGAGGAGGTCACGCCAAAGATTATGGGGGACGCGCTGGGGTTTTGTATTAGTTATCACAAATTAGTCAACATCAGTTCGGATTGCCCTCCTCGCCCTCATTAGTGAAGGCAAAGGCAAGGCAGAGGAAGCAGGAAGCTCTCCTGAGCCTGTCTTCTAGGTGCTGGTGCCACATCCCTCTTCTTCTAGGGCAGCAGCACGCTGCTAATAAATCTGAAAATCACACCCTGTCTGCCTGCGCCTGGCTGACTGTCGTTGTGTGTCCCCCCTGGTGCCTGCAGCTGGATGATATTTTCCTCTCCTCTCCCTCCTAGTTTCCACTGCGCCTTTGACATTCCTTTTCACGCAGTCACTTTCGTTGTTCCTCTGGTGCAGCGTGTTTTGTACTATGGTGTTTGGAGGGGGAAGAGGAATCGCTCCTTTCTGATGTGACTGCGTGTGCTGTACCCTGCAGTACGGGGATCTTTGCCACGTGTGTGCACAGCTCCTGCTGTAAAACCAATAAATGCACTCACCTGCCTGGCAGAGGGACTCGGTGCGAGACCTGGAGAAGCTTTGAGGTGGCTGTAGCCATGCCCCAAAGCTTTTTTGAATAATTCATCGTAGTTAACTGTAAAATTTTCCTGTGGGACGTTCAGATAGTCAAACGTAATGGACAAGTGAGGAAGTTTTGCTGCATGATGTGTTTCCACAAGTCATCCGTGGACCATTTGCAGTTGCCTTCTTTTAAGTTGTGTTGCTCAGGGTACTGGGCAGCGCATCTGCCTGGTGGTTTTCTCAGGGTTTTCCATTGAATTTCAGCTGCCGTGTCCCTGCTGTGAGTGTAACCCCTCTTCATTTGCTCTCTCCCACCAGAGGACCAGTTACCTCCCGGGTTCCCCAACATTGACATGGGGCCCCAGCTGAAAGTGGTGGAGCGGACGCGAACAGCCACAATGCTCTGTGCGGCCAGCGGGAACCCAGACCCCGAGATCACTTGGTTCAAAGATTTCCTGCCCGTCGACCCCAGCGCAAGCAATGGGAGAATAAAACAGCTGCGATCAGGTAAGGTCTCCGTGCGAGGCTGGAGGATCAAGACCCAGATACAGCTGTGAAGAGAATGCTCAGAGGTTTCTGAAGCAGAGGGGGGACCTGTAGACGTGGGCCCCACTGCTGTGCATTGGGGCATTAGCTTTTCTTCAGTTTTAGGACTGTTCTTACCCAGGGAGTGGTTGGAGCATTTTTTTCCCTCCATCCCATCCTCCTGCCCTTCCCTGCTGTGTAGTTGGCATAAATCACAGCAGGGAAGCTGGTTTCTGGGCAGGAGACACTGTAACCAGTCCACTTGCCTCCTAATGATGCTGTTTGAGCTTAGGGGGAATTGAGGATTGGGCAGGAGCTGAGTGTTTCCTCCTCAGCCCAAGACCTGGGTAAGGAAGAAGAAGAACCTCTACAGCAGACAGCACCGTAGCCTACACGTACCTGGTACAGGGTCCACAGCTAAGGCAGCCTCTTACTGTCGAAGCAGGATCCCGTTGGTGTAAATTGAGCCTGTCAAGCTGATGTTGAAGAGCAGCTCTTGCAGGATCTCTCTGGCATCGAGTCCCTGCAGCCATTGCTGGAGAGCAGTTGTGAGCATTCTCGAGTGACCCCTCGGTGCTCAGTGGCAGTGCCCATGGAGTGGATCTCCATGAACAGATGTACCCCAGCTCCGTGGCTCTTGTCAGTTCTCTGTCTTTCCCCATCTGCTTGTCCATCTGTCTCTTTTGTTTGTTTTATGTTTGTTGCTTTTTGTGTGTGTCAATGTGACATCTCTTAATATTCATCTTCCAGGAGCTGTTTGTGTACTTGTTAAATATCCTAGTTCACAGTGTGAATGTGTGTGTGCATGCGAGGAGGGCACAGGTGTATTTATTTTTGAATGCTACTGATAAAACGCTTTCATTTCTCAACTTAAAAAAAAAGAGTATCTCTCTGAAAATATGCAAATATGAAACAAGCTGTGGCAGTTTTGCTTTTTGACAAAAACGAGCCCAAGACATAATCCTTTTCAAGTACTTCTTGGACTGACTGCTTTAACCCAGCCTAAAGAAAACGTGCCTGTGTGGTTGGACCTAGCAAGTCCTAGCATCTCTTCAACTACTCAGAACGTTCCTTTGGCCAAGAGAGATAGAGCACTTGCAAGGGTTTTTTTGATTGCTTTGTTGTTCTTTGGGGGCAAAGGAATGTCACTGTTGTAGGCAAAGGGAGAACAGAGGCTTCAGAGAAGCAGCTGGTATTGCTCTGCTCGAGTTAGACATTTTGCAAGTCAGCCAGTCGAGTGGTAGCCAAATAGTTCTGCCCAGACCTCTGCTGGCTCCAAAGAAACCCAGGAGTTCTGAGTACTGTAGTGCTGGGTCTGAACATCAGAGGACTTAACCACCCGGTCTGTCTCTAGACCTGTTTAGCAAAGAATCTATATAAAGATTTTTAGTTCTGTGGGCCACCAGTGGTAAAGGCTCCGTTTATTTCCAGTTCAGTGTAGCTTTTATACACCTGCTTCTTTATTCAGTGAAGCAAACTTACAAGCAGATACTTAAGCTGCTTTGTTAGAATTAGAATGGATTGTTGAGTCCCACAAACACAGATGAGATTGACCTCCCTGTTTTATTGTAACAACTGAGTCAAATGCAAATAAAAAAAATCACTCAGCATAAATAATGAGAGGTAAACTAGAATTATATCATGCTCTATGACCATGATCTGAAGTGTGAGTAATGCACAGGCAGATTATTTTTAATACATTTATCATCTTGCTAGAATGCCTTTATATTCCTTAACTGGATTTGATCTGATGTTTTCCTTAAAGCCACCTGAGTGCTGCATTTTTATTCCAGTGAATTGGTTAGCCTCAGAGTGAACCCTTGACCTTTCTGATAAATCTGAATATACCTGCTGAGAATTAATCTTATTTACAGTATCTCTGAATTAGTAAACTGGTGGAAGCCTGAAGCATCCCTGTTGTCCTTTGGGGCAGAAACCTGTGGCTTCTGTGAAAGGGAACAGACTCCTGGTCACGGCAGAGGGCTGAAATTCAGGACTTCTGATTTCTCCTCCTATTTCATCTACTTTTATGGCCTTTCAAAACCTGTATGTTCTATGATGCAGAGGCCTATGAAAGTGGAAAACATTAACATTAAGGTCATCCATACTTCATTAGCATTTTTGTCAGTGGAAAGCAGTTTTTTAAGACTTAGGGAAAGGAGATGGAAGTGTGTGTTTGTAACGTGGGTGTGACGTGCAAGGCGGTGCCTGTTTGAGTGCTGCTGATGCTGCTAATGTCAGAACTTAATTGAATGCATTTACCTTTCCAGAAAGCAAACTTTGCTTCCAGAAGCGTAGCGCTAGCACACATTAGGGTATTGGATGTTTCAGGACACTGCTAATGAGCTTCAGTGTCTTTCACACACAGGTCACCAGGATGACTCCAGCCCGGCTTCTTGGGGATTAACAATTAGAGCCAACTAACGGGTGTTTGATGAGCCCTGTGTGAATAGGAGTGCAGGGAGGAGAAGTGCCCCTGGTACTAAATCACAACCTCGGAGCTTTGCACTAGCAGATTTAGTGTAGAAACCAGCAACGGTGTTGGCTCTGAAGGCTTGGCTGCTCCTTGCTCCCAGATGGGGAGCGCTTCAGGGGCATGAAGGACAGGACAGTCACCCAGGTTCTGCCCTGGAGAGGAAGCCATCAGGACAGCATCCACGCTGCTTTATTACAGAGGCTGTTAAGAACCAGGGAGGGTGTTAATAACTGAACTTATATTGATGTATGAGTTAGTGGCAAACATGCAAATTAGCTCATTAAATGTACAAGTGAAATGTCATACACGGAGCTCTGCAAAATTGGGTGTCCATGTCCAGGTTTAGTTCTCATTTATATTAAAACAACTAAATGTTTCGCTGGCAATATAAATGGACCTCTGAGAGCATGGTCATTATATTTACATCATGCTGTGGACCCATTTGTGTTAAGGGTCTTCAGTATAACTGAGAAACTGGTGATGTCATTAACCATAGCGCCTTTTTTCTCTATCCACATTCCTTTTTCTCTCTATCTCCAGATACTCTTTCCAAGCAGCTGGAAGCCTTTTAATATTTGAGGCTTTTGGCTGCACGAAAAGTTTAATTGTCAATCAAAGAAGAATGAGAGAAAAAAAAAAAAAAAACTCTGTCTTGCCTCCCATTTTCCTTAGACTTACATGAACATCTCAACCTTAGAAACCCAGGTGTTTAAGAGCTGAAGTGGTCTTGGTGATGGACAACAAATGGATATTTCTGCTTAACACCAACACGAGCAATCTCAGGGTATTTTGAGTAGAAGCCAATGTCCTTTGCTCAGCCGTGCCACCTAGGGGGGAAATGGGAGACAGCCTGAAGCCGACTTACATCATAGAAACACTAAAACCTTTTGTGTCTTGTGTGTTGTCTTCTGCTTTCTAAATAACTGGCTATAACAAACTTAATTTTTTCTTTTTTGTCTTTTTTCACTATTTTTTACACTCAGAGACCTTTGGTAAGTTTGTTCAATTAAAAAAAAAAAGCTAAACAAAAAACCCCAAACCTGCTAATGTCCAGATTTGTAACCCTTACCTTTAAACTAATTCCTTTGTAACAGCTTTCTGAGAGGCATGCTGTGCATTTCTTCTACTAACTCTTTCAGTAGGGATCTTCTGCCCTCTTAATGAATTTCTGCAGGGGTATTGCAGGCTACAAAAAGAATAATAATCATCCTAATTAATATATCTGTATAAAGAGATAACAGCTAAATATGAACCTCCTAACATTGGATAGATTTTTTTTTTGTAACTTAGCAACAGTTGTCCTGGAATTCCCCAAATACACAATAGCTTGTACCCTGAAACTGTGATAATTGTGTTCACACCTGCAGGAGGTCCTGGAGTTTCACATCTAACGGGGTTATTGGCGTTTTCAGAAGGGAGAGGTGGGGGTGCAGCATCGTCAAATTGAAGCTGTTAATCACAGGTCATTGGCTATTGGAAAGAGTTGAGCAAAGGAAAAGCCCCCCCTCCACATCATCCCTGTCCCTCGAGAAGCCAGGAGCCTGTCTGCAGAGCTCACGTCACATTTCCTCCTTGTGCCAAGTCCCCTTTTGTTATTAGAGCTGTAGCAATTGCAGCTGTCAGCCAGGATCCGGCATTTTAAAATTGCAGAAGACCCTTGATGATTGCTTGCTTGTTTAGAATAGAAAGCTCTCTCCAGCCCTCAGGAGAGGAGCATAGCACACACATGTTCGCACACGTGGCCTGACAGAAGGTGGGGATGTGTTTTCTGTCATTGCCATGGCAATGGTGACTTTCCTCCTCTCCCTGTTTTTGAGGCTTGGAGAATCCGTAGGCAGCTTGCTGGGTGGGAAGAGTCAGAGGAAGGGATGGTGGAAGAGCAGATCCCGTCCTCTCTGGCACTGGGGGACACCTGCATGGGGCACTCTGCCTGGCACCATCCTGGCCCTTCATAATCCAGAGGCAAGTGCTGTATGGGGTCAGGTGCCTTTTGCCCTTGATGTTTATCACTGGGCTGGCCATCTGGGCTCCTGCAGCCCGAACATTTGCCCTAAACAAGCAGATATCCTATTTGTGGGCGGTTGTGGAAGGCAATACAAATAGTTTGCAAAACCAGCTTTCCACTTGGAAGGTCCAGCATCCATATGAACTCTTCCTCCTTTAGTTTTCTGTGCCGTGAGCAGTGGTCAGCCTCCTGAATTTGCTCATGAGCTGTTAGAATAGCAGGCAAGGCAGCTCCTGAGCACAGATGCCTCCCTCAGCCCTAATCAAACCTCCGGGAGCTCTCAGAATTATTCAGAATATATTAATGTGTTTCTGATCCTCCTCTAGCACCAGCCTGCTCCCCCTAAATTGAATATGAAGCTGGTTAGATGTGAAACTCCAGCAGTGAAAATCTACCATCTGTGTCCCTGCCGCCATGCAGACTGCTGTTCTCGCCTTGCAAGTCACTGGATCTCGTTTTGGTTCAAATTGTCCCCTCTGTCCCAGGTGTGGGCCACCTCGTAAAGCACATTTTGCTCCTCACCTCTGTGTCCCGTACGCCAGAGTTAGAACTGGAAGCATCGAGGAGGCTTTGCTTGGCTTGCCTTGCTCTCCAAGAGCTGCTGACAGCCAATTTCCAGGGGCAACGCCGATGCTTAGAGGGAGCAGGGACTAAGTAACCTACAATCACGTTAACACAAGGAGGCAACAGCTGCCATTTTATCTCCTGTAGCTCCGGTGTGTTTCTCCTGTCTATTATAGCGAGCCCTTGCAGGAACTGCCAGGCCTAGCCACGGCCGTGAAGCCTTCTAGCAGTGGGTGATGTTGGGGCCCTTCCCCTCCTCTGCCCTCTCCTCATTAGCTTTGTTCGAGATTTGTGCCACAGATGGCAGATTTTCGCTCCAGTTTTGAGACAGAAGGATGTATTGGAGGCTGTTTTTATTTCCACTGAGTTGATCTATAACCCTTTGCTGCTTTGTCTCTCTCTCGCTTTTCACAACCTTCCTGCCGTCTCCCGTGTGGAGATCTGCCCAAGTACACGCTCCCCCACCTCTTTCTCTTTCAAACGCTGTCTCTCCAACCTTTGTCCTGATAGCTAACCAGCCTGCTTTATTAACCTTAGCTAGTTCCTAACCCTAACTAGATGCTAACTTTTTCTATCAAATAACCTAACCTCTTAACTAGAAGCTGAGTATAACTAGAATCTAATATCCTAACACTGTAACGCCTCTCTTCCCTCATCTCCTGTGAAAAATAGAGGTGTACTGTAATCAATACCTATATATTTTTACCTTCTATCCTGAAAATGGAGGATTGAACCGCAGCACAAGAAGGATGAGCAGGGCTGAAGGAGAAGGGAAGGGCTGTGGTGAAGGCAGAAGATGGACACAGGAGGCTTTGGCTCCTGTCCCTGCCTCTGCCACAGGCTTCCCTCTGTGACCGTGGGCAAGTTGCTTCACCTCTGCCTCGGTTTTCCCATGTGCAAAGTGAGGGAAATAATATTGCTGTACCTCACTAGGGGAGAGGAGAGCGTGTAGGCTGATATTTGTCATGTAACGCACTTACAAGCCTTGGCTGGGAGGTGCTGCAGAATGACGGCGCTGTTGCCGTCACAGAGAAGCCCTTGCACTTCTCCCTAGTCAGAGGCAATGTTTGGAATTGCGGAATCTGCCCTGTTCTCAGGATTGGGGTAAAAAAAAAAAAAAAAAAAAAAAACAACCAACCAATCAACCCCCTTTTTTTAATTAGCTGTGTGACAAGTGTGAATGCCGCTGTGAGCAAAAGGACCTGCCAGGTTTTCAAAGGAAGATGGTTTCAACCTCGAGAGGTCAAACGGGGGGACTGATTTTACCACTGACTGGGGTCAGCAGCCACAGTGTCACCTCCTCTCATCTGTGAGACCTGCCAGGGCAGAAAACTCATGTCAGGCACTAAAGACAACTGGAGGGGGTTTGAATTAAAATAACCCAAGGGATGCAGTCAACAGGCAAGCATAGCAGGACTCTTCTCTCTCAAAACAGCACCCCCTCTCCTGCACTGGCATTAGGGAGGCAGTAGCGTGAGGTACCCCTTCCACAACCTTATTTAATGCAGAGCATCTGGCTTCAATCTCTGTGCTGTGCAGAGCCATTAAAGGATAACTGAAGGTCCTGCTAAGGACATGCATTGAATTCCTCCCACATCTGTGCCAAAAGCTTAAGTTTGGAACTGGGAATTCACTGGCAGAGCTGGGATCAGACCTGCAACTCTAAATGTGATGCAAGGTACCTGGATGTCCTTTCCCTGTCTTGGCTATCATCATCATAATGCAGACCCTTGCCCCCCAGGGTGATGAAGACAAGTGCAGGTTCATCATAAAGCAAACAGTAATGTTAGCTGAGAGCTTGAAGGTGTTCTTTCCATTCTTAACAACAAAATGGAGCCAGTCGGAAGAGTTTTCAAGCCAAGTGCCATGGAGGTTCTGTAAAGAGCCAGCAGAATTGGACTGCTTTTTAAAGGGCATCCCCACCTTAAGTACCCCGAACCCTCTTCAGTCTGTCCCTGCAATTCACGATGAGACAGTACAGGAAGTTTCCTACTGGGAACTGTCTTCCTTGACTCAGGTCCTTTTCCCACAGGCAATCCAGGTGTTTGGGGTTTTACAGTCTTTTCACTTCTTTTCTTTGTTTTCTTTGCAGAAGGTACACCGATCCGAGGTAAGACACCCCCAGCTCGCTCACTCACCCACTCTCCAAACACTTCTCTCCACTCAGTTCCTGTTTCATTGACCTGTGCTCAATCCAGATTCTTGTTGTTGTTATGTTCTCTTGTCCTGCTTCACCTCTGGATATTTATTTCTTTTTTATACCTGTCTTTATTTTATATATGGTTATAATGTCTGTTTCTGTTTGCTGGGTGCACTTGGTAATATTGATACTGTTATTCTAATGACATCTCAGGCTGTGCTGCCTCAGATTTATGGCAGTTTTAAGAGCTAATCTCTCCAGGACTGCAAAGGACTGAAGTTTATCTTGGTCATTAAATGCTATCGAAGCTTGGTAAATACTTAGGGCCTTCTCTTGATTGGTGCAAAGTGCTCCTGAGCCATTGATTGTGGTGAAAGTTTTCCAGTCCTTTGCTCAGGCAGATCTTCAGCACTCCCTATCTGTGTGTACTCATGTGTCTGGCTTCAGAGCCACCTTCCCCTTTCCACTCTCTTACTTGTAGGTTTTTCTGGGAAGGATACCCGTGGTAAGTAGCTTCTGCACTGTCTCTTTAACAGAGCCAAAAAGATGTTAGACCTCAAGGTGTCATTGAAATTCAGCAAGAATTGGGTGCGTGCACCTTGGGGAACCCTGCTTAGGCTTTACGTACACTGTCAAATTTTAAAGTCCATAATTCTCTGTTGGTAAAAGCAGTAGGATGTGCAGTAGGTGAAGTATTTATTTTTTCACACATCATCTCTATTGGCTCCTGGCAAGTGCTGAAAACTCACTGGACTCTCTACAGTATAATTTCCACCATTGCATTCGCCAGCAAAGCTGCAGTGGTCAAGGCGAAAGGGGTGAGTCCTCGTTGCCCTGGTGTAGCTGCTTGCCTGCACTTCGTGTCCTGGTCCTGCTCTGGAGTGTGGCTCAGTCTCCCCCTGTGTACACCCAGACAAGCAACACTCATGAGTGATGCGGAAGATTTGTCTGGAACCAGTCGAAGCAAGTCACAGATTTGTCCAAATAAAAGAAATTTATAGAAGTCCCTGTCCAGCCGTCCACCCAAGTGGAGCTTTGAGATGACAGAGCATGCTCGAGCTTTAATTCAGTATGAAATATGCTCAGCTGATGTCTCAGTGTGAAGCCTCACACCATTTGGTTTCCAACTCCTTTTGTTACACTGAAATACCTTCAGATTCTTTGGAAATTAGTTTAGTTTGCTTTAGTGGTTTGTTTTTTTGGGGGTTGTTTTTTGTTTTAATTCTATCTGTCCTGCCTTTGGGAGCTACCAGACACAGTGGATCCTGGTGGGAGTTGCACTTTCACACCCCATCCCTGTCATAAATACTTTCACAGCCTCACGTCTTCCCACGCAACATCCTTTTTCACCCATGCACACACAGAGGAACACGAGCTCCTTGTCCTCCTCATGCGAACACGTTGGTTTTCCTTCCTGAAGAGGCAGTATCTGTAACCAACAATGATATCATTTGCACTTTTCTCGCTTAAGATTTTATCAACAATATTACACTGAGCTGGAATTGTTTGGTTTTTATATTTAGGGTTGTGTTTTTTTTCCACGGATAGCAGTTAAAAGTCTCAGCACATGCGAGGTCTGTCCATATCTGTAGTATAATCATGTACTCATAATACTCATAATGCATAAAGCATTTGATAGCCTGTTGAATTATTTATGTAGTATGTATTTTAACTGAAGTTTTGCAGGAGCGAAGCCTTTTGAGGTAAATGAGACAATTTTCTTCCATGTAGTTACATGCAGCATATCTGCATGTCTGCGTACAGGGGTGTTTAGTATGGCTCTGAATACATTCTTGTGAACTCCAGTAACATACAGGTTTAAGAAAAAACTTCATCCTTTTGGCCCAGTTGGTGTAAAACCACACATGCAATTCAGGAAATCCAGTGCAGTGTTTACATTTTTTATCTCTTGGAAATATTCACTAGTAGTAACGTGATTTTCACACTATTATCTCCTGTGGGATTGCTCAGAATCAGGTATTTAGGTACAAAACAAAGCCAGCACTGGTAAGAATTCTTCAGGGCTCCTGGGCAGCGGGTGACAGACCCTTTCACCTTTATGGTCACTGCTTCAGCTGGAGTAATGGGAAGTTGACTGCCCTCTGATAGATTTCTGGGGATCACAGTGATATGGATTATTGAAGTTGATTTCATGAGTTCTGGTGCAGGGTATCTGCATTGCAGACGTCACAAAAGTTGCTTAATTCTGCTGATTATTTCAGTACAGAGAGAGGCACTTAGTATAGAGGCGGGGACTGGATTTTCTCTTCCTGGTGGCTCCATGTCCAGCCGTAACACTGAGCACAGGCATTAGATGATGTTGGGAGGGCTCCTTAATTCCAGATCCCCAAGACCCCCAGGCAGCCTTCCAGTAGGTATTCACCCAAGGGAAAGGAGAAGGCAAGAAGACACTACTGCTCCCTCCTAAAACAAAACAGAGTGGTGATGGCTGTGTTTGCTGCGGTCTTCTCTCCTCGCAGGTGGCCTGCAGATTGAGAGCAGCGAGGAGACGGACCAGGGGAAGTACGAATGCGTCGCCAGCAACAGCGCCGGAGTGCGCTACTCCTCACCCGCTAATCTTTACGTGAGAGGTAGGGAGCGCATCGGCTCACAACGCTGGCAAATATCTCCCTCCCCGTGGCCTTCCTTTGTCCCCAGCTGTTTGATTCGAGCCCGTCCCTGAGCGCAGGGGAAGCACTGGTGGTTCTTGGTTGGATCCTTACGGTGCACTACGGAGCTTGCAGGGGGATCCTGGCGCACCCTGACTTCTCACCATTGCATGCCAGAGCTGCAGGGCAGCAGCACGAGGCTGTGCCACCCTCAGGAAAGTCAAGTGTGGCCCAAAACAGTGTGCCCGAGTATCTGCCACCATCAGTCTGCAGGGCCCAGAGAAGAATGAACAGCTTTGGCTGCCGAGAGGCCGTAGTCCCCTTCCTCACAAAGGATCCCCGCTCTCTGGAAGTGGGAAGGTCCCAGTTCTGCTGGTGTGGGTGTGAGAGGAGGGGAGGATCCTCTCAGCCCCCTCCACGGAACTCTTTTCTCCCCTGGATCTTCCCAGATCACAACAGGAGGGTGCGTTCTCACTTCTTGCTTGTGTCCCAGCTGATTTTCCCTTTGCCAGCAGTAATTTGTCGCTGGTTCCTCGGGCATGAACACTGGCCATGAGCAGAGACTCGCAGAAAGCTGGGGATGGCCAGCAGACATCTCTGCCATCAGTGACAGATTCCTTTGTCCTTTTAGCACCGGGAACAGATGACAGGGGGATTCGCTTCTGCTTAATGCCCCCTTGATGTTCTCCCACCCAGCGGGCAATTGCCTTTCTGCTTTCTTTGTTCTCTTATTTTAATCTCTCTGACCTGTAACATTTTGTGTGTAGCTTTGGTTTAATATCTTTCCACAGCAAAACCCTTTTGGTAATGAGAGAGCAGGGCTGGTCCTTCTCGCTTTTTTTTTTGTTAAAAAAAAAGAAAAATACCATTGGGAGGAAAAAAAGAAAAGTCACATCCCAGTGAACTGTTCCCATTTCCATCCCATCGACAGAGGAAGCGCCTCCCACCTACACTCACGTTAACTCTGCAGTCAAATGCAGAGCCATGCTCCTGTGTGCACTCCTTTCTCTCTCTCTTTCTCTCTCTCTCGTGTCTCACGCTCACTAAATCACATGCACATGGAGAGAAGGCTTTTTAATAATTTAATGTTTCCAAGCTAAATTTTTAAATAGCCTTTTGTGGCCAGCTGGAAAATTGCGTTTGAAATTTGCCCTGTCGCTTGGACCCTGAAATTCTTCTTCTGGGAAAGTAAATCTGGATCTGATGCTAATTCAGGGCTAAATCCTTCGCAGACAGTTTAGCTGGAACGTTTTGAAATTAAAAAAGAAAAAGAAAAAAAAAAAAAGATACAGGAAAAAACATGGGGATTTTTTCATTATTCTTTGATTTATAAATCCTCTACCTTTCTGGCCACTCGGAAACTACCCTGGAGACAAAGGTTGTAGCCCTCGAGTCTCCCCACCTGGCTAAGGGCTGGCTCCAGGTGGATAGATAGCCAGCCCTCCTGTCGGAGCTAGCCCTGCGTGCCCGAGGCCGGGCTACCAAGCAAAGCCAGCAGTAGCCAGCCCAGAGCGTGCAGAAAACGCCGTGTAAGCAAGCTCGGCCTGTGGTTTGGGTGTTTTTCATGCTGTTTAATTCCTTGTTTCTTGTGTGTTAATATCGTGGAAAGGTAACAAAGGTCTGAAATGGATTTGCTTTGGTGGGAGGGGAAGTTCATGCACATTTTTCTTCCCGTTTTTTGTTTTAAAAGAGTCGTGAACACTCCCGTGTTTCCAATTGACTTGTTTCTCCCATAACATGCTTGTCTCTATAGAGCACCTGGGATAGGAGTTGTAAGTTTGAACATTGCAAGGAAATGTTTTGGTTTTGTTTTTTTGTTTGGTTTTTGTTTTCTTTTCTTCTTCTAATTATTTCTTTTTCCTTATTCAGTCCCGTTGTGGAGCTAGTGCAAGCAGAGCCGGGCGCGGGGCTGGGGGGAGCCGGGCTGGGGGAGCGCATTTCCACGCGGGGCTCACCTCGGTGCCAGGTCCCTGCCTGGCACAGCCTCCGCTCCCCCTTCTTTAAAGAGCAGATGCACGTAACGAAGTGAGAACTCCTTGCTGGACTTGGCATCCCCGTCGGGTGCTAATTCCGATTTAGGATTGCTCACGGTCTGACCTCTTTACAGAGCTTGGTTGTTCTTAAAAGGTACCTAGCTGGATGGGAGGGGGAAAGCTAGGAAGGCAGGAAGGAGGGTCGTTACTATCTTCATTTTTTTTCCTTTCTTTTTATTTTGGTTAAGAGAAAAAAAAAACAATCAATTTGCAGCTGACAGCCTTGAGAAGGCCTTTTTTTACTCTCTCTGTGTTTCCCCTATTTTTCTCTTCTCCTCATGTCATTGTGTTCCGCATCAAACCCCCTTAACATCCCTCAGAGCTACGAGAAGGTTGGTGTGGTTTTTTTCTTTTTTACTTTCTTTACCCACATTTTTACATTCTTAAGAGAAAAAAAATATATATATTTATAAAAAAAATAAAAATAAAAAATAAAAAAAAAAAGAGAAAAAGCAAGAAATCTTTAAGATGAGCGAGACCCGCCCGTTCCCGGGTCTCGCAGAGATGAGTTGAGTTGCATTGTGGGCCTCTCTATGCATCCTTTGGTAATGTTGCTGAGTTCTTGCACTTTTTTGTCGTCATGGTTACCTTGCCGTTTGGACATTGGGCCTGATGCATGATAGGAGAATGTAACAATCTTCTTTGCATGCTACTTTTTTAAATTAATTACGACTTATTTTTTCTGTATATAAATATGTATAGTTTTTTTGGTTTGGTTTTCTTCTTTTTTTTGAAAATTCTGGTTTAGTTGAAGTGGATTTACTCTTACTTTCTGAATTCTTTTTGTTCCGTTGGGTTTTTTGCTTTCTCTTGATTTCCTGTTTCAGTTTCGATTGGTTATGCTGTGCTGTAGTTTATTCCAAACGCATTGTGAGAAGCCAGTGTTCCTGCCCACCCGGTGGTAACTGAACTCCTCAATCCCTCCAGGAGGAAAGGAGTCACACAGCTCTAACGCCTGTCCATGGAAGCCCTGCTATTTGGGACCAGCCTTTGTTTTGAGGGGAGGGAGGGATCTGGGAAGTGGAAAAGATGGTAAGAAGCCAGGGTTTCAGTTCAAGAATCAGAGCAGACCCTGGGTCACCTCATTACTTGCCAATTTCTTGGAGGTGTGGCTGCTGTTCCACATCCTGCACACAGAGAAAAACCCTGAGCCCTGCTCCGAAGAGCTGCCCAAGCCATCCAGAACTGGTAACTGCCCCTTTCCCAACGCTAATCCCCAAGACACTGTGTATGGGAGCTAATCTGCTTTCGGACCAGGATGTGAAAGGACAGAAAGCTTCCTCCCGTGCTCCTGAAGCACACGCAGTTGTCTTTCCTTTAGAGAAACGATCCCGGCCGTCGGGCTGTGCCCTGTCTCATCGACAAGACCCCGGCACAGCCCCTTGCAGGAGGTGATGCCTCGTCCTCGCGGCGTCAGTACCAAAGGGCAGCCGGCCAGCTGCCTCCTGCAGAAGGGTAGCTGGATTTCCTGGCTCTGCCTCTTCCCGTTTACCCTCTTTGTTCCCTGTCATTTCACCATTATTGCCTGCCTACAGGCACCTTGAAAACCAGCCTGCGTGATTATCGCAGAAATACCAGCTCCAGATAAGGTAGAGCCCTCCTTTTGAAAGGAATTTGAAAAAAGAAATGCAGCAGTGGTAGACACGAAAGAGGCTGCTGGGACACATCTGGCAGCTGCATCCTTATTGTAAACAGCAATAAGAAATCTGACAAGTTACATTCTAGCTGAAAATGCCTCTTTTCCCTCTTCTCATCTCCCTGTTTATCCCTATTAAGCTTCTGTTGCCTCCCATGTGTGCATCCTGAGTGGGCGAGCCACATGGGATAGTAAACAGGTGGGTTTTTTGCAGTGTGTTAGTTCTACCATTGGTGCTTGGTGCTTTTGCCCTTTGCAGAATTGAATGCCCTTCCTTTCCCTGTTTATGCGTTTCCCTCTGCCCATCAGTCCTCACTACTCAATAATCTACCAAAGGAGTGGCTTTCCTAGTGTACAGGTATTAAAGCTGTGTGATTTTTGAGAAATCCAGTGCAGTATTGACACAGTATCTGTCTCTCTCTTTCTCTGTCTCTCTCTTTCTTTCTGTCTGTCTTTCTCTTTTTCTTAAAATACTGAGATTTCAGTGCTCGGACCCTCAGTACTGGTATTCCCCCCCCCTCCTTCAAGTCTCTCCCCCTCTCCCCTTAGATACAAGGGTACCACTCCGAAATGCTGCACTGTTGATAATGTCTTTCTAAAGCGGCCAGCTGTGGCTCTACTAACTTTGACTAACGCCAACAATAGCCAAAAGACATCCCCCAATCCCAGTGTGCTATTTAAAGAAAAAAGAATAAAGACTTGTTCTATTTAAAAAGAGCAAGAGAGAAGGAATAGTGTTTGAAATGAGGTGTTCCCATCCCACCTCCCTCCTGCCTAGGACTAAAAGGTGATAATCACCACTAATCACAGGATTTTCCTTCATGAATAGGAGTTTGAGTTTCAGGATTCAGGTGCAATTAAAAAGGGATTTACACACCATTTATTTTTGTATTTGTTTATTTTATCGTTTATAAAATATCTCTAACATGCCTAAACTGCGCTGCTGCTGCTAGAATCACTTGTGGTCTGAGAAGGTCTTAAGATTAAATTCCTCCTTAAGAGCCAATAAAAGCTATAATAATATCAACAACAATAAACTAAAGCTAAATTGGATGTAGGCACCATAGGCTGGAATGGCACCGGGCAAGGAAACACAGACTTGAAACCTGTCTAGGAGAGGTGATCTGGTTTGCTGGAAGTTACAGGCATGGCCTTGAAATAATTGGCGCAGGGTTTGCATTGCGTGTTATTACGGATCAGATCATGCCGCAGTCCAAAATAACAGAGAGTTCACCATCAGGGAATGTCCAAGGTCAAAATGCAGAAGCATCTTCGTGGAGACCCGAAAAACAGATCAGGAGGTGAGAGGAATCCTGCCACCAGCCCGGGCTGTGTGAAAGTTTCTGACCTAAGCCAATCGTCCGAGTTTGACTTGTGGTCAGCGTAAAGATGAACCGGGCAAATCAGCACATCTTAAGACGGAGATGCTGATTTTGTGGGAGCTGTACAGCTCACCTGGCGTGCAAAAATAGATGCTTCTCTGTATCCCTAGGGACACAAACACTGTCAGAGTTCTTGCCTTTTAGTGATTGCAGGAAAGGGCTGCTTTGAAGTCCAGGGTAGCAGGAAATATCTTCCTCACTGATGGTGTTTGAGAGCTTCATGCCTCTGCGTGCACACTGCTAGGCACCAGCTTCGTACAGGGGAGGCTGGTTTCAGAGCCTGGCAGTTCTCACGGCTAATCAGAAAGCAAACGGCTGGGTACAGCATCCATGCAGAGAGCTACATGGCCTTCCTTCAGCTAGGGCACAAGGGAAAGCTTCCCGGCCTTTTAACAGGCTTTGAGTCTTGCCCAGAAGGGCTGAGATGCTCCCTCTGCTTTGACACATAAAACCAGGTACGATCATTCATAACCTGCCTGGTTTTTTACAGGCATCAGTGAGACAACACGTGCAGCATCCAGGCTGTGCCCCAGAGAGGGTGGGTGGCTGCCTGGCCAAAATCTGTGGCCGCAGCTGTTTTGCTCCCTTGAAATGGAGCAATTTGTAGCTCTCCTCTTAATTTTGAAAGCCTTAAACTCTTACCTCTGTTGCTCTATTTCGATCCAAATAGCCAGCTGCTTGGCTCAAGATAGAGCGCTGTGCAAAGACTGAGTGTCTCCGCACGCTCTTCCAGATTACAAATGGAAAGGAAGAAGGAACAATGCACCGTAGGGCTGTGTGGGCTGTGCTTTAGCAACCTATGCAGAGCCGCTGCTGTTGGTACAGGACAAATTGTCTTGGTTGAATTTACCAGAATTAAAATTTTTACCCTATTTCACGCAGCGGTGCCCTGTCAGGAGTTACAAAAGGCAGCAGTTGCGGTGCTGTAGGGATAATCCTTCTTCCCTCTGCTCGAGATTCTTGTTGCCGTGCTCTTTTCAAGCACAGAGGGTTTTAAATGGTTCGACAGGCATTTAAAACAGCACAGTGCACTCCCTGTGCCTGCTTAGGCCTTGCCTCTTCTGCTGCTGGAGTCAAGTACAGTGCTTATTCACCCCAAATCAGGTTCCGCAGCCCCCTTCTTGCTGAGAACATTGCAAATATTTTTTCAAGGCTGTCTGGAAAACCTCAACTCATCGAGAGCCTGAAGATGAAAACAGGCCAGGGATAAACACATAATAGCAAAACTAGCTCCAATCAATTAAAATAAAAACCATAGAAAATGCAGAAATAGCATGCCTAGGACCTCAGGAAATACAGCTTCAAAATATATTAAAATGTGACTAATTTAACGAGTAATTTAGCCCTTAGCCTGCTGCTGGGTTAAGTTTGGCTCCTGCGTAATTTGACCATTAAATGAGAGCCGCTGGTTCCCCAGCCGGTCCCTCTGTAGGCGAGGGGAACGGTTGCTATAAGCTCTTTTAACTTCCAGTGCCTTTTACAGGTTAGGAGGAAATAATTCCAATTGCGCTACAGATTTAACAAATGGCCACGAGGTCAGAACAATCCTTGCTATTTTAAACCGTAGGAGTTTTAATACCTTTTTAGACCTGCGTTGATAAAGTCTTTAATGGAAGAGGAGGGAGGCAGAGCCGCCGCTAGTTCGTACAGCTGCCCCTGTGATGCCATCTTCCAGGCGCTGGAGTTTGGGGAGGGCGAGCTCTGGGACAGTCCTCGTTGCATCAGCACTTCCATGGGTGGGGGAGCGCCCTGTCTGTGTTTGGGGTGTCCTCAGCTCTGAAATTCTAGTTCAAAAACCAAAGCAAACAAAGCAATTTGCTGTGTTTCTGCAGAAGGATTTCTCAAGGGTATCAGGAAATGGAAATGGATACAAAAAGCCACCCCCCAAAAAAAAAAAATCAAATCTATATCTATGTATATCTATGTATATCTCTATAGAGGGCACTTTGCAGGAACACTGTGCTGTACTGATCTCGAAATCTCTGCCTGCCTGTGTCTCTTACACCTTTTGCATCGCTGTTCTCTTTGTTTTAGGGGAAAAAATTAGATTACACCTTGTCAAATTAAAATAACAAAAAATAAAATAGCAAAGCCTGTGTTTAATTTTACAGATCTTCTTGAGAAACAATTGGGTTCCAATTATTTTATATTCAATCCTGTAAAAAGCAACAGAAAACCAAAAAAAGAAAAAAAAAAAAGAATTACAAAAGACCAGAGATGTTCAGCCAGCCTGTCACCCAACTAATGTGTTTTTTTAAGAGGAAAAGTGACAATGATTGGGAAGGTAATGGATTTCCTTAGACCAAAACCAAGCCTTGGTCTCATTCTTTATTTATCCAACTATTTACTTACTTATTTTTATTTACCATGAAGGAAATGAGGAAGGAGATGGGCATGAGGAGGGAAGTATCTCGTCCTCTGGAGGGACGGAGGTCGGAAATCCAGAGCCGAGCAGCGTCTCGCCCCAGTGGAACCAACTTGGAATTGGAATGGGAGAGGGAGAAGGCAGAGGCGGCTGCACGGACAGCGCAGGGGCAGGGACGGACCACCTTTTGGGAGGGGAGGACAGGTGTAATCTAAGCTTCACTAATAACGTAGAGGCTGCACATTATTTTGGCACCCTTTCCCCTACCCTTCCTCATTTTGGAGCAAGACGGAATGACTCCTGTCTCACCAAAATGGCCAATAATGTCCGCCTTCTCACCTCATTTGGAGCAGCAGCTTGCTGAGTGTCAAAATGTTTAATACCATTTGGTTTTGTTTGGTGCTTTCAACCAGTCACTTCACTTTCTTTTTCTTCTTTTTTTTTTTTTTTCCTTTTCCAATTGATTTATTCCTTAAGATATGAAGTATGTTTCTCTTTTGGTTGGTTTTCGATGTGAATCGGGGTTTGAAGTGATGGGTTCTTGTCCAGGACATTCTCCTTTCCCCACTTCTCCTCCAACGTTTTTCTCCCTGAGCTAATCTGGAAAGGGCTTAAAAAGTGGAACCGGTGGGTTTCCCCAGCACAAGCTGGTCGCTTGGTCCTCAGATTTCTTTCACTAGCAGCATCCTGGGAACACATTTTAAGGATGGATTCTGGTGTTGCAAAAGTCAACCCTGGATCTCCCAGTGTCTCTTCCGATCAGGTCTGTAAATCTGTCCCTTGCCAAATGTGTCTCACCTTGTGGACCCCAGCTGTCTTTACAACCGAGTGGTGTGGGGGGGAACCTTAGTGATGTTCATTTGTTCCTTTTCGTTGGAAAGAATAATGCACCAAAAATGCCACTCACAGAACACAAGCTGGGTTACCCTCTGCAGCCATGAGCAGCAACAAAACCAATTGGCTTTGCGAGTGAAAAGTTCTGGATCTGTTCAGTTTCTCATGTAAGTTAAGCAGAATTTGGGGTGCAGCTTTGCCTCTGTGAAATACTTACCCAACGATATAAATATAAATAATCCTTACCCAACAATACAAAACAAGAAACTAACTGGGCTTAAGAAATCTTTCCGTGCCTTTGAAATGGCTTCTCTGCGCTGCAGTAATTTGACCTGCATCACAAATGTCCTGCTCCAGTCCTAAAGCCTGCTTCTGTCAGTAATGAGCTGTATCCTTGTTTGAAAAAAGCTCCTGAGAGTTTTTTGGCCAGTGAAAATGTGTCTTTGTGTGTGCCTGCTTGTGTGTGTATATCAGGAGATGTTGCACATGCACATGGAGCATGCACGTCTGTATGCATGCAAGGTTGGCTTTGGAAAACAGTTGGGACAAAGCTGTCATGGAAACCAAACATCCCTGAAGCTCAGGGCTAAGCTGCTCCTTGCAACCAGTGGCAGCTGGAGGCCTTTCCTGGCTGCACCCTCAGCACCTGAAGGGACAGGAGAGAAGCAGATGGAGGTGTTGGTGACTTGCAGCCTTTGCATTGTGTTGTCACTGGAGGTGTTTTCAGCCTGAATTCTGCACCATGGCAGACTGCCTTGAGAAACACGAGGAATCTGCCTTGCAGCTCCTGTAGGGTGGTAAAGGAATATTAGTTTAAAAAACAAAACAAACAAAAAAAAGGCCAAATCTCTGGAAGAGGAAAGATCTGCCCTGCTCTGGAAATGGGGTGTTCCTGCCTGAGAGAGAGCTCAGCACTGGGAAAGAGATCAGACATGTAAGAAATTGCTAAGAGCATCAGAGAAGTGGTCTGTAAAGTGGAGCCCTGGCTGCCCCACCACACCTTCTCCTTTCCAGAGAGGGCAGGTCTTCCTCGTACCTCCCCAGGCTCTTCAATTTGTTGGCTGGCAAAATAAAAGGATTCACTTCTCTGCATTTTTCGATGGAAAAAATCACTCTTTCAGCTGCTGTGCTCGAAACACAGCTGGAGCCGGAGCTGAAATCGTTCTTGATTCAATCTCTAGCTGCTCTTCGAGCTTGCTTCCCACCACTGCTCTCTTCCTAGGCTCTGACCTAAATGCTGACCCAGAGATTCTCAGCTTGAGCAATCTCATGTCAACAGTCAAATCAGAGTGGTATGGCAATTAAAATAAACAGCGACATGGTTCCTGGTATCCAGAGACGAGCCCTACAACTATTTCCTGGTACAGAAACTGCTGTTGTCGCAGCCCTGAGCCCTGGCAGGGATGTATCGAGGGACTCGCTGAGATCTCCAACCCCAGCTAGCGCTGGAGTTATTTTCACCTCCTTAGACCAGCGTGTGGATGTCTGTGTATCTGTGCACACAGCAGTGTGTAGCTTTTTTTGAACCAGGATGCACGACAGAAAAGCTGCTGCCCCTCTTGTCCTCGCATCAGCCCGCCACTACCCCTGCCCCAAATCCTTCAATCCTCCCCTTTTTCCCAGAAACACGCCGTGGCTTCAGCTGGCACCCAGATGTGCCGGCTGCTTCCTTTTAGTTGAGTGTGAAAACCACCATTAAACCAGCAGAGCGGTTACGCTGCCCTAAAATCCCACAGAGCTGACCTAAAACCCTAAGCCCTGGGTGCAGCGAGGTCGGGGGGGGGAGAACTTCTTCCCTGCTTCCCTCTGGACATGGGCGTGCAGAGGAGGCCGGCTCCCGGCCGGGCTTCATGGTCCTGAGCTTGTGTTTTGTGAGTGGCTTTTCCCCATCCCTGCCCCAGCCACACAGACGGCAGCAGGCTGTTCCCTTCAGGCTCCGATTCTCAGCACTCCGCCATCCATCGAATGATGCTTTTCAGTTATTAAATTCTGGTTTGTTCTTCTTTTTTTTTTTTTTTTTTTTTTTTTCCTTTTCCCCGTTCTCTTTCAGTTCGGTTTCATTTCTTTGCGATTAGCCTCGGTTTGAATTAATTGTCTTGTTCTGTTTCCATGACAACTCGGTGTTTGCATCCCACCTGCCGTTGTTTGTTGCTGTCGATGCTGTTTGCTGACCGGACCTTGTCCGGCCTACGTCTCCCCATTCCTCCTCACCTCTTCCCACCCTGCCTCTCCTCTCCAGAAGGTTACACTCAGAAGGAGCCATCCCCCCCCGATCTGTCTGCATGGTGACCCCCACTCGTTTCTTTTCGAGTTCTCTCCATCTTGTCTCAGACTGTGACCGGGGTGGTCTTCGCCTGGCTCCATTTTCTGAAACCTCCCGTAGCAGACAGTGGAAGGAATGGGGCAGGCCACAGGGCCGTGCCCTCGGGCCCAGTGCCACCGGTCTCCATCGGGGGATGACAGCAGGGAGCAAGGAGCACGTTGCCTGCCCTGGTGCTGGTGCCGGAGGTTGTGCAGACACCGCAGTGCTCCCCTCACACCTTTCTCTAAGCAGAAAGTCGTTTTTTAGTGATAGGTGCAGGTGAGTTTGTAGGCTGGCCCTCCACACCCCAAGACCTTTCCCCAATACACCACAGGTGAGGACGTGCTGTCTGTTCTCCTCACAAAGCTGTGCCCGTGGGATGTCTCCTCGGACCCCTCTGAGCTCCTACGGCCCCAAATCCTCTCCTCCTTCCCTGTAACAGTGCGTAGAAGGATCCTGCAGCATGCTGGTGAGAGGACACCTTTCCGTGAAGATATCTCCCTGTCAGCGTGTGGGAGGAAGCAGAGGCCATATTTGGCTCTTTGTTTAACAAAACGCCACTAAATGGAAAACAGCCACTATCTCTCCTGGCAGTGCCCTTCCCATCTGAAAAGATCCATAATGTTGAGCGGCAGCCAGGGGAATGGGCTGGAAGATAAATACCAGAAAAAAAAAAAAAAAAAAAACGAGGACATCAATTCCAAGGGACATCTGAAGGCACTAGGACTTGGGAAAAGAGATTGCAGGCTTAGCCCTGGTGTCCTTTGCATTGCTATTGCGTGGATGTGACCATTGCTGGTTTTAGAGAGGTCATTCAGAGGGTTACGTGGAAGAAGACACCAGGGAAGGGTATTTCTCAGGCCCCCATCACCCCAAACTCTCCCGTCCCCTTGCTCACCCTTCCCGAGGGGTGTTTGTTGCATGGCCCTCAGAAGCTGGGGGGATTCCCACTCTCCTTTTTTCCTGGGGCTGTTGCTGTGCCTGCAGCTTACTGGGGTCTGAATCCTTTTGTCCCTGCTTACAGGATGGGACCTTGCCTTCAGCTCCCTCCCTAGGGCCTCTCTCAGACACTTCCTTTTCTCCTTTATCCATTCTCCTACTTTCACCCCTGAGGACGAGCACCCACCTCTACTATCCAAGCAGCCCAGTTAGTTCAGAAAATGGAGCCAAGGAAACCACCCCCTTCCCTTTGCGTCCATGTTCTTATCGTGTAAGGTCTGGAAGCTGCATCCACCTCTCTGCTAAGGAGATGCACAGAACATGTCACTGTTTTCTCAACGTTAAAGTTTCATTACCTTGTTTTTCTTATTAATTCTATTCTATTTATTATTCCGCCAGGGCTGAGATGTGACAATGTGAGCCACCACATTGGGTCACATCAGCTAGAAAAAGTATGCAGCATTAAAGTGGGTTTCCCCCTCCCCTCCCTCTCTTTCTCTCTCTTCTTTCTCCCTTCCCCTCCTTGTTCTCCTTCTCCTCGTCTTCCTTTCTTTCTCTGTTGCTCTCTCTCTATTCAGTTTCCATGTGGGCATTTGCTAGCCGCCCATAAATTATATTTCTCTGCATTCTCCTCTCTCTCTCTTTCTCTTTCTATCTTTTTCTCTGTCTCTTTTTTACCTATTTTGCATGATGTTTGTGACTCTGAGAGCTGCATCTATCAATGGAACCGTGTCAGATCTTAAAGAGGCTTCGTTAGGGTTTCTATACCCGAAAACCACAAAAATTTCATTAGAGTTTCTCATCTTTTCCACACTCTGTCTCGCTCCAGGGGGACTGCATCCCCCTGGACGGTTCTCACACGCAGACACCAACTAAATTCTGTCCCGCTCCGGGGACTCCCTCTCCCCCCTTTTTTTTTATTTTTTGCCTCGCTGCTTTTCAAGTGGTGTCTCTCCGGCATCTGGGGATGTGATACTTCTCTCTTGGTTGGATTCTCTGGGTCGCAACAAGATTTGGGCCTTCCTAACAAGGCAAAATCTTGAGAAGTTTCCACCTCCGTGCCCGCCTTCTCCTCGCCACCACCCCGCGGCTGCGGCATCCCTCGCCCCCCGTCGGGCACGGAGCCGGCCCCTCTCTGGGGACAGGGGCAGCCCCTGGGGTGTCTCCGAGCCGTGGTGGTGGAGGAGCCGATTTATTCGGCTGCGGGAGAAGGTGACAGGGGAGGATGAGCTGGACCCCACTGGAAAAGGGGAGGAGCGGGCTTCCCGGGGCGCGGAGCGGGGAGCTGGGGGCCCCAGCGGCTGTGGAGGAGATTTTCGACGCTCGCCAGGCCAGCTCTTGCCAGTAAAGATGAGAAATTGCTAATAAATTTTTGTGTCTTTATCTGTGCTGTGATGGGTCTAATCTTGATCAATGGAACCCTGTTGCTATGAAATATCGCTTTTATGTCTATATTCTATATATTGTTTGTGAAGTACAAATTTATTTGAAGTTTAATTTTTTTGGTTTTTGGTTTTTGATTTTTTAGTTTCTTTGATTTTTTGTTTTGTTTTTAATGAAGGAAGAAAATAAATGATGACAAACCCCATCTGTATTTAAATTATCTTTTACTCTTTTTTCTTTTTCTCCCTTTTCTTCTTTTTCTTTTCTTTTCTTTTCTTTCTTTCTTTTTTTTGTTTTGTTTTGTTTTATTTCTTTGTTTCGTTTTTTGTTCTGTTTTTGTTTTTTTGTTACCTCTGTGCGTCTCGTCCACAGTTCGCCGCGTGGCCCCTCGCTTCTCCATCTTGCCCGTCAGCCACGAAATCATGCCCGGCGGCAACGTCAACATCACCTGCGTGGCCGTGGGTTCGCCCATGCCATACGTCAAGTGGATGCAGGGAGCGGAGGACCTGACGCCCGAAGATGACATGCCCGTGGGCCGTAATGTCTTGGAGCTCACGGATGTCAAGGACTCAGCCAACTACACGTGTGTGGCCATGTCCAGTCTGGGAGTCATAGAAGCCGTTGCTCAGATCACGGTGAAATGTAAGGGAGTGTGAGCACAGCTGCGTGAGCGAGTGCGTGGGTTCCCCGACGATGCATGCTTGTAGGAGCGTGCATGCACAAGTGCGTGAGCTGCTGCACGGGTGCACAGACGTGCAAGGCACGTGTTGGGCGCATGGTCTTCACGGAGCGTCTGAGCACGTGTGCAAAGTGCTGTGGGCACGTGGCGTGTTCGTGCATGTGAGCATTTGTGGGTCCGTGGTGGTGCCTGTAAGCCTTCGCCAGTGCATGAGTGCGTGTCGTCGCGTGGCTGCGTGTGTGTGAGTTGTGTCCTGCCTGTGGCTTTGTGTGCCTGCATGGGGCGAGCCCGTGACTTGAGCTGCACGTGGTGAATGTGGGGACGTGGTTAGGCATGAAGCACGCTTGTCGTGCATGGGTGTGTGTGCACGTGAGTCAGCAACGTGGCTGTATGGGCATGAGGGTGCCTGACTGCATGTACGTACGTCCGTGGTGGTACAAGCCCGTATGTATATGCGGATGTGAGCATGAGCAGAAGACAAACCTGTGCACCGTGCGTGCCACGTGCTGGGATCTGTGCATGCGTCTGTGGGGATCCCGTGCCCAAAGGAATCCCCAGAGAATGGGATGCTGGTGGCCTGAGGTCTTTCCTTTGCTTCAGGACAACTGGGCTGGCTGTCATGAAGAAAACTGGTTTAAAGCCCTGCATGCTTGTTTCTGTCCTGGGATATGGGGCTGGCTGGGCAGTTTGCAAGGAGCCTTGGATGGCTTGAAGCCTGCATGCCATCCTGTTCCGAGGTTAGAGATTCAGCCAAGGCCCTGAGGATCTCTGACGTGTGTGCCCTTGCAGTAGAACCTAGATCCAGCATCTTAGTGGCCGTTGTTGCCTCAGCAAGAGGGGGAATATCCCCAGCTTCCAGCTAGCAATTTCCAGGAGGAGCACGGGTGCAATCTTCAATCTATTCTGTCCTCAGCAGGGGAGTATTAAAACCCAAGCGGGATGCCCCTGTGGTTGGGTGAGTGTAGAGCTCGGTGTGTGAGCTGGTGTCTGCTCTGAGTGATGGCATTGCCCACGAGGGATCTGGGGGAGATGGGGTGGGAGAGGACTCGGAGGGGAGGGGGAGAGGAGGAGAAGCACCTTGGAGAAGGGGAGTGATGAAGAGAAACCATCCGATCTGTGTCAGTGCATCTGACTAAGGGAGATCTCACCGTAGAATTGAGTAGGTAGGCACTGGTGGATCTTGATGTGATACCAATCCTGTGCTTTTCACGGGAATTGGGCTTACATGCTAGTGAAAGGATGCCTACGGCTGGGCTGAAGTGCTGTTTATTCTCCTGTTTTCTTCCTTCCCTTTTTTCCATCTTACACTATTAATTTAAAAGGCTGATAGATACACTGCTTCTGCTTCCAATTGTCCTCAGGTGTGGAACCTTGCCCTGCCGGTACCTTCTGCCTTTTGTCATTTTATTTCACTGCTATTTCCCCTTTTGTTCCTGTCTGTAAGCATCTGCAATATTCCCCAGTCAGAAGATGAAATGAGAAGTTAGAGCTCTAAGGCTGCTCAAGCCTGGAGAAGATGAGATTGGAAAGGGTCTAAAACACGTAGTGAGGAAAAGGTTAAAGGTTTCCAGCATTCAGCATGCAGTCTCCAGCAAGTTTGTCTTTTGGATGAGTGACAGGAGATGGACGTTAACACATTTGTGGATTGAGGTGAAGTACTGCATGTATTTATGGCTTTCTAGTTCTGGAGAGTACAGTCCATGCTGTACTGCTACCTGCACGCTAGACGTGGAGAAATTCAGCAGTGCCAGAGCCGGGCAGCCGCTGCTTCAGAAGATCTGATGATGTGCTCTGAAAGAGCTCTTGCAAAACCGCCTTTCCTTGCTGCCCTGTGAGCCAGCGGATGTTCAGCTGAAGTCTGTGCTAATGATTCCAGATGTTTAGCTGAGCACTTCCCTTTTGATGGAGCAGTTTAAGGAGGATAATAGAGTGTATAACTAGGTTCATAATATTTCAGCGGCACTTTACTGAACTGCCGCTCTGTGATTGGTACTGTGCCTCTGGCTCCTGCAGCCCTAACTAGCTCAATTAGGCACCACTTCAACATACCTTTTTTTTTTCTTTTTTCCTTTTTTTTTTTTTTTTTAACGTCTGTTCTTCCTAATTCTCAGCACTCCCCAAGGCTCCTGGGACACCAGTGGTGACAGAGACGACGGCAACAAGTATCACCATCACCTGGGACTCTGGAAATCCAGACCCCGTGTCCTACTATGTCATTGAATACAAGTCTAAAAGCCAGGATGGACCCTATCAGATCAAAGAGGACATCACCACCACGCGCTACAGCATTGGGGGGCTCAGCCCCAACTCTGAGTACGAGATCTGGGTCTCTGCAGTCAACAGCATTGGGCAGGGGCCTCCCAGCGAGTCCGTGGTCACTCGCACAGGGGAACAAGCTCCTGCCAGTGCCCCCCGTAACGTGCAGGGACGAATGCTGAGCAGCACCACCATGATCATCCAGTGGGAGGAACCAGTGGAGCCCAACGGGCAGATCCGTGGCTATCGTGTGTATTACACCATGGAGCCTGATCAGCCTGTCAGCAACTGGCAGAAGCACAACGTGGATGACAGCCTCCTGACCACGGTGGGCAGCCTCCTGGAGGACGAAACCTACACGGTTCGGGTCCTGGCCTTCACCTCGGTGGGAGATGGGCCTCTTTCAGACCCCATCCAGGTTAAGACGCAACAAGGAGGTGAGCAGCTGTGTCGCTAACCTTGGAGGCACTGGGCTGCAGGAGGGAGAGGTGGTGGCTTAGTCCGTTATCCAGCTGGGGCCTCTGTGTCACCAGAACAATTTTTTCTTTATTGGTTCAATTCGGTTAAAATAGAAGTAACTTCCTAGGAGGAAGTTTGGTCCAGCAGCTGGAGCCCAAAGGCTTGGCACATGATTTTCATTCTGTCTTTGCTCACAAAGGTTGTTGCTTAAATGGGTAGGGCAAGAAATTGTGTAAGGAGAACCCTTTTTTTGCTGTTCCATGCTCCAGAGCAAGATGTCTTAATGTTTCCAGTTTCTAAATGTCTTTGAAATAGACCTGAAAACGCTCACTGCCCAGGGAATGGTGAAGCTGAACTCTTAAAGCACCCAGGAGCTGCCTTCTCAGAGCTGAATGGCAATGGGCTTAATTTTGTTTTTCTAAAAGCAGAATAAAACAAAGCTACTGTTGTCACAGCTGATATGTCTAGCTGAGAACAAAAGGTGTTTTATCATGTTGTCTCCCAGCATTGCTTTTGGGTGCTCTGCTCACAGGGGCAGGGTGCTGTTGAGGAAGCCCTGCCTTCCTCGGGAGCCTTTTGCTTCCTGAATCCCCCTAACGCTGGGGAAGGGACATGTCCTACACTGCCGAGAAAGAGGCAAATGGTCCAGTAGGATTCTTCTCCCTTCAGCAGCACTGGACCTTCCCTAGCCCTGCAGTGGTATCTAACCCAGCACTGCCTTAAAGGAAGGGCTTCCCCACTCTGCAGTGTGGCATTTTGCTGATGACTTGCCCTTCACACACAGGCTTTGAGGAAAACTGGGTAGGGTACTTCTAATAAGGCAAGTTAACGTGGTTCCTCCTGTCTCTCGTCTCACCTCCTCTGCCCTGTCCTGCCCTGTGGGTTCCTTCTCCGCATCAGTTCCTGGGCAGCCGATGAACTTCCGAGCTGAAGCCAAGACAGAGACGAGCATCGTGTTGTCGTGGAGCCCTCCCCGCCAGGAGATCATAGTGAAGTATGAGCTCCTCTATAAGGAAGGAGACCACAGCAGGGAGGTGAGTCTGGAGAGGAGCAGCGCAAAGGGTTGGGGCCCTGAGGACCATCCCATCCCGGCCCTCTGTTTCTTGAGCTGGCTGAGAGAGGGGAGTGTAGGGCAGGTGTCTCAGGGCAGGGCTCGCCTCTGCTCCTTTTTGTTTGTTTTTATTTTTTTTCTTCCCCCTCGCCCATCTCAGGTGCTGAGGAACTTCGAGCCAACGACCTCCTTCACTGTGGAAGGCCTGAAGCCCAACACTGAGTATGTCTTCCGCCTGGCCGCCCGCTCGGCTCTGGGCCTGGGGGCCTTCACCCCGGAGGTCAGAGAGCGCACCTTGCAGTCTAGTAGGTGTCTCTCCTTTTCGCACCCTTCTCTGAGGGGAAGACAGTCAGGGAGCCAGAGATGGTGGGCACAGGGGTATGGAGCTGTGGGGCAGATGGTCGCGGTGCCGCGGGGGTTCACACA
This sequence comes from Anas acuta, assembly GCF_963932015.1. Taxonomy (NCBI): domain Eukaryota; kingdom Metazoa; phylum Chordata; class Aves; order Anseriformes; family Anatidae; genus Anas; species Anas acuta. Next base: position 3,475,986 of record NC_089004.1, on the reverse strand, counting down.
TCTGGAGTTGCTCTGCAGGGAGGTGGGCGGTGCGGGGCGTCTCTGGGACCTGGCGCCTTCCCCCTTTACACCCAGATAGTTGAGATGTGGTGGAAGAGTGGGGCCGCTGCATGCTTTGTGGGGTTACGTAGGTTAGCAGTGTCCACGTGGTTTGGGGTGGCAGGCAGCAAAGGTCTTACGGGTGGGCTGAGCTGGCCCTTGGTGCTGAGCATGCTCAGGGAGGACAGCGGCCCAGCGGCGTGCGGCAGCGTGGCCGTCCACCAGCAGACCCTGAGCAGCAGCTGCCTGGAAGGGGGGCACAAGCAATGGAGCAGGGAGACGGTGGGGGCTTGGGAGGAAGAGGAGAAGGGGAGGGGATGAATCGAACGTTCAGTTCTTTCGCCAGCCTTGGGGAATGCAGTCCTCGTGCTGGTTTTCCATGAGTGACTTGGTAGCCACTGGGAAGAGGGCCTGCAGTCCCAGCAAGTGCTGGGAACGGGCCCGCTTGGGCTCCAGCAAAGCGGGAGAGAGGAGTCATGCGGAGGCTGTGGGGGGATATTAATGACACCAGGATGGAGCGTATGCAACCAAAATGTGCTGGTTTTAGTTTAATGGATTGTCTCCCTTCGCTGTTGCCCTGGGGACAATAACCCTGGATGGCAATATTTCAACCTGGGCTTTTCACAGATCTTTGCTTTTAAATGAGGTGTTTTTTCACTGCATGAGTGGCTGTGGCAGCTGTTCTTTGTGTTTTCTGTCTCCTCTCATCTCTACTAAATCACTCCGCTGCAGTTTGGAGTAGCCGGGAGCAGAACTAACTCAGAAATGGCTCTGGTCACCAGTGTGAGGAGAGAGAGTGCCTGCTCCCAGCTCTCAGAGCCCTTACCAAGGGGGAGCAGCGGGCTCCCAGCTGGGCACCTGCCCCATCTTGCCGTTCAGTTCTCACTTCTGCTGTCTCTCTCTCTCTCTCTCTCTCTCTTCTTTTCCCCATCTCTCTCCTTCTCTTTTTCCCTCCCCCCTGGGAGTGGGAGGAAAGGGGAATCTCCTCCTGCATAGGCAGAATTCCTTACAGGGGCTTTCTCAGGCCTCCAGTCCATTCAAAGATATTTTGTTTTCTTCTTTCTTTCAAATGTTTTTCCCCTTTTTTTCCTTTTTTTTTTTTTTTCCTTTTTCTCATGCTCTCTATATGTATCAAAAGAAAATCCTTTCCTGACTTTGCTGCGAATCCACTGGTTCTGATCCCAGTCTGGTGCTGTCACACGGACCATCACTGTGGGGTGGGGGAAAATGGACTGAAAGGACCTGAACAACAATTGTCAACCTTACCCACACTCTGCTTCTGTTCTGCGAGGGGTTTCCCTCCTTGAGATCTGTGGGGAAGGGGGGAACAGAGGGGCTCGGATTTGTGCTTTCTGGTTTGATAAAAACAGGCTGGAAGGATGGCTGTGGGCGCTGATGACAGCAGGGCTTAGTGACATCGAATATTTTTCCCTCAAGGATGAAGAGAAGGGGGTCCGGGAAAGGGGAAAGCTTTGGGTCTTTTTCTAACTTGGCACCTGCCCAGAATGAGGCCTGCTTTATTTCTCTGTAGCTCAGCTTTCATAGGGATAGTTTCATTAATTTAATGCTCTTAAGAACATCAGCTGGGAGCTGTCAGTGTCCTGTAACATGGTGAAACATTTTTTCCTGGCTGGCTGTTGGAGGAACGAGTCAATTCTCCCTGGTCCAGGCGACATCCTTCGGCTCACAGACCTTCTGGCTCGAGACAGGCTTTTGTGTCTTCCCTCTGCAGCTCCTTTTCCGTTCAGCTCTTCCTTGGCCCGCTCCATGGCTCTTCTTTCTCTTCTCTCTTCTGTCTGCCTGCCCGCCTGCATGCCCTCACAGCCCGATGAAACCCGCTCCCTGCTCTCTGTCTGTCTGTCTCTCGCTGGGCGGTTTCACACCACGATGGCATCTTGTCTCTGCAACAGCAAAGCCTCCCTCATCCTCCGGCAGCCTGCTGGTGCATTCGGTGCTCTTCCCCTCCTCGCTCAGCTGGCAAGCATGTGCCTGCATGCCGCAGCCCTCCCTGCACTGCCCACCTTTCTGCACAACACCCACCACCTCCCTGTCAGGGTGGCTCCTCCCGAGCATCATAACCAAAGTAAAATCCATTAAACTAAAGGTAAAGTATATTTTTCTTCTTGAAGTAGCTGGGTTTTAACTCTTCAAGTACCAGAGACGTAGATTGTAAAAGTAACAGATGGTTGGAGGAAGATGTTTTGCCCTTTCTAACTAGCCACAACCTTCCCAGGGCTCCTTGGCAACTCTCCTACTAAAAATTTTGGAGTGCAAAGTACGTCTCAGGGGACAGGGGTGGCAGGGTGGGTGCTGTGAGGCTGCATGTGCAGGTGTAAAGGAACCACGAGGATTTCTTAGCCCTCTGTTCCTTCCTAAGAAAGGATGTTTCCCCTACCCATTAGCTCTGCTCCCCTTCCCCCTTCCTCACAGTGTATGGAGTGAAAAAAAAAAAATCTTATACAAAGTCTATGGTACCTAAAGGGTTAAAAAACATTGTATTGTACAAGGTCAGTAAGGGTCATTCTTGTGGCTTGGACAGTCAACTTTAAAGCATGTAAAAGATGCAGTTCAGGTGAGTACTGGCTGGTCTCAAGCAGATTCACAAATACAGTCCACCCTGTCGCTGCAGGCTCACGCACACGGGCGTGGATCTGCACACACTCGTGTACATCCCGGAGCCCGTGGGAGGGTGGGGAAGGGTTCCCAAAGAGCCGCCTGCATGATAAAACCAGAAACCAGCAGACAAAGATGACGAGCTGCCTCCGGGGGCTCCCGCCTGTGCTGTGGCTCCCTTTCCAGCAAAGGAGTTTTGGTGCGGAGGTGAACTCACAGCCTCCGCGTTGGGCTGCGGCGCTTTCCGTCCTGCATTCAGCTCCCACCTCCTCGATTCCATCCCCACGCACGCACGCACGTGGCCAGGGTGACGCAGGTTGGGCTGGATTGTGAAGGAAACTCACAGTGCCATGAACTCCCCCGATGCGTCTCCAGTATGGCCAGCCAGCACTTGGTGGCTGTTTTCATCCAGGTGCTGTAGTCGATGAGCGTGATGGGGAGAGGGGGCCCAGGTGGGATCTGGGCCTTCTCCCCCATCACCCACCCACCCTGCCTTTTTGACCAGAGAAAGTGCAAACGACCCCAAATGGAGGCCTCACTCCAGGGCCTCTCTGTAGGTCCCTGTGCTGGAGCGTAGAGGGTGAGTGAGCAAGCGAGCGTGACCACGCGCAGCAGCTGCCAGTGCAAACAGTGAACCCAAGTGCCAGCTGGAGCTCCGGCTCTGCTTACTGGGGCTTTCATAATGAGTTTCAGGATGGAAAGGGTAGGTCGGGTCAGACCCTCTCTGCAGTGGGTTTCTCAGCCATGTGGCGTTGGCTGGACTGCTAAGCAGGCAAGGTAGCTTTTAATACAGCAGCCCCTGGCGGGGGAGAAAAAAAAGGAGCAAACCTGATTGCAAAATACTCCGAAAAAAAAATAAAGGAGTGTCATGGCAGGCACTGGAAGAGGGTTGAGGCTTTTTCCTCCATGCCCTAAAAGAGACTTGAGTTGCTTCAGGGGTGTGAGAAGGAGCAGTGTGCCTCCGTTCTGGAGATGTCGGTGCTGCATCAATCAGCAGAGGGAGAGAGCTGCAGGCATAAGGCAAAAAACGTCAGTGGGAATCTGCCACCCTGCTCTCTGCCCTCTGCACAGGTAGCTGAGCGAAAGGGAATGGATTAGAGACCAGAATTACCATTCCTGTGATACCTAGGGTTCTGCTGGCAGGGGGAGAGTAACTCAGCCAGGGGGAGCAGCAGCGGGGCAGGGCAGCACCTTAAAAGCCAGCCATGTGCAGAAACCCACCAGGAGCTTGGTCTGGCCTCGTAGCTCAGTTTCTCTTGTTCTCTCGTAAGAAAGTCTTATAAGTTAGCAGTTGAAGCGTGGAAGGTAGGTAAACAGACTGGGAATGTTCTGAAAGGAGTCACTTTTTATATCAGTATTATTTTATTATTATGATTTCCTTTCTGATTTTGTTGTTGTTGTTTTATATTATTGGTTTGATTTATGTTTTCTTTTCAAGTTTTGTTGCTTTTGATTTGGTTTGTTTGACATATTTTGTATTATTTTGCGTGGCTAGCCATCAGCAGCTGATTGTCACCCTCTGTAGTGATACATGTAAGGGTTTTGTTCTCTCAATCGAAATACAGCCCAATAATAATAATTAAGCATGAAAGTAGGAGAACAACACCCAAATTGTCCTACTGGACAGAGTGCTCAGCACTGCAGTGGAAGGAACTGTGTCTCCTCGTTCTGCAAACCCTCTTGTTTCTATTTAGTGGAGGTATATGCGAAGCATGCAGCTTTCACTGCACTGCAAATTGGGAAAAGTGTGACTTGATTTAGCTGAGTCCTCAAGGCAAGTTTGGCCTAAACATCTGTTTGTGACTCAGGGGTAGGAGTAGGACATTTGAAAAAATCATTTCTCAGTAAAAGAGCTTTGTGTTGATTAAAAAGCACCAGAAAAAAAAAAATAGAAATGGTGCAGCATTTATCTACTCCCTTGCTTCTTTCAGATGATGCTTTGGGGGCTTATAAGGACACCCCAGTCTCTGGCAGCATCTGCAGAGAGTTAAAAGCTGTTTTTTTGCAGTTTTACTGTTACTAGGTGCGATTAGGGTTACAGATTTGCATTGAAAATGTATCCCTCTGTGTGCTCACCTGGGCTGATTGGTAATACTTAGTTTTTGAGAGAAGTCAGGTATAAGATTTCCCAAAATTACCAGGTTACAGCTGAGATACAGAAGTGGCAGGCTTTCTGTCTGTCCAGGGTTCACCGAGGTCCCAAACCCGTGGCATCTCCAGCCTTCCCAAGGACCTGACCCTTGCAGTTCTGGTGTCTGCAGGCACAGCCATGGTGTGTGCCGGTACCTGGTGTGTGACAGTCCGGCTTCCTACTGAGCAGATCTCCCTGAAATTGCCTTGTGCACCCCAGTAAACACTGATGTGAGCAGAAGTGGGGGTTTGCACCTTTCCCATCTCCTGAAAACCAGCCCTCAGGCAGTTGTTTGCTGCTACCCTGAGAACACGCAGCTGTGTAGGGCCAGCTTTCCAAAAGTGTCCTGGGATTTTCATAAACACCCTGAAGTTGTTTGGACAGAGTGAAACAGGAGTCAGGCACACTACCACTTCTGAAAATCCCACGGGGTACCCAAATACCTTGACAAACCTCCTGCCTCACTCCTTTGCAAGACTTTTTACTAAAACTATTCCTGTCTAAATCCTTTCCTTCATCCAGCATCGTGGGCTCTTTGCTTGGCGATATCCTGGACGTCACTGCTATGTTTTTTCACCTCCTTCAGTCTGTGGACAACTAATAACTTACAGCTGGGTATACAGACTCTTAACTTTAAGCCTCCTGGCAAAAAATTTGCTTTTCTTACTTACTTTTCACAGATCCCTGCAAGGAAATTTGAGATCCCAGAGACTGCACTTTGGAAACAAGTGCTTTACCAGCCAGGGCAGGATTTGCCAGACCGCTGTAAAACAGGGAGCTGAAGGGAAGGGTTTTTTATAGGGTGAAATCGGGGGCTAAGCTTTGTGGCACACACACTTAGCAGCAGCAGGACCCCTCTTGGCTAGCCCGCTTACTGCTTTAGTCCTTTGCTTTATTACATTTCAGTTTTGATGCCCCACTTCATTTCCGTTGGCTTTTTTTTTTTCTTTTCATTAAAAAAAAAAAAAAAAGACAACAACAAAAAGCTCTCCTCTTTTTTAATTTTATCTTCCTGAACCAAATTTTCGTACGTTTTATTTTAGATTTTTTTGTTATCATTTTCTTTTGTTTTTTCTTTTATCTTTCCCATCTTTTGTTTTCTCCCCTCCCCCCCTCCCCCCCTTCCCCACCTTCTTCCCTTTCCCTCCTTGAATCTTCCCCCCTCGTAGAACCGTCTGCCCCCCCTCAAGACGTAAAATGCGTCAGCACCAGATCCACCGCCATTCTGGTAAGTTGGCGGCCGCCTCCGGCCGAAAGCCAAAATGGCGTCCTGGCTGGCTACAGCGTCTACTATCGAGCGCTGGACTCTGAGGACACGGAGCTTAAGGAGGTGAATGATATCCCCCCAACCACCAGTCAGATCCTACTGGAGTCCCTGGAGAAGTGGACAGAGTATCGCATCACTGTCGTGGCTCATACGGAGGTGGGGCCGGGCCCGGAGAGCTCGCCGGTTATCGTCCGGACGGATGAAGATGGTAATTGCGCTTTTTCTGGTTTTGTCCTGGGGCCAGTGGTGAATACGTGTCCCTGCGGTGGGCTTCTCCCACGCTGGGGGGGGACGCGTTGAGTCCCTGCTCATGGCTGATCTAGGGTGTGAGGGCAAGTCCCAAACGAGGCCTCAGCACAGCCTCCCCCCACCAGGAGGGATCCGAGATGTGGAGCACCATTTGCTGCCATCTCTCTAAGCCCCTCTGAGAATTGGGGTCTGTAGGGTTGTCCTTCCCCGTTTTAGGGATGTTTTTTCTTATTTCTTGGGGATTTAATTTCAAGGCCGTGAGCCCTGTCTGCACGCTTTTCCTGAAAAGATTCTCGTACTGACCAAAGGCACAGCTGAGGCAGCAAGGAACTGAAATCAGAGAAGAGGAGGAGATTGCTTGCCAGAAATTATTTTAAAGTATTAAAAGACTTCTTCCCACACATTCCTTGTTCCTCGCTCCTCTAAAAGTTTCAGTTAGTGGTAGAAAGGAAGAATCTGATCATTTATTTCAAAAACCATTTAATGACAGCATACACCCCAGTTCAGTGACCCAGCTTGGAGACTTGTGCTTGGTGCACAGACACAAATGGTGATGGGCCTTGAACTTTCCTGGTATTTCTACAGTAAAATAAAACCAGGAAAACTGAATGTACGCAGGGAGGGAGAACAGAATACTGTGAGGGTGAGGTGGGACCCTCAAATAATATGTCAAATAAATAACAGAAGTCAAATCCAAACTCCAGCTTTCTTCTTCCATCCCAAAGAAAAAAGACAAAAAAAAAATCAAACAGGTTTATCCCCAGTGTGGGTCTTGTTTCCCTTACCATCTGCCCAAACCCAAATAGATAGTCACCTTACTCAGAGAAATTAAGGTTTTCCTCCAGATGAAGCTGTCCTTTCCTATTATCATTTCCAAAAATTCACCCCATATTCCATCTAAAACACCTTTTGGTTTTTGTCCTGAGATTAGGCAGCTGCTCTAACCTCAACCTGCCCAGTCTGAGAGAACAAGGAGCTCCAAGGGCAAGTTCCCTTTCCCATCCTCTCCACCCTAACGTCCCACAGGCATGGCCAGAGTTTTTCTGACTCGTTAGAAATTGGCTTTGCCCTCAGAATTTGATCTGGAATTATATGGGTCCTTCCATCCAAGTAAACTGGAGAAAAAGGAGTCTGTCAGAGAATAACTAGACTGGGAGATGGACCTGTTCACATGCATCCAGATCTCTGAGCCATGCAGATTAGATCCCCCCTGAACTGTTCCCATTTCATTGAATAAAGGCCAATGGCAGATGGTGGGGTGTCCAGTTTGCTGGTTAAGTCTCCCCCTCCTTTCAGAGCTGTAGATTCAGTGTGCATATGCCCCAGAACTGAAGCGACAGGCTCCAGCCAGAAATCTCCAAGTGACTCTGGTCCTTTTATTTCCTTCCTGGCAGTGCCCAGCGCACCACCTCGGAAAGTGGAGGTGGAGGTCCTGAACTCAACTGCAATCCAAGTGTTCTGGCGCTCTCCAGTCCAGAACCGCCAGCATGGCCAGATCCGCGGCTACCAGGTCCACTACGTGCGCATGGAGAACGGAGAGGCCAGGGGGCTGCCCCAGATCAAGGACATCATGCTGGCTGACGCCCAGGTAAGGATTCACGTCCTGCTGCAGTTTGTTTCTCTCTCACGGAAGCTTTGAGGGGGTGGGTGCTCCAGCTGCCTTGTCTCATCCCAAGTAACGTATCGCTGGAGAAAGCAGATGAGCATCTTTGTGATAAAGATATATGTTATCTTCCTGCTGTTCATTTGCAGTCCCAGACAATAGCTATTGTGGAAGAGTATGAACTGCTCTCCCAGCTCTGAACTAAATGCCATCCATCCTCCTCTGTCTGGGAAATCTTTTAAGACAGACAAAGGCCACAGTGGAATCTACTAATTTCTCCCACTCTACTTCTTCCTTCATGCTGGCCTGGTAACTTCTGACCTTGTGTGGCTGCTTGCTCAGGGACTTCTTCCTCATGCTGTGTCTCTGTCTTTCCCTTCTTTCCCCTCTTGTATTCTCATGTGCAAAACCTCTCTTGTTCTCTGCCCAGTGGGAAACAGATGACACTGCTGAATACGTAAGTAAAAAAAAAAAAAAATTCCTTCCATCCTGGTTCTGTCCCTTCCCTTCTCCCACTTGCTGTTGTGGTGTGATATTTTCCTTTTCCTTTTTATTTTTTTTTTTTAGTTTTATTTTCAGTGCCAGTGTGCCTGTTTTAAAGCCTGATGTTGGTGTTCCCATTCATTGTCCCCACCCTGTTTGCTTTGCTCTGCAGCCCGGTGTGATTGTGTAGTTTGTCAGCGCGTGGCAGTCCTGCAGGGTTTTCCCCTCAGCTCTGAAGGAAAGACGAGTCTGCTGATCCTCCACAGGGGAGCAGGCAGGACACTGAAATTGGGACTACCTTGAACACCTGCCTAAAGATGGGCTGGTCTGCAACTACCTTGCCTTTTGTCTGAAGAACAGTTAGGTTGTAAAGCACTGGGTATTTAAAGCCTCATAAATTCCGAGGTATCAGGGTACAAACAAATGCTTTGTGCCCTGAAAGGGCCAAGATTCTTCGATATTTGTTCTGTTCAAAGCCCTGAATCACTGGTGGCCCTTTTACCTTTCAAGTAGACTTTAAAATCAGCTTGGCTGTTTGGCATTTGATACTTCTGTTAAAATGCTAAATGCTTTCAGTGATCTTACAGCTACAAAGCAGTAGGAGAAAGCATTTCCTTCTTGGAATAGCAGGGTCCCAAGGTAATACATCATTAAAATGAATATATGCACGTCTCCTGGAGATTGCCAAGTGCCCTACAAAAGTGAGGGGCCTGTGTTTTACAGAAAGATAAACTGAGTCACATGAAAGCAAAGTCGCGTGCCTAAAATCTTAATAAAAGTCAGTGGCATGTGTGAAAGCAGGACAGATTTTTGACTTCCAGAAAGCAGACCCGTCTCTCTAGCTAATGGCTTCCAAACTGATTGATCAAAGTCCTGCTGGTTTGAAATACTTCCACCGTAGCTCAGCTCTGGGGGCAATACAAATATTTTCAGGACCAGCAAATTTTTTTCCCAAGTGCTGCCCTGCGATTTAATATTTAAAGCACTGAGGGATAGTGGAGGGGAAGGCCATAAAACATGCACAAAATTTACATCTCCCCCCTTTCAGAGCCTTGGCGAAAACCCTGCTGCGTATGCCCCCATCCTGTTTGATTTAGCACGGGTGTTCCTGTTACAACCCAGCCCTTTGAAGGGCCGAGTATTTCATGGGGAAGGGCTATTCTGGAGGCCAGTCTTGCAACAAAAGCTCGTGGGAGCCAGGTGTGGTGAAGCTGATAGAGGAAGGAGGGTGCTGGGGATTTAGCAGAGAGCTTTAACGTGCAAGCAAAAAATGTCGTCTTGCACTTTGCGTTAAAGCAATCCCTTTAATATTATTGAAGGCATTAAAAAATATCCCTGAGGAGAGAAGGGAGGGGGGTGGGGGAGAAAAAAATGTAATCTCCTTGAAACCGCTGAGACCTCCACTGAGACGGCACAGTGAAGGGGAACACTTTGAAGAGTGCAGCAGCGTTTTGATGGCTGAAGCAGTTTGTGGTGAGATAGGGAATGTGTGAGAGGTAGATCTGGAAGAGAATACATTGAGCCAGGGCCTGCAGAGACACGCTGTGTTTACAGAGGGGCTGCTTGCAGCTGGAGCGTGCGTGCTGCTCGCCAAAGGAATGTGGCTCTCACCCTCCTGCCAGTTGCCACATCTGCCTCGTTGCCGCAGAGCGTCTCATGGTTTCAGATTCAGTGAATGTTCCTGCATGCTAGAAAAGACCTGAGACTCCTGCAAGGAGAGATCTACCTGTGTGTGTGTGTGTGTACGTAATTATTTACACCGTTTTCCTTTGGAATCTCGCAAACAGGAAATGGTCATTGCTGGGCTCCAGCCTGAGACTGCGTATTCCATTACCGTAGCCGCCTACACCATGAAGGGAGATGGTGCTCGCAGCAAACCCAAAGTGGTCACCACTAAGGGTGCAGGTAAGAGTCTCTTCTTGACCTGTTGGGATTCACCAGTTTCCTAACACCCTGAAGCCAAGATGCTCCTTTCATCCCACTCTCCTCACAAAGAGGAGACTTGCAACAAACAACATGCAGCCCCTGAAGAAAAATTATTTCTAGGAAGGCAGAAAATCCTTCATTCCTGGCAGGTAGCCCTCCCTAAATGAAGTAATTTTCTCTCCAGTGCTGCAGAAAGCCCCATACATACAGAAATGCAACAGAGGACAAATTCAGTGCTTGTAATCTTATGTACTGCAAATTCCAGAAATACCAGAAGTAAGGGAATCCTTGCCCAGTCTGACCTGTGTGGTGACACTGGAGAGACTCCAGCTTTGATGGCTGGCACACAGAGGTACCTTGGGGAACAGAAGACCCAGAGGTCTGCTGTCATGGTGTTGACTTGCAAAGAGCTGAAAAGCAGCAGGGAGGCAGTGAAAACTTATACTGCCCAGTCTTCTTTTCTTTTAGTATCATGTCTGAACATCAGTCCCCTCTTTGCCTAGGAGTAGTGCTCAGTAGAGAAGAAAAGTACTGACAGTACTGACCTTTTCTTGCAAGAATTTCTGCAACCTGGGCTCACTCTGCACATGCCATCTAGACTCATTCCTCCCTTTGCCCTATACTTCATGGCAAAGTGTCTGTCAGCCTCAGTGCAGAGGACACGATGTCAGGCTAGGATGCCTGGGCCTGAAGAAAGAAATGACAAAGGGCAACAAGGCATTCCTTGTTCCTCCACACAGTTGTGCTGCAGGCAGAAAACAGAGGTTGTGTTCCACCTATCCTCTCAGCATCTGCACTCCTGTGGTTAGTGCTCTCATAGCTGGACCTTTGCTGTGCAGTAGGGGAAAGGTTTTGTGCCACAGAGTGAGACTGCTGTGCCCACACCCAGATTTGACCCTCCTTCAGCCCAGTTGTTGTTGGCCTGTGGTTATCTTCTCTCACCCCATCACATTCTTGGTCCTGCTGCCAGATGATGGCTTTCTCCCATTGTCATTTCCTTCTGTTCTCTGGTCCCTTCCCACCCCTGGCTGTCTATTTGTTTTCTTAGTTTTGGGGCAGTCATCTTCACCCTTCCTATAGCAGCTACACAACTGCTATCATCTCTTGTTCCTGGGAGACGGTTGTTCTCTGCCTCTGCCTTTGGTCAAAGCGACACAATTAACCTGGAAAGCTCTGTTCAGGCTCTGGAGGTAGCACAGACACTCAGCTCAGTGCACAGGACAGAGAGGGCTTAGGAGCACTGGCCCGAAACACACAGCGCTGGAGCAGCAGCTGCCCTCCATGCCCTTGTCTTTTTCTCTGTCCCAACTCACATCTTCATCCCATTATATGTTCTTGTCTTCAGAGAAGGGAATGAGAATTCAGCCTTCCTCTCCCCTCTTGTGTTTCTTGCTTAGTTAAGAGACAGCACATAAGAGAACAAGGTTGTTTTCCAGGACACGAATGTTACAGCAGGATACATTTAGGTGACAGCATCCAAACTCCTGCCTTCACACCTTGTAGTGTCAGTGTGCTGTCAGAAGCCTTTTCCTTCACTCACTCTCTTCTCCTTCCCCCTCTGGCTTTGCCCATGTTTCTTCTCACTCTGTCTGGTTCTCTCCTCTCGCTTCCTTGTTTTCCTGAGGCTCTCTGCCTTCTTCATTTTTCTCTCCTCGAGCCTTTCTCACTCTGCCCTCCCTCCTTCCCTTGTCACTCTCTTGTCAACCTCCCTCATCTCTCCCCATTAGGATTTGCAGTGCAGGTGATCAGTCACAGAGGGATGTTTTCTCCAGCACAGCAGCTATTACCCAAAACCCAATTTCCCCCAACTTGAAATAGCTATTTAAAAAAAAAAAAAAAGAAAGAAAGAAAAAAAAACTTTCAAATGGCTCTGTAACGTTCTTATCTTCTTTGCAGCGTTGAGTCAATATACCTTCTGAGAAGAGAGATTTCTTTCTTTATCATTCAGGGCTAGGGGCTGAATTTAAATACAGTAATACATCCAATTTTCTCCTTTACTGTCCAAACCAATTGCGAAATAAAGCACTTCCCCCTGCTTTCTTCTCACCTTTCTCCAAACAATATTTGTTGTGCAAATGTAATATTTTCAAGCTCAGCTGATTATAGTAACATTTGTGATAAAACCCAAAACATAAAGGTAATGACATTGTTTTTCTCTGTAATGTGTTTCTTCGGCGTTTCCGAGGGAGGCTCTCCCAGAACTGTTCCCTAGGCATTCTTGGGCAGTTTGCAATGAATAAAGCATTTGTTTCAGAGACAAGCCCTCGTCCCTGTGTTCAGATGTCAGTCGCTGCGGGGCGGAGTGCTTTCCCCAGTCTGCCTTTGCCAGGATCCCTGACACACACAGCATCCTTCCCTGCTGGCTCCCTCCCGCTCCCTTTGGTAGCTGCACTCAGCTTTCAGCCTCTCAGCCTGCAGTCAGACTCGTGCTCGCTCCTAAACTCCATTCTCTTTCCTTTTCCTGTTCAACCAGAAGAAACACGAAGGCTCAGAGAAGGAAATTAGATCCCTAATAGTGGAGTGAATGTAAATGACGCGTGAGCTGCTGGAATTAATGCTCTGCTTTCTCCAGCTTCAGAAACCTCTGGGCCTACGCGTGTCATTTAACTGTGGCTGTGGGCTTGCTCTGCAGTCAGGCTGTGCCAAGGCTCATTAGACAGAGGCACTGCTGAGTTCCTGCAATATTCCCCAAACATGGAGCAACTAACTGACAGGATGAGGAGGGAGCTAGCTGAAAACACACCGACACTCGCATGTCCTTTCCCTTCCCTCAGAGGAGAGAAAGCTCGTAGTGCAAGCAGCAACTCTTCCTGCCCTCTGCCGTGCACAGATTTTGGGCTCTTGTTCCGACTCTTTGTGTGCTTCCTTCTTTCTGTACCCAACTGGGTGATCAGATGCCTGCCAGACTTGCTTCATCTGGCCTTGTGCCTGCTGCTCAGGACCCGAGGCTGCCCAGACTTCCTTTCCCATCCTTCATTACTTCACCCGCAGCTGCTCTGGCCTTCCCAGCCTGAGCCAATCTGTTCCAGTCTCTTTCTGCATGAGTTGTGCTGTGTGAGGGAGAGAGAGAGGGAGCGGGAGGACAGGAGTCTGGGGAACTCCTACATTAATTCTTCCCTGCCCTGCAAAGCAATCTGCTCAGGTGTTTAGGACAGGAGGCTGGGATTCAGGACCCCTGACTTTGTTCTTCCCAGCTGTGGTGAAGTATTTGGTCAAGTAATAAGAGAGAAGCGGTGCTCACCTTGCCTTCCTGAGGAAAGGGAGTAAAAATAAATCTGGGAATAAATAAGAACATCACAGCTGACACGCTGGCAGTGCATCTCATCTCCTAAACGTGACAGAGACCATCTACGTGTAGTGGGTGGATAGCAGCAGCCTGGTTTCAGGGAGAGACACCGAAGCAGACAGAGTCAAGGTGGAACCTTGCCACTGATTCGAGGAACCTGTGCTGCAGCCCAAGGGTCTCTGCATCTCCACAGCAGCCACCCTGTCCCACATTTGACCGAAAGTGTCTCTTTTCTCTCCCAGTCCCAGGGAAACCCATTCTGTCTGTGCACCAGACAGAGGAGAATACTCTGCTGGTGAAATGGGAGCCTCCGTTGGATGCTGAAGGCCAGGTGATGGGCTACCGGCTCCAGTTTGGCCGCAAGGATGTCGACCCCCTGGCTACCTTGGAGTTCACAGCCCTGGAGGATAAGTACACTGCTCCCAGCATCCACAAGGGCGCCACGTATGTTTTCAAGCTGGCCGTCAAAAGCCGGGCTGGCTTCGGGGAGGAAGCTGTGCAGGAACTCACCACCCCTGAAGACATCCCCAAGGGTTACCCCCAAATCCTCGAGGCGAGCAACATCACTTCCATGTCGGTCCAGTTTGGCTGGCTCCCCCCCGTGCTGGCCGAGAGGAACGGAGCCATCGTCAAATACACCGTGGCCTACCGGGAAGCCGGTTCTCCCGGCAACCCCCTGGAAAAAGACCTGCCCCCCTCCCCAGAGAACTCGTACACCCTCAACGGCCTCAAACCCAACACCGCCTATGATGTTAAAATCCGTGCTCACACCAGTAAAGGCCCCGGGCCGTACAGCCCAACTGTCCAGTATCGGACGTTCCAGCTGGATCAAGGTAGGACTTACCGGTTTCTCCTCCCTCTCTCTCCTTGTAACCGGGGCTGGTGCCAGGAGGCAGAGAGCTGGAGAGGTCAAGCCAGGCTCAGCCAGGCTCGTGAGTAAATGCAGAGCACTCTGGTTTCACACTCAGTCCCTCAGCTCCTCTCTGCCTTATGCCAGGTAAGTCCCTTTTACCGCTTTCTTCTAAGTTAAGTCCGGACACCCTTCTTTCACTGGCACCTGAAGTGGGGTGCCAGTCGCTGTACAGGTGGGAAGAGCATTTTCTTCAGCTTTTGCAAACAGCCAAAAGAAAACAAGAAAAATCAGAAAGCCTCAAATGTGACCTGGGATGGGTTTCCTCACCTGAGCATGCTCAGAAAGCCAGCACCTCGTTCCTGCAGCAGCCACCCAGACCCGTAGTGTGCACTGAGCACGGGCAGGGTGAGGGCAAGGCTAAGCACCCTCCCTCACCCTTCCCCAGGGTTAGACATGGGGACAGGGAGCACCAAGATGGACCTTGACAAAACTCAAGCAAAGTGTGGAGGAGGGAGCAAGCCCTTCCATTCCTGCAGCAGCAGCCAGACCCAAACTGGCAGACCCTTTTGCCAGTGTCTGATGTTGTCTTCCTTCTCTTTCTTACTATTCCTTCCCTCTGCTGCCTTTTCTTCTCCTCTCTCCCCTTCCTCCTCGCTTTTCTCTCATCAGTTTTGCCCAAGAACTTCAAGGTGAAGATGGTGACAAAGACATCTGTCCTTCTGAGCTGGGAGTTTCCTGAGAATTACAACTCTCCCACCCCATACAAGGCAAGTGGAAGGGAGAAGTCAGAGCTGTGTTCCTTCTCAGTTTCCTGGGAGTCTTGTCTGTTGGTTTGAATAATAGATTATAAGAGCCAGAAATTCTGAAGCTAGGTCTCAGCTATGGGCAGAAAAAGGTTAATCATTAGATCAAGGAGGTGTGCTTCTTGAAATCAGGCCTCTTGGCTTGCACTCCTGCCTCTGTTACCAAATCACTACCTCCTTAGGCAAGTTACCACCATTTTCCCATCTCCAGATCCAAATTTCTCTTCTCAGAGAAGTTCTAAGGCCTTGTCCTGTGTGAGAAAGAAACTCACCTAGCTCCTATTCCTCTGTTTGCACCAGCTCTGGCAGAGCCGGGTGGAGCATGGCCCAGCCAAGTGCCTTATGTTCCTTGCAAACCAAAGCAAAGAGGAGGAGGGAGCCTGGTTGATTAAGCAGTATCTGTCTTGCTCATGGTACATCTCTGCTGCCTCTTCACCTCCCACAGATCCAGTATAACGGGCTGAATGTCGATGTGGATGGCCGCACCACCAAGAAACTCATCACCAACCTGAAGCCCCGGACATTCTACAATTTCGTTCTCATGAACCGGGGCAATAGCATGGGAGGCCTGCAGCAGAACGTGGCTGCCTGGACTGCTGCTGACATGTTATCCAGGAAGCCAGAGGTGACCCACAAGCCTGATGCTGATGGCAACGTGGTGGTGATTCTCCCAGATGTGAAGAGCTCCGTGCCTGTCCAGTAGGTTTCTGATAAAGTACAGACTTGGTCTGCTCACTTCATGGTGCAGGGTGCCAGAGTTCGTAGCACAAACCAGCAAGGATAGTGGCAGAGAGTCTTTTCCCTGCATTTTCAGCCTTGCTGGATTCTGTCTTTCGATGCCACTTCCCAGGGTTAACGGGTTGCCACAGGAATCCAAAGGGAGGCATTTTACATGGGGCTGTCACTGAGTCCAAAAGCAGCAACAACAACTGTGCAAAATTACAAATAAGGGGCTTGCTGGCTTGGTCAGTGGGGCTGTGTGGGCAAACCTAGCCTCCCACCATCAGTGTGTGCGCTCTCTCCTTCTGTGGCTGATGGAAGGAGATTCAATCCTCCCATTTCTTCTGATTATTCCCAACTTTTAGGGCTTACTACATTGTGGTGGTGCCTCTAAGGAAGTCCCGTGGAGGACAGTTCCTGAACCCCTTGGGCAGCCCTGAGGAGATGGACCTGGAGGAGGTGAGTGTGGGTGAGACTGAAACCAGGTGTAGGGAGAGATCAAACAGCTGTAGTGGATGTGATGGTGACCTGAGATCCTGGGAAGGGTGGGTTTGGGGCATGCAACCCATGTTCTGAACAGCTAATGTGAGGTCAGCTTGAGTGGTGCGGTTTGGCTGTCCCTCCTTTGTATTCCCTGAAGGTGCTGAAGGCGTCAGGGCTCTCACACCGTTCCTTTGCTTCCTCCAGCTCGTTCAGGACATTGCCAGGCTCCGACGCCGCAGCCTGCGTCACTCTCGTCAGCTGGACTTCCCCAAGCCCTACATCGCTGCCCGTTTTCGCTCCCTCCCTTCCCACTTCATCCTGGGGGACATGAAGCACTACGACAACTTTGAGAACAGAGCCCTGGAACCAGGGCAGAAATATGTGATCTTCATCCTGGCAGTGCTCCAGGAACCCGAGGCAGTAAGTGCCGCCTGCTTTCCCTCACCCTCCTCAGATGCTCGCGACCCTGCTGTCCCCATTATCGACCAGAGACAGCAGCTGCAGGGGCATCTCTCTTGTGAGCTGCCAGCAGGTCTTGTGCCCTCCTGGCATCCTCCATGACTCTCTTCCACCAGATGCCAGGGCTCGAGGTTTTTTTTTTTCTTTGCAGAGGCCTTCCAGTCCAGCTGCAGAGCTATTGCGTGCGGCTATCAGAGCTGTTTGTGCTTGTGTCTGCATACAGCAAATGTGCTCTTCTGTGCAGACAACAACACAAGCATCTTGTGCACCCCTTCTGCGTTTTGCCTGTCTGCTTAGGCAGGACTTGCTACATTTGTGGCTCCAGCCTTGAGATCAGACTGGGGGATCCCGATCTGTTAGCTCAGGAGTACACTCGAGTGCAGAGATCCCTGGGTCAAACCCCTTTACAGAGAGCAGTTTCTTGTAAAGGCTGTCCCTGTCCCTGTATTCCTTCGGGCAGTGACCCCAGACATCCAGCTTTGAGAGCAGCCTGTCACATGTCCTGGTTATTACAAAGTTCCCCACCAAACAGAAAGGGGAGAGGCGTTTTTTTATGGAAAAGTAGATGTGCTCTCTGCTCATTTTACCACTTCAGCTGATTTCAGTGATGTTGTACCTGGCTTTATGAAAACAACTATTTTAATACTTACCTGTCCTTCCTCATGAACAATAGGAAGCAGTCTAATTCTTTGTTGTTTTCAAATCCCCCTGTGGAATAGGGGGATTTCAGTAGCAGGGAGCTATTTGAAATTAAGGTTTTCAGAGTGTTGTTTTTTTTTTTTTTCCAAATAAATATTTAGTTGTGTATTTGATATTAAAGGATTAGGCTGACACGCCTGCGAATGGGTTTCTCAATCGGATTACTGCAGCTTGTGGTAATTTCTTCTTTAGAACAAGGTACTGCACGCTCACTCAGGACAGTCTGGAATCACTGCAGCTCCCTCCTGTGTAGCAGAATTTCAGTCTTACTGAGAGCTGGTAGAGTTTCAAATACCCCAAGCTAAAGCTCATGTTCTTTTCCTGTCCCAGACTTCACACTTGTACCAGGGCTTAACAGTTCTCCTTGGTGCACTTCATTTTCAGCAGTCTCTGTAAAATGGGGATGCATCATTCCTAGGAATGATAGAAAATTGTAGCATTCATGAGAACAAGTGAGCAATGCTTGTTAGTTAGGACTCTGGTGGGTTTGAATGTGATTTTCTCAAGAGCACAGCTCGTTGCAGAGAGCAGAGGTGATGTTACATTTTAGTTTTTAATGTTTAATTGTAAGGGATTTTGTAAGTCACCGGACCAGACTGTTTCTAAGCACTATTTTTTGGTTCAGTCCCTTCCCTCTTTCCCTGTAATCCCATCTGACTGATAAAATCCAGATGGTGACACGAGAACTTGACAGAAGTGTTTGTGGGATTGTGGAAATGGAGAGGTCTTTGGGATGTGCTGGAACAGAGGCACAATCAACTTTTTTAAAATCCCCTTCCTGGCTATAAGATTAGGTGAGCCACAGGCATGAGCCAGCCTAAAACTTCATGTGAATATTGTCTTTTAATGGTCTGTCTTGCCTGAAGTGTTGGAGGAGGAAAATACCTGTCACGGGGACACTCACAGACATGTTTTTTCTGTAGGCTGAAGAGGTTATTTTCTCTGTTATCACTTAGGCTGTGCGTCAGAGAGCCCACACCCTCTACAGCAATTTCTCTTCCATAATGTTTAGCCATTCTTTTCGGCCCCCATTCCCTCTCTGATCTCTGTTCCACGATCATCCCTGTCTTCCAGACTTTTGCTGCCAGTCCTTTCTCCGACCCCATCCAGCTGGACAACCCCGATCCGCAGCCAATCATCGATGGAGAGGAAGGGCTCATCTGGGTCATCGGGCCCGTCCTGGCCGTGGTGTTCATCATCTGTATCGTCATTGCCATTCTGCTCTACAAAAAGTAAGAGATGCTTCTTGCCCAGAGCTGTGATCATTCTCAATGTCTCCAGGAATAACTCATAAAGGGGGTTTTCTCCTCGGTCCTGAAGTTGTCAGCTGGGGGTCAAATCCTCCCACCAGCACCAGAGAGGAGTTCTGAGGCAGAAATGCTGAAATTGAAAGTGCTGGCTGAAATGGGAAAGATTATTGCCAGGACCTGCTGCTTCAGTGTCTACCCCACAGCACTCTCAGTAAAGCTGAGCCTGCCTGAGTGTTGTGGCATACATGCAATGAGTTTGTCAGGTCACTTGCCTGTCACCCCCAAAAGACAGGGTCAGAGCTGCAGCCCTGGGCTCCCCTTCAGGTGCTGTGTGTGCAGTGTGGGCGATACAGAGAAGTACCTTTGTGCTGGGGATTGGCAGAGACCGCCTGTGTTGCCAGGCCGCTTTTCAGCTGGAACTGGGAGATGAGCAGCAGCTGGGGGTGTAGTGTGAGTCTGCAGGAGAGAAGAGTGAGCAGCCCCTGGAAATGTCTCCTTTTTCCTTGGATTTCTGAGCAGCTCGTGGTGCGTGCTTGGGGACAGGGCACACACAGGTCACGCTGCGCAGCAAAAGAGGACAGGAAAGGAAGCAGATACTGAGTAAAATGGATCAAGAAAAGGGGCGGGATGGCAGCTCTGGCCAGTGCAAGGGTGTCCTTAGCTGGAACACCTATCCAGTATGGAATTCAGTTAACCTCACGACATCTTTCATCTGCACAGGTGTGTTTGCTTATGCACCCCAGCATGTGTGAAGTTGCTGGACACACACAAGTGCTCGGGGGAGCAGGGACTCAGGTGTTCCTTGTTGGTGCTCATTAGCACTGATCTAACTGGGGAATCATTACTAGTCCTACCTTCCAACTGCGTTACCAGGGTTAGAGCTGAGCAAATGTTTCTCCCTTCTCCTGCGATTCCTTTCTAATCTGAACATTTGTCTTGTCTTCTCTCCACTTACTGCTTTCCTGGACAGCAAGCCAGACAGGTAAGAGCTCCAGATTTGCCATTTACTAAGGTTCTTTCTTTAATGGGCTGGCTGTGTGTTCGACAGTATTTATCATCTCTGGTGATGGGGCTGTGTCTGTACAGTTTCTACTGTTAGATCAGTCCTAAAGGACACCCTGTGTTAGACTAGCGCAGGGCCACATTTGAACTGGGACAGAAAAAGCAAAGAAATCCCAGTTTCCTCCTGCTTGTCCGTTCCTAAATATAATGGCCCTTTCTCGAGCTGAGCAGCAGTGACAGTAAGCGGCTCATAAAACGTTGAGTTAATGGAGCAGAGAAACACCCATTTGTGTTGCAGTCAGAGGTGAAAGCGGGTTTTCTCCATGTCTGACTGCTCCATGCAGGCTGTCCCTGAGCCGCTGGCACGCTGGAAACAGAATCTCACCAGCTGAGCTGTCCTCGCCCCATTGCAAAAGCCATTCCTGCCCCATCAGCCGGGGACTTCTAACAGAGTTCGCTTCTAACTGCAGAGTGAGACTTATTTCGAACCATTTACAAGGCCGGGAGAGCTTTCACTGAAAGTAACTGATGGGTTGAGCCAATGAACTATTAAAGGCAGTTTCAGAACTGCGGCAAAAATAAACTGCTCCCAAACTGCAGAGTGGTGTAATTCCAAAACGCTGCCCCATGCAGTGCTGGCAGGGCTCACGCTACTTCTTCTGGCTATTAATGACATTAAGAGGCAGCTAACAATGTGCTGAATAACCTCCTCTCTGCCTAAGCAATTACCGTTATTGCTGCAGGCGTATTTCAGGAGGCATCTGCACAACCCAAGCAGGAGAGGTGAGGAGCACTACAGCCATCTTGCTGGAAGGGCCAGGACAATATTTGCAAACCTTGGGGTGTGGGTACACGTTCTCTGCCCACTGGAGAAGTTCTGCTTCCAGCAGCTTGTCACTGTTCCCTTGCCAGAGGTTATCACCTCCTCAGATCAGCACTGGGCTTTGCTTCCAAATTCTTTTCAAGGAGAATGAGCCAGGTCAGCAAAGACTTTTAAAGTGCCTCAGCTAACCTACCCCATTTTGAGGGAAATATATTATGAAGCACTCACATGTGCAGCTCAGCTGGCACGTTGGAGCAGGCTTCAGCTTCTGGCAAGGAGGTGAGAGAGATCACAGCAGGCACAGCTGTGATCAGAGAAGATGTGTCTGTGCTGGTTTTGAAACCAGATTTTTAGGGTTCTGTAGATCAGAAAAGATTGAAAACCACTGCTCTGACTTCTCTGTCTGCAGCAAGGCACTGAGAACTCCAAACAAGCCAACAGAGAAATAGCAGTACTTCATGTCCAAGGTCACGACCAGGAGATTCTGTGCTTTTCCAAATGATTATGTTGGCTCTAGTTCTTTCAGGCTGCAAGTGGCTTGGCCAGAATTGGAACACTTCTACTTGCAGAGCTCTGCAGAGTTCAGGGGCGGCTGTTCAGGGAGGCTGAGGTGTGAGTTCACGGTACCTCAGCTGCTCCTCGTTGCTTATCTGTACGCCTGCTGTGTGAAGGGGAAACTTCCAGACTTGGCTGAAAGCCGCTGGGCACTTGTAAAATCCCATCAAATACTGCACCAACAAAACATTCCAAACCTCACCCCTTTTCTGATGTGTTTTATGTAATTTACACCCTTGTTCAGGACGTGGCTGTACCTGGCCCTGATTTATGTGGGAGCTGTACTTGGGCCTCAGTGTAGCCCATGTAGCTGAAAAGACTAAGACGTCTGTAAGCTAAGAGGCTTTTTTTTTCTTATTATTATTTATTTTTAAAGCAAACGGAAAGATTCAGAGCCACGGACAAAATGCCTCCTGAACAACGCTGAGATCACCCCGCATCACCCGAAGGACCCTGTGGAAATGAGGCGTATCAACTTCCAGACTCCAGGTAACCAGCTGCAAACCAGCCTCCCTCCCTGGGAAGGCAGGAGCGGAGCAACTGCCCTTTCCTCAGACCCTTCCTGCCAGGCTGCTGCCGAGCTGCTGCCTTTGAGACCCAGAACTAACCTGGGATGCAGCCAAGGAACCTCCAGCCTTGTCTGTGCCAAGCAAGACTGCTGCAAGAAACCTTTGCTGGGAAACCGCAAGGGCCTTGCAGACTCCACCCAGCAATTGCGGGGCAGGAAGAAGGGCTTTTCTGCAAATCCAGCAAAATCGCTGCATTCTGGGCTAAGTACACAGCTGCGAGTGCTGTGGCCGTGCCGTGCTTGCCTGACCATCACGGCGCCGTGCCTCGTGCTGGGAGAGCCCTGGGGTGTGAAGGTGAAGCATGGCAGGCTGCCCAGCACACACCGCTTCACCCACACCTGTAACGGGTGCTTTCTGCACACACCCCAAAACACTCCCCTTAGGCTCCAGGCCTGCCCTGCGGGTTGTGAGGACAGAGAAAGGCAGCTGGGTGCTTCGTGCAGACGAGGCAGCATCTCCTTGGGTAGCGTAGCTGCCGAGCTAGCGTGGCACTGCACCTAACTCCTGGCCGGAGAGGCCCGCTGCACCCTCCCTTCTGCACACGGGTGTCCCCACGTACCTGCATGCCCAAGCTGCCTGCATGGCACCTCTGCAAGCCACCAGTGACACGGCCCAGCCCGGGCACCTCCTCGGACACACAGGTGGTGATGCTGAGCGGTGCCTGCGCACTGGTACGCACCTCTGCTTCCCAATTCCTGGTGCTGGAGGATTTGGAAGGGAATTTGTTGTGCTTTTGGGGGCTGGCTGTTGTTTTCGGTTTGTTTGTTGTTTTTTTATTTTTGCTGTTTTGTGCTTGTTAGTAATGTTTCTGCAGCTCCTGTTTCCCCTTCCCATCCCAGTCCTGTCCTTAGCGTTGTCTGACTTCTCTTAGGGTGAGACTGGCGAGTTGGTAGGTGCCCAGAGCACAGGGATCTTTGGGGCAGCACTGAACTTGAGTGTTTCATATCAGAAAGCTAGGAACAACCCATTGGTATGAGTCCAGGCTTAGGAAGATTAAGTCTCAGCTAAGGGATGGAAGCGGGTTTAATCCAGCGTGCAGGGACTGAATGCAGAGCAGCTGAACTGCAGCTGGGTCCCAAAATCAGCTCTTAACCAGAGGTGCTCTTGCACGAGAGTCTGAAGGTGTTTGAGATCTGCAGCAGGAGGGCAGGCTTCTGTGTCCCTGAGCACGCAAGGGACTGAGCAGGGCACTGCCTGGAAAGCTGGAGAGGATCCTGCTGTCCCTGCTGTGCTGCCCTTTGTGTGAGCAACTTATTTTGATCCCCATTGCAGCTCAGCAGCAGTTCGCAGGTGGCTGGGTTCCCTGATACATCCTGGGTACAAAGAAGAATTCCCCGTGGGAGTGTTCAGGTTGGCCGCTGGGTGTGAGACCCAGGAGAAGGAGCTGCGCCCTGCCATGTGCACCCGATGCTGGGATAAAAACAAAGAGACAAGATCGTGGCCATCTGGGTTAGCCCGGATGCTAAGAAGCAGCTGGGAGTGCTGCTTTGGGTGTTCCCTGAGTGCTTCTCCCCGTCCTCACAGGACTGCAGAGCCAGCTCAGGACGAGGCACTCCCTGGCCTCACTTAATGAGATCAGGAGGTGACTGAGCCTGTCTCGTGTTGCCCGTGCTGTTCTGGTCATGCTTTACCTCTGAATTCTTGACCTAAGAGGCTCGTAGAAGGTAGCTAAGACCTACAAGCCTGCCATTCAGCCTCCGCTAGGCAAAGGTCTGCAGATCTCAAAAGACTGCCAGTTTTTGTCCCGTGTAGCTTTAAAAAGACGCTGCCAACTTTTCTTTGTAACGTTATCGAGCCAAAGCTGACTGGTTTACCGTGCTCCCGGGTTTGTAAAGCAGGATGAGGTTTGAAGGGATTTGGGAGAGTTGGTCGCCCGCCTCCCGCACAGCTTCAATAGCAGCCAGGTGGAAATGGAAACGGGTGGGAATGCAGAGCTGGGGGTGTGTTGGTGATTACGGGGAGGTTGTGGTGCAGTCTGCAGGTGGGAGAAATGCAGAATATTTGAATTGAGTCTGCAGTGCCTTAGGAGTGGCCCGTGGGCTCTTCTCCAGGCAGGTGTCCCGGGGGCAGCACACAGAGGGTCTCTGTCCCGTACCCAGCAGAAAAACAAAAGGGGGGGGGGGGGACACAGGAACAGGAGAGTGCATGAGCATCTCGAGGGAACAGCACATCTTAGTGATCCTGTCCTTGCCTAATCAGCACAAAGAATAACTTTCTTTTCCTCTTTAGATTTATGTTGATTTTTTTGTTTTGTTTTTCGTTTTTTTATTAGCATGAAATTTTTTAAAAAGTGTATATTTTATTTATTTATTTTTTTACTGTTTTCTGCAGATTCTGGTCTGAGCAGCCCTCTCAGTGACCCTGAGTTTGACTTTGAAAGTTAGTTCCTGTGTGTTTTTGTTCCTGTTGGTTTCATTTTATCCCCCATAATTATTTTTCCCTTTTCTGTCGCTTTCCTTTCCGATTCCGTTTTGTTCCTGTTTTGTTTTTTTGCTTTCTTTTTTTCTTTTTCTTTTTTTTTTTTTTGCTAAACTCTCTGTATCCCCGCAGTGTTTGCCCATCTCATCCCTTTTCTGTGCCATCTGTTTGTCTGAACTGTGCTTCCAGTTTTACAGTACCAAACAACAGGCCTCTTGCAAGACGGGGATAGGAGCAGGAGCACAAGAGCAGAGCCCACGGTAGCGGTGTGAGACACCGTCCCTCCTCCTGTGGCTCTTTTGCTTTGTCAGGAGAAAAACGGGGGTTTCAAGGCTTCTTTTTCTCCCCATTGTCGACAATGTTTCATTTCAGAAGCTTGCCTAAATGTCCCTCGTCCTTATCCACGGGCAGAAAGCAACCTTTTGTGCAGCAGTGTGTGAGCGTTGTGTGCGTGCGTGCCCATGGTGTTGTGTTCGTCGCTCTGTAACGCGGGGAAGGAGGAAACCGTGGCAGCAGCTGACGACCTCCTCTCTCTCTGGAGAGAGCCACGCAGGCACCTTTCCATGTCTGCCGAGGACAAGAGCCATTTCCCATCTGTGGCAGGTGTCTGTTCCTTGGCACCGACTTGTTCCAGGCGCACAAAGCCCAGAGGCCTCTCCATGGTCCTCCACACCCGTGGGTTTTGCACAGAGTGCCATCCAGCCGCGGTTATTTTGCAAGGATAAATGGGCTCCGGCCCGTGGAACAGCTGTTAGGGTGACGTTTCTGGTGAGTTGGCTGGTGCACAGAGAATCAAGTCTTTTGTGAGAAGATTAGAGAGATTCAAGTGATTGAAATGGTAGATGAGACCGGCTCTGAAAGACTTCATCCCCATTAGAAGCCAAGATCCCAGCTTTGCTGGGTGGTGCTGGTTTGATTTTTTTTTTTTTTTTTTTATGCTGGGCAGGGAAATAGATACGAGATTTCAGCTGACAAATGTGAAGAACCACGGGTGCTGCTTGTGTTCAGAGACGTGAGGGCTGGGGCAGTTTTCTGAATGCTTGAATCCCAGCACTGGTTTCTTTGGTGCTGAATACTCCTGCCAGTACTGTCCCAGTCCACCTGCCACCTCCGTCACCCCCTTTATGGTGACACAGAGGGCTCTGTGTGTTTTTTAAGCCACGCTGATCCTTCCGCCCATGGCAGTGCTCCCTCTGCCACCCTGGCTGCTGCGGGAGGTGGCGGGGTGGCAGCCCCACAGGTAGCCAGGAGCTGAGCAGAGGAACCCGTGAGCCATTTCCCTTTGTGGCTAAAAAGAATTAGGGAATCAAAGCAGACAAAAGAGAAGCTGCTGCAGCTGGCACAGCAGAGCCGGACATAGCAGCCTCCTGGACCTAATGGGAACCCTGATATGCTTGGCATTTTGACCAGGAAAGTGTTTATCACTGCAGAGGTTTCCGTTGTTTTTTTTTTTTATTATTACTATTACAAAGAATCCTAGAAATCAATCCGACGAGGGGATTTTTGTCCTTAGCAGCAGCAAAACAAGGCAAGTTCCCATCAGCCAAGTTCTCAGCCAGCGTCTGCTCGCAGCAGGTGGGAGGCGGGGGCAGGATGTTCCCCAGCACGGAGGCAGAGATGGTTTTCAGAAGCTGGTCCCACTGATGATTTTTCATCAAGTTTTTATGAAGTCTCTTTCCAGACTGGCACAGCAGGCCTTGCCCGTACAGCCTGCATGCTCGAAGGGAAGGACACACACTGCTCTGCGACTTCAGAGCCAAAGAGCATCTCACCTGATGTTTTTTTTTCCTTGCTTGCTTGTTTTTATGGGCTTTCCTGGTTGATGTTAGCTTTTTTTTTTCTTATAACATTCATGTCCACTGTTTGGGATTTTATCTACACCGTTGTGTTTCTAA
Organism: Anas acuta; assembly: GCF_963932015.1. NCBI lineage: Eukaryota > Metazoa > Chordata > Aves > Anseriformes > Anatidae > Anas > Anas acuta. Next base: position 3,449,860 of record NC_089004.1, on the reverse strand, counting down.
TCACATACCAGCAAAATAATGGAGGTTTTTGCAGCAGTCAGGTGTGGCAGCTGGGAAGGAGTCAGTGAGGGGGCGACCCGCAGAGAGCTGGAGACTTCTTGAGGTGCCAGAAGTTGTTCTGAGTAGGGCTGGGCTGTGCTGTAGTGGTACAGCTCAAGGTACGTTTGCTGCCCTTACGTTCAGAGGCAGAAGGATGGGAACTGGGCAAACTGTTCCCAATATTAACGTGCTTTGACCTCTGGTATCCCAGTACTGTCCTTCCTTCCTAGTGAGGGCAGAGAGGTGACCAGTTCCTCCACAGTGCCGGGTACGGGGTGGACGGCTGCCACCTTCCAGTGGGAACCCAAGGAGAAATCCTTCTCTAGGTGGAACAGGCTGCAGAACAGCAAGAGTGGGAACTTCTCCTTCGTGAGCTGGGAGAGTTTCTGCCCTGATCACCAGCAGAACAGAGCGCAGCTGGTGCAGCCTCCAGAACACCTCAGGGTTCTTTTTGTGGGCTTTTTTTGGTCTATTTCCCCCCAGCCCTTCTATTTTCAGCCACGCTTCCTTGTGCTGAAAATAGACACCTAGTTAGCTTAGAACAAAACGTTGGAGTGGTGGCTCAGCTCCCCGCTCTGTGGCAGACTCATCCCGTCCCCAGGCCTGGGGGAGGCAGCGTCTCTCGAGGACTCACTGTAAAACTGAGGACGTCATGCTTGCTTTGCCATCTCTGTGCTGATATTTCAGAGTATCTGACCATGCTGCTGCCACCGCCGCTGCTTTGTCACACACCAACACCCACGGGGCTCGAAATTCTCCCTGGCTTCCATCTCTTCTCCACCCCGAATCCTTCTCATTGGGGGCACTGCCCAGGGCTTTTCGGCATGCTGCTCTCCTTGCCTGGCAGACAGCATGGGAAGCCTCTGGAAAAACACGATCCAATGCAGATGAGCAAAGCATGGAGAGCTTTTCCACCTTGATTGGTAGCGTAGCTACTGCAGAGGGTAGGACGGGAAGGATCCCTGCTCTTTGCAGAGCTCCGGCCGCTCCTCTTGGAGCGGGTTGTGCAAATCATCCTGCAGGCACACAGACAGCTCTGCCTTGGTGCTCAGTCCCATTTGTGGCTGAGATGTGCCCTGAGGCTGGTGTAGCATGGCCCTCGCTGCCAGGATCTTAGAGAAGACCGAGTCTGCTCTTTAGCAGCTCAGCCTCAGTAAGAGCACAATTAGTGCTGGTTAAAACTGCAGGGGAACTGGGGCCATGAGGCATCGGGCTCCCCAGCAAATTGTTTCCCATTCCACAGACTGAGAAAGGGGCAGGAGGATCTTTGTCCCCCTGTCACAAAGGTAATGAACAAATCCCCAGCAGAGGTGGCCAGCCAGGTCGGTACATCCTACCTACAGCTGGAAAAGGGAGGGTGAGGACAGAGCAGCACCGGTGGGCTGCGGGCTGTGCTCTACAGCATCCTCTGCAGCCCAGGAGCAGCAAGAGGAGCCAGCACCTGACTTTTCCCTACCTGGCTGCGCTCTTGCAGCCCTGAATGCTAACCCCACTGTGCCCATGAGCTCACCGAGAAGCTTACAGAGCCAGTGTTGTGCAAAGGACAATTCCTGAAAAGCCTCCCCTGCTTCCTCCCATCTGCATTCCCTCCCCCTGCCCCACATCGCCATGGGTGGCTGGATCCCTGCCCCTTCCCTTCTTTTGTGTTGGAGTTTGTTTATGATCATTGCGGGTGCTGTAACATTTGCTGCGTAGGTTCCTCTGGCAGCGTTTGCTCATTTTAAGTCCACTATTGGAATTGCTAACATGCATCTGCTCTTTGGATTTTCCTTTTTGTTTTGCTCTGATTTACACATTGAAAATGGGGCCATCATGGAAACACTCATGTTACTGTTTTTTTATTTCCTTGATTTTTAATTTTTTTTTTACTTCCAAGGACACAATTTCGAGCCCTGAATTCTTCTCTTCTAACCTCCCTACTTTCATTGCAGATCTTACATTGTAATTTATTTTCTTTTCTTGTTTCTTCTTTCTTATAAAATGTGCAACCGTTGTGAATTTTAGTTATTATTAAATGAGATTCTTTTCCTGCTGTCTTGTCTTTTAGGTATGCTCAGCCACCCACCAATCCCTGTTTCCGAGCTGGCTGAACACACAGAGCATCTCAAAGCTAATGATAACCTGAAATTATCCCAAGAGTATGAGGTATGAGCAAGAGTGAGTGCTGTGCATGGGTTTGCAGAGCCAGGAAATTAGGAAATTCAGACAGGCCCTCATCCAGATAAACAGAGTTTCATTTTAAGGGTATGGTCAGTTGAAATAGAAAAGTCATTTGCAAATTTAAAATGAAATACTTGCTCAGTGTTTTCCTAGGTTCAGTTCCAGATAGCAAAAGAGGAAGACACTTGAGCCGTGAGACTTGCCTGGCCGTAGAGGGGGCATCTTGGGCAGGGTCCTGAGCTCCCTTCGTGAAGGAGGGAATGTATTTCTGGAAGGTGATGTTTTAGACAGCTGGGATGGGGACTTCTCCTTGAGAATGGCTGTGTCACTGCTGAACGTGCAGAGGATCAAGCTAGGGAATGAGATCCGTGGTTCTAGATAGCTTCAGTTAGGAGGGATGACCGGTAAGTCACATCCCCAGCTGACACGATCAGCAGTCACTGAACCAAAACTGAGGAAACGGGGTGATTTGTGCCTTCCTTGTCTTGTCTGGGATTTCTGTGCTCTCGTTTCTCCTTCCTGCTAATGTTTGGGTACTGAAATGAGCTCTGCAGATGAGCAGCCAGGCAGAGCTGTGGTTGCTGGATGTGCATTTCCAGTGGTTCTCCAGTCGGTAAAACTGCCACCTTGCAGGTGCTCTGACAGGTGGGGCCAATCCCAAGGCAAACTGAGGGGGGAAAGAAGAGAATCGGGGCCCCACATCACCACTACTGCTACCTGACGTGGCTTCCTTGTTGCCAGAGTGGAAGGGCTGTGCTCACGTGCAAACCTGCTCCTGGCCACGGCTGTGTCAGCACTGCTGAAATCTTAAATCCCAGTGCAACTGCCGGGTGCTGGGGTGGTCTCTGCGAGTTGCTTTCGCTGCAGACTGAACAAACGACTGAAATTTTCGGTGGTGGTGCTCAAAGACAAAACACCCTGATATTTTTAGACTAATAACTAGTCTAGACTGCCTAGTTCTGCATACAGGCAGAGAGCGAGGGGCTATTTTCTGAACAAAAGGCTGGTTCTGGGATGCTTTCTCCCCGGGCTGGCTTGCAAACACTAACATGTGCGAGGCAGCTCTGCAGTCCCAGCTCCCCACAAAGGGGGGCTGCATGGTGGAGAAGGCGTGTTTGCTCTGCTGGGGTCTTTCACCCCACATTGGGGCGCAAGGGGAGCAGCAGCCTGGTAATATGCTCCATCCTGATTTCAAAGCCTGATTTGCATAATGCAATATCCCAAGTGCCCTGGCTTCATTCCAGCGCAACCTCCTCTAGTGGGAGAGCCAGAGCTAAACAAACATCGCTAATGAAATGAATGTGAGGCGAGATTAGAGGGATAGAGAGCAAACAGACACATTACAACAGTATAAATACCCATTAGTTAGAAATGCTCGGCAGCGGGAGTGCAAGGGAGGACGCTGGTGTCGGGCGCTTTTGTACCCTCGCTGCCCCCACCACCGGAGCTGAGCTCTGCTGGGGAGCTCTGGGGTCGGCACAGCAAGGGGGTGCAGAGGCAGCAGGCACCTGGCGAGGGCCAAACTCTGCAGGCTCAAAGGGATGGGCCCAGGTGGGTGCAGGGGGGGCCCTGTCCCCACCGGGCAGGCAGGGAGAGGGAGAGCGAACAGCGGGAAGCAGAACTCGACGCGCTCCTGCCAAGCCTCCAATTGAGGCAAACCCCTAGGGCTCTGCAAAATGATGAAGGAATTAAGCCCTTGTTTTATTTAATTCTCCGGCTGAGGATTTAGAGGTAAACGTAATTAACCTAATTTCCATATCTGGGACAGCTGGACCTTAAAAAAAAAAAAAAATCACCAAACCTGGCATAAATCACCAGGACAGGCAGAGAAGGTTTTTCTCTCCAGCACATTTCATTGTTTACTCTTATCCCTTCTAGGAAACCGTGTTGATTCAGGCCCTCAGGGCCAGGTTCCTTACCCCCTGTCTGGCCGGGGAGATGCACATCTCCCTCCCTGCTGCCCACGGGTGCCTGCCCCTGCCACGCTCCCGTGGTGTTTTCAGCCCCCTTTGCACCTGGGAGCCCCTGGGCACCGAGCCCTTGCTGTCCCGAGCAGCGCTGCCTCCTCTTTTCATGGAGCAGCCTGCACCTCTCCTGCTGCCTTTTTCCCTGGCAGTTCCCATCCTGCTCGTGTCTGTGGTTATAAACCTCATCCTCGCTTCAATATCTCCCTTCCCAGGTACTCGCTGGTGTATTTATGCCCTCTTAATTGTTGTTGAGTTTAACCATGCACAGATTTAGCCTCTTCATCATTTCACAAATAGCTCCTGATGTGATTGTCCCCGTTGTTCTCTCCCGACTGCCTGCCGTTTGTCAGTGTCAGTAGCTCAGGGCTGCAACTACTCCGGTACAGCCACGGCACGAGTATGATTCGAGGCCTCTGTATTGCAGCCTGAAACTGCACTGATGCTTTTGCCACCACTGCATCGTGCCAGAGAGGGAATTGCCTCAGGTACTGCTCTGAGTGCTTGGGGCCAAGGGAAATGGGACCTGAGCACGCTGTGCCACTGGGCTGAGGCTTTTCCACAGCAAAGATCTGCTCTTGAGGGAAGAAAACGGCGAATGCTGCATCCTCAGCTAGACCTTCAGAGCCGTGACCTGTCCCACGTGGAGCAAGGTACTCGGAGCTTCATTTGCTGCTTTTTTTCCCCCCCTCTGACTCTGCTGTTTTCTCTCCCGATTCCTCCAGTCCATTGACCCTGGTCAGCAGTTCACCTGGGAGCACTCCAACCTGGAAGTGAACAAGCCCAAAAACCGTTACGCAAACGTGATCGCCTACGACCACTCGCGCGTCATCCTGCTGCCCATCGAAGGTACCGTAGCAGCGTCTGCTCCTCCCTGGTAGCTAGGCTGAAGTTCCTGCCCAGGAACATCTTCTACGTGCTCTCTTCCCTTCCCTGTTCCCCTCTATTTATATTCTTCCCTTAGCATCTCCCTGGGGGGTAGCAAGCGAGAGGTACCTGTGTAAACCACACATTTGTTAAATTCTGGTGACTGACATATTCCCTGGAGCTGCAATCTCTCATTTCAAAGGCTGCTTTATCAAGAAGCTGTCTTTGCTTTACTTAGAGATCCCCGCGATACGTTTCTGATGAACAGGAAGAATTCAGACCACATAGTGCTTCAGAGAGAGCGGAGCAGGGCAGCGGGTGGCGGTGGATGTGGAACGTTATCTGTACAGCAGATGAATAAGAAGCAGGCACAGGGCTAATTGTACAAATGTGAGTGTCAGCAGCACAGCAAAGATGAGGCTGCTGAGTCGTGCAGACGTGAAGCTTGCGCGGCATGCAGCTCCCACTGCAGTGCTGGCCCCTAAAAGGCTAAGAATAAGGAAGGTTTAGTGTTAGCCTGAGAGGTCATAAATTGTTTTCTGAGCTTCTTACGTGAGTGATGGTGCAGTTAGAAAATTTACATTACATTTCACAACCCGTGGCTCTTGACAGAGTTGCTATGGTGCATGCTACGATAAGAGGGGCTTTTGGTGGAGAGGAGATGGAGTTTAACAGGGGATCTGCTTTGGTTGCTGCCTCTGAGATAACCTGAGATGATGAGACTTGAATATTTTGTGTGGCTGTGCTGTATGGATAAAGTGTTTGTGGCCAGTCTTGCATTGCCAGAGCTGATCATCTGAGCAGAGAGGATATGGGACATGCAAATAGCCCCCTGGTGATTTCAAAGGTTAATTCAGAAGCCTTCATGACAAGGGAATTGCTAGAATAATCTCCCTCTGCCAAGGTAATTCTGAGGGATCGAAGGAGGCAGAAGAGCTGCTCCTGAGGTAACAAAAGATCATGGTGATCTGCCAAAAAGCTGCACAAATCTGGATTGGTCTTGTCTGCCATTAGAGGATTTTAAGCATTTCTCATTGTGAAGACGCCTGTGTTCTAGCTTGTTTTTCTTCTGAGATTAATATTGCATGAGCCAAGGAAAGCCAAGTCTTTAAAAAGTTGCCTTGTCATTCAAGAGAAGAGCCCAAGTGCAGAAATGAAGGACACCGGGCTGGTCTCTGCTCTCGGGAAAGCAGGAGGCAGGGTGGATGCAGGCAGCACTCGCTGCCCCGGTGGCATCGTGAGCTGCTGACGGCAGCATAAGTACAAGGGAGCGAGGTTTAATTTCCAAGCCTCTGAGAGGTTCTGACTTTGTCTTGGCTGCTCTGTTCCTTCCTACCAGGCTGTAGCTTATGCTGAGAGCTGGAAGATGAAAGGCGTTGGAGGAATTAGTTGTTGCTTTCTTTTTGTTTTAAATCTGGACTTGTCAAGGCTGCAGATTGTCACCGTCTGCTTGGTCAGGAAGAAGTAGTGGCTTTAATTCAGTGACTTCTCTGTAACTGGGCCTGTCACAGCACAAAACATTGCTGGAGCTCATGGCCACCATTTTAAATTACAGAGCGGACCCGAGGGGGCTGGAGAGGAGATTAATTCCGGAAGCTCAGCCTTGATCACGTTCCTGCTGCCGCCGCACAGCCACCTTCCCTTCTGAAATTTCAGCTTGGGAAGGGCTGGGGGAAGGGAACCCTCCAGAAATTTAATCAAAAGCCATTTCCACCAGCAGCTGAAATTACCGAGTACCCTTGAGGACTGGCAGGCAATTCAGCCTGGATCATACCTAGCCAATAGAAGCAGCGATGCCTTTTGCTCCAGCAGGACGAGGACCGGCAACCCAATTTCATATTGGTACAGCTCCCCACCCTTAGCTGCCCCTCGAGACACGAGTTAAGCGTTCTGTACCGAGTTAATCTTAGGTTAGCAGAAACCTGCCAGCCCGGCCAACCGCTCTGCTGTAATTAGGAAGGGGCCAACTCTCCAAACAGTGCAAACTGTCCGTGCCAGTCCTGGAGGCTCTCTAAAGCTGAACCTGAACACCAGCGCATGCCAGTGTCCATTTTAACTTCAGAGCAGCTTTCTCCTGCCATGTCCCAATCACCCTCTTTGCTCTGGCAGTACCTTCTGCCACTCGTATCAAACCCGTCAGGCAAGGACACGAGCAGGCAGCTGTAACTCAATAGCCTGTAACTTATGCAAATAGAAAAAAATAAAAATAAAAATGACAGCGGGTAATTTAAAGCAAGTCAAAGCCTGTAATTTCAAAGCCTTTACTGGCTGAATCCAGCCTGGTTTTATTCCGTGCTTTGTCCAGCTGTAGCTCACTGCCTGGAATTAGGCTGTGGACCATGCTGAGCATCACCCAGATGCGTTTGGTACCCAGCTCCTGGGCATTTTGGGACAAGGACTTCTTTTGTTCTATTTGAGAGCAGCAAAGCAAGAGTCCTAAGCCTGCACTTTCGCTCCTATAAGTAACACCAATAAGAGTGTGGTCTCAAGGTTTGATAGTTGGTCTCTCTAACATATCCTGCAGGAAATTATTTGTCTCCCTGTAGCTCAGACCTTCAAGACAGGAACTTCAGCTGGGAAGAATTTGCAAAGAGTCTTCCTGCAGTGACTCCAACCCAGCAAGCCATGAAGGCTCTCATGTTTTGCAGGGGAAATTCTCTCTAACTTTCTTGTGCAAATCTTACGCTTCCAGCTGCATAAAGTCCTGTCCTGCACATCCCACTGACTTGGTTTTGCTGATTTAATGCAGGAATTGTGGGCAGTGATTACATTAATGCCAACTACATTGATGGCTACCGGAAGCAGAATGCCTACATTGCCACGCAAGGACCTCTGCCAGAGACCTTTGGGGACTTCTGGAGGATGGTGTGGGAGCAGCGCTCAGCTACTATTGTTATGATGACTAAGCTGGAGGAGAAATCACGGGTAAGAAGCATGAGAGGGATGACAAGTTAGTCATAGTCCTGGGGGACTGGATGGTAGGGTTGGGGAACAGTGAATTCCTTTGATCTGCAGCCCACGTTTATGTCAGTGGGGGATTTCTACCTGTTTTGCCAGCACCCTGAAAGTTCAGTGATTCATTCCTTCAAAAAAAAAAATACTAAAAAATTCATCCCAGAAAGCTGCAGCCTCCGTTGCAGCTCCAAGAGGACACTCAATGCCACCACATGCTCCTTAGGTCTGTCCTGGAGTTAATCGTTTGGCAGACCTCAGATTTTATGTTCAGTTCTCTTGTTTAACAAGCCCCAGTACTTTCACTCTCATCTTCAAGATGACTCCAGTCTGTTGTTGATGTGATTGATGTGGTGCACCAAAGCCTTCGTAGGAGCTTTCCATGCCAGGTGTCTCCCTGTTGCGGTGCTCTGGAAAGAAACATTCCTTGCACCTTCCCTCCCCTTCGCAACCTTGTGAGCTTCACCTGTAACATCAGGATGCTTTGGGGATGAGTTCCAGCAGTCCGGGGTTTGTTCCAGCATTCAGCATTGCCTTCTGTCTTCCAGATCAAGTGTGACCAGTACTGGCCAGGCCGAGGTACGGACACCTACGGAATGATTCAAGTGACGTTACTCGACACCATCGAGTTGGCCACATTCTGCGTTCGAACGTTCTCCCTTCATAAGGTGAGCTTTCTCCTGCCCCCGTTTCCTTCCCAGAGACGGGCACCTTCTCCTCCTTACCCAGCACGGTCAGGGCACGGTGCTGTGCTGGTTCTGCACATTACCCTCGGCGTGTTCCTCTCTTTGCAGAACGGCTCCAGTGAGAAGCGGGAGGTCCGCCAGTTCCAGTTCACAGCGTGGCCTGACCACGGTGTACCCGAGTACCCCACCCCGTTCCTGGCTTTCTTGAGACGGGTGAAAACCTGCAACCCCCCGGATGCTGGTCCAATTGTGGTGCACTGCAGGTACTGATATTCCACACCGCACTCTTACACGGGGCTCTCTGCAAGGGAGGCAAAATGTCTGTAGGATGTTTATCTGCACCTCGGAGACATTTAATCTCCTAGCAAGTACCCAGCCAGTAAGAGCTGTCCTGTAAAATGGATTCCCAGCCAGCGTCTGACAAGGATACTTGGGGTTTTCGTTCAGTGCAGAATTTCCAGCAATGAGTGGTTTAGTTGGCTTGAAATTACTCAGACTTTACTAGCAGCAGGAAGCACCTTGTGCTGTTCTGGCCTCTGTTTCTCTGTGCAGGGGTAGTTTCTTGTCACAGTGGGAAAGGAAGAAGTTCAAGTGTGACCTAGGAAGCTGCTTGGCATTGCTGCATTGGGTGTTTGGGAGGGAGAGATGCTTGAGCTGTCAAAAGGATAGCTGACATTGATTGAAAGAGGGGGTTTTTGAGTGCTGCAGCCATTCTGATATGACAAACTGAAGGCCCCCGCAGGCAGGTAGCATTCCCTAATTCAATTTCCAACCCAAAGAGGAACACTTGCAGCCTCAACTTAGATAAATCCCTGTGTTCCTCAGGAGGTTGTGGAGAAGCCTGCAGGTTACTCAGCACTGAGGAAAGACATCTGAATTTTACAGGCTGCTGGGGGAAGTTAATCCTGCCTCTCCTAGAGGATGCCATTTAAACAGGCTTTGTAAGTGGGCAACTTATCACTAACCTTGCAGATGGCAATTATCGTGCACCTCTCAGAAAATGAATAAAGAGAGCTGTCAGCTCACAATGTGCAGGAACCGGCTCCCAGATCAGCTGCTAAATTCTTGCCAAAGCTCCAGTCACCTGCTTGGTTCAGGTGTTAGGCAATCTAATTAACAGAGATCAAGGGGGCTTTATGAAAAAAGGCACTGCACCAGAATAGTGAAAGGAGACCCTTTATTAGCAGTGGCAAATGCACAGACCCACAGAGCCCTGCTGATTCACAAATGCCATTACATGCAAGTCTGATGTTACCTCAATGCACAAAAACGTTCAGGAAAAGGGGTGACGCATGTAACTCATTACAACATCAGTCGTTTCTCAGATGCTTGAAAGATCTGAGTGTTAGACATGCTTTTTAAGCCCTTAGGTCATGCTAACCTTTTGCTCAAGCTCCCTACCTAGCATTGTTGTAATTGTGTGTCTGCCAGGAGAGCTCCCCTCATGGGGATGTGACACAAAGAGGCGTGAGAAGCGGGGCAGATCAGTGTGGAGGGGCAACAGTCACGCTACCAGAGGCCACCTTTCATCTTGGGTCCTCGGGTGACAGAAGGCCAAACTCTGTTTTGGAATTTTTTGTTAACCTGAGCAGAGACTCAAAGTGAATCTCTGCACGTTGCAAACTGCCTTTGGTATTAGGCCTGAGCACATCTGCACACAGAGTAGCATGGACTATGAGGGACCTTTTCCATCTGCTGGCTCTGAACTCCAAGAGCCTCCCTGTGCCACTGTGGCAGCACTGGCCCGGGCTGGGCTCAGATAAGCAGCCCTTTAGGTGCCACCACAGGCTTTACAGGTGCCACTGTAGCACCAGTGACTTCAGAGCAGCAGTAACTCTGGTGTCATCGCTGTCCTCCACTGTCCCAAATCCTCCAACAGTTTGGTTTTTGTTTTGTTTTGTTTTTTAAATTTGCTAAGAGCAACACATTGAGGAGAGTGGGAAGTAATGCAGCCAGTTTGATTAAGCAAGTTCCTTTAATACAAGAAAATCCATAAAACAGATGAACCAAAACCATTTGGGTATGTTCTGGTTTGCTAAGAATTCCTTGGTCTCAGCTCTTCAATAGCTGTGTTCACAAGGCTTCAGTTCTGTCCCATCCAGTGAGTGCAGGTCGTTCACTGTCTGCCTCGTGTCCATTCCTACCCCACAATTACTGCTGTTTGCACCAGTGGAAAGCTCCTCACTTGGGTGGCAAAGAACCTCTTTCTTTGGTGGGTGAGTTGTCCATCGCTCAGCTTTCTTCCTCTACTTTTCAGCGCGGGAGTTGGAAGGACCGGCTGCTTCATTGTGATCGACGCCATGCTAGAGAGGATAAAACACGAGAAGACAGTGGACATTTACGGGCACGTTACCCTCATGAGGTCACAGCGCAACTACATGGTGCAGACAGAAGACCAGTACAGCTTTATACACGATGCCTTGCTTGAGGCTGTTGCCTGTGGCAACACAGAAGTCCCAGCTAGGAATCTGTACACATACATCCAGAAACTGGCACAGATCGAAGTTGGAGAGCACGTGACAGGCATGGAACTGGAGTTCAAGGTAAAGGCAGGCGCTTGAACTGGGCTAGTAGTGACTGGGGAAGGCTCTGTGTGCCTCGTGGGAGCTGTCTCTGCTGGTACTCATAGCAGACAGGGAGCCTTTACAAGGCTGATGGAACTTCTTGGTGCTGCGTTAGAGAAGTAATTATTCTGGCTTCTGCTGCTGCAGTTCCCAGGGGAACCTGCACTGTTGCTGCAGGAGGCTTGTCTGGTTGTTTCAAATCCACACGGAATTTGCTCCTTCCCTAGATTGGGTTTTTAAATGTTTGCTGTGAAAGTTTTGCTGGGGGGGGACGTGTCACACTCTCTGTCCTCCAGAAATGGGGAGCACGTGAGGTGGAACGAAATGGTGGAGCACAGAGGGCAAGTTATGTAGGCTGTTGTGGGGGCCAGGCAGATGAGGGGCAGCCAGGAGCTGAGCAAGTGGTTGTGACTCTGCTTTTATCTTCAGCGACTCGCCAACTCCAAAGCCCACACCTCCAGGTTCATCAGTGCCAATCTCCCATGCAACAAATTCAAGAATCGCCTTGTCAACATCATGCCATATGAGACGACGCGGGTCTGCCTTCAGCCCATCAGGGGAGTGGAAGGGTCAGACTACATCAACGCCAGCTTTATTGATGGCTACAGGTAACCAGCACCTGGCTGCCCTCACCACCATCAGGGGGTGAACTTAACCCAGCAGGCTGCTTTCTGTGGATGCAGCACTAAGGGATTAGGTGATTAGGACTAGGTGATAACACCGGTCTGTTCTGGCCCATCACCCACCTGTACTGCACACAGTACAAGTCTAGAGGGAAATTCCTTCTTGCTTACAGCTCATGACAGTGTGATCTGGATTCACCTCGTGGAAACAGTAATAAGAAAAAGCTTCACCACTCAAGCTTTTGTTGTTTTGGGTTGGCTTGGGTTTTAGCTTTTGGTGGTTGTTTTTTGGCCACTAGCACCAAAGCCACCACCTCAGGCCCCCTTTAGACATTGCACCCTTCTAGCTCTGTCCCAACAGTCCTACTTGTTTTCCTGTATTTCAGTCTTTGCATGTGCTTCCCACAGCCATGTGCACAAGCCGTGGTGTACTCATGGTACAAGCCATGATGTAGCCTCCTCTTGACCCGTGCCTCAGGTTTGTGTTCTGTTTCAGACAACAGAAGGCATACATTGCTACACAAGGGCCCCTGGCAGAGACCACAGAAGATTTCTGGCGGATGCTATGGGAGAACAACTCCACCATTGTCGTGATGTTGACTAAGCTTCGCGAGATGGGTCGGGTAAGTGTGCACTAAGAAGCAGGGAGGGGAGAAGCCTGCAACCCAAGGGCTAACAGAGCCATTTCTTTCCCCTTGGCAGGAAAAGTGCCATCAGTACTGGCCCGCAGAGCGTTCTGCCCGGTACCAGTACTTTGTAGTAGATCCCATGGCTGAATACAACATGCCTCAGTACATCCTGCGAGAATTCAAGGTCACCGATGCCAGGGTAAGCAATGAACAAGGTGCAGTCTGTGTTTGCAAGGGTAACAGTTTTGGAGGTGGGGGGACTGGAGCGGCTCAAACACATGTGATCAAGAACATGGCTTACAGAAAGCAGTGGAGTTTGGTGCCTATAAGAAAAACTGAGGTGTAAACTCTTCCTATGAGAAAATCTGGGATTATCCTCAGCGGATGAGAGATTAGTTATGATGAGGAATGGAATGCACAGCCACAGATAAATTGTACTTAAATATGTTTTCTTATAAACTGAGTTTTCTAAGCTCTGTTCACTAATCACAGTAGTGAGTCACTGTTAGAAGTTCACCAAGCTTTGGGTTTTACTTGCAGCTTATTTGAAAGGAAAGCGGAATGTCCCCAAACACCTAATAAAAACAAAGACTTGCAAAGGATATTCTTTGCCCTACAGAAAACATACACTTCTCTTCTGGTTTTAAGGAGAGACGCTATCACTAAGATTCAAAGGGGCACTGACTCAATCTTAGATTCAATGTCAGATTTCTCCTCCCAGGGAACATTTCAGTTCGTTCTGAGATTTGGTTAGCAAATATAACTCTTACTCTCAAAGCAGTTTTCCCTGCTGTTGAGGTTGTCAGTATTGTAGAACCTGATAATCCTATTTGCAAGGTTGAGGAGGAGGATGCTTCGTCAGTCCTGGTAGAACAAGATTTATCTTCCTGTCAGCCGTAATTCTGACACTATGGCAACTCTTCCTCAAGATTGATAGAGAGGCCATAACCTCCCCTTGGATGTTCCTTTGCTGAAGACTCCATCTGTGCAGTCTTTGCAGTGGTTGGACCTTTCAGGACACCTGCCAGGAGCATAGATCTGCACTGACAAACCAACTCCAGAAATGTCAAGTGCAAGATGAGCAGCTTCATCATGATATATTAAATCCAACACAAAGTTGGTTTGACTTTTTGTGCCCCTTAACGAACTAGCAGTAAAATCTGGTGGTGTTTTTGTTTTGTTTTGTTTTTTTCTTTGCCGTTTGTACTTAGTAGCAGAAACACAGGATGTTTTAGCTATTAATATTTTCTTCCCCAGGACGGTCAGTCACGAACTGTTCGTCAGTTCCAGTTCACTGACTGGCCAGAACAAGGCGTGCCAAAATCAGGAGAAGGTTTTATCGATTTCATTGGACAGGTACATAAGACCAAGGAACAGTTTGGCCAGGATGGCCCCATCTCTGTCCACTGCAGGTAAGCATGTATGAATGGAAACACTGAATTAATTTATCTGGGGATGCAAAAGAGCCAAAGGAATTAAAATCCTGCAGGCATCTCTCTCCTTTCCCACCCCATCATTGCAGGTAGATTTCATGGGGTGGGGCTGGAATGGATGGCTAAAGACTGTTGATTTTGCCAACCAAACTCATCTCCCTTCAGACCTGGGCAGTGCCCCCAAGGCTTTTGCCCCCCTTCTATCCAGATGAGAGGTATGAAATGCTGATGCCCTGCAGGACACAGGAATCACAGTGTTAATCAATATTTGACCTGCAGCATTTTACCTGTTTTATTACCAGTCTCAGCCCAGTTCTGCAGCCCTAATACTGCTAGCCTGTGTTTGCTGATAGCAAGATACTTTCCTCCCACTGGGCAGAAGAAAATGCAGTCTTCAACTATTTACTAAAAAAAAACAAAAAAAACTAGTGTTAAATATTAGTAATAATTCTCACACTGAATGCTGTTCACTGCTACCCAACCCTTTTTTTTTAATGTCAGTCTCTCAAATGTTCGTTTGGGTCACACACTTTGCCAGTGAGACTTTCCAGCTCTAACATGTTTATGTTCATAAGACAAGGCTGTTAGTTCAACCATACCATAACCTCAGTGTTTAAGAAAGCATTGGACCATTGTAACGTACCATTTTTTGGTGTTTTTCATCTCCCATTGCTGTAGTGCTGGTGTGGGCAGGACTGGAGTGTTTATTACACTGAGTATCGTCCTGGAAAGAATGCGCTATGAGGGCGTTGTAGATATTTTCCAGACAGTAAAGATGCTGCGAACGCAACGACCTGCTATGGTGCAAACAGAGGTAAGGGGGAGCAGCAAGCCCTTTCTTTGTCACTATTTACAGGACCTGAGTAGCAAGTCCCGGACCTTTGCAGACCAATTCCCCAAATGCCCTGGCTGAGTGCAGCAGACTTCTTGCCCTTCTAACCATTAGCAAAACCTTACCTGAAGGATAAGCAAGCCCAGGCTGCACTATTGGTTCACTTTACTAAGTAATAATAACAACAACCATGGGCCTTTTAAATTTCTTAAAGATTTCATCCCAGTCTGCCAGCCTTGATTCTTATCTCATCCTGCCTCTGAGATAAGGGGAACTCACCTGCTTCTAAACATAGCCCACTTTTTTTTTTTTGCTGCAGAGAGGGGAAAACTATTGGCAGGATGCCTGCTGTCTATGAGATGCATGACAATAAGGAAAAGGGATTTCCTTTCCCAGTAGCTCACAGCTCTTTGAGAATAAAAGGGTCTGTGCAGGGTTCCTGCCCAGGTGTGCACTAGCTGGAAGTGGGGCAGGGAACTGTAGAGCGGCTGTTTCAGCCTCTGAATTTCAACCTCTGAAGCTGAAGCACTGTTTTTCTTTACTGTTTGCAGGATGAATACCAGTTCTGTTACCAGGCAGCTTTGGAATATCTGGGAAGTTTTGATCACTATGCAACATAAAAAGCCATCCGTTGTGCAGACTTTACCAACCACTTAAGTCCTGGAAGGCCTCTTTTGACCCAGGAGGAGCGCTTGAACTTACAAAACTGAATCAGAAGAAGTACCTTTTCATCTGGACAATGCATTGGGGAGCAGGGGGAAGGATTGAAAGGAACACCCCTTCAGGAACTCCATGTTGTAACCTGGACCGTGAAGAGGCAGCTCAGGAGATTGCTGAAGGACTGCTTTAAGTGGTGAACTGCTCTTGTTACCTCAAGTGGTGTTCGCTGTGGAAGATGTATGGACATCATGAAACGGATCCAAAAGCTAAAACACACCTTGCGAAACGTTACCGCTGGAGAAGGGAAGGAAACCGACTTTGGTTACATCATTAGAGTTCAGTTTATTTACTAATATAGTTGGCAGTCTTTAAAGGAAGTCACTTGCAGAATTGAAGGTGTTCTGTAAAAGATAAGAAAAGGAACTAAATCTCAACACTTAGACAAACGTAGGGTCAGGAGTTCTTCTAGCTGGAGTCTTAATAACCTCAGTATCAACATTGGGATGATTCTGGGCTTACAGGCACCTTGCAAGCAGCATTCACTGAATGCCCCTGCCACGCGAGAGGTTTTATAGCTCACACTTTGAATACTTGGAACATTCCTCATTTCTTCTAATTCCAAAATTTATTTTTTAGGATATTTAAAATTAGAGAGAGACAGAGAGAGAGAACCCAGACCTGGCTGTGTGGTGTGGCCCCCTCCCCTTGCACACAGGTGGGACAGGTAGAGGTGGCAGCTCCCCTGGGCTGGGTTCGCTGGCTGCTGGTTCTGCTCCCCCTTTTCAGCACATCCAGCTACACAGAGGCATTAATTGGGCAGCAGTGGGACACCCCAGTACAGAAAGGCAGCCCCTTTCCCATTCTCTTTGCACATTCACACAACCCCACTTCTGCTGCAAGGAGCTGTGTCGCCCCACCAGTTCCTGCCACAGAAGGCCAGGAGCATCTCTCTGGAAGGAGCCTGAGAAGCATCCTTAAGAAATTTATTTCCACTAGCCAACTGCTTCTTGCTGCCAACCCCTCACCTCCGGACACAGCAGCTCTCCGGGCGCGATGCAGCGATACTCCTCAGGACTGTCCCGGTACCACATCAGACCAAGCTCATTGGCACAGCTACGAACATGCCCTAGCTGTATAAATAACTGGGAAAGATCAAGTGAGATCAATGGCATATACTGTGAGTGGCTTTCTTTAAAGTATCGATGTAACTGTAACAAGTGACATTACCTTTTTTTTAAATAGTGTATTTTTTCCTTTTTTTTTTTTTAAAAAAAAAAAGACAAAGAATATCAGTCAATGAATTTAAAAGAAAAATTTGCTTATTTGTTCATATTATGTTCAAAGACAGTCTATTTTTTCACTGTAGAAATGTTACGTGTAATGGCTGTGATATATAAAAATGCAGTGCAAATTGCTACTTCTACATATTGCTTTTCTACCATTTAAAAGGTTTAACTTGCTCATGTAAAAACAAAATGTCCTTTCTGGATTTTTTTGGGGTTCTTTTGTTTTAAAATCGCAGGCATATCACGTGTCTTTGGAAGGGTGGGAGATCAGCAGGCAGGCCGAGATGCGGTGGCAGTGCCAACCTCTCCCCTTCAGCTGTGGCCCTGCTGCTCCGTCCTAACAGGGCCAGGGCTGAACTGGGAGAATAAAACACACCAGTGTCTTACAACTGAAGACAAAAAGAGGGCAGTTTCAGAGCCATGGCACACATCGGCACGTACACAGATTATAAACATCAGTGGTGTAATGCAGGTAACGGCCCAACTCTGTCTGGGCCCTGGGTGGTAGATATGAAGCGCTTGCAGGTGTACGTGACAAGGAGTTTTCTTGCAGAAGTGGCAGAGGAGAGAGCACGTCTCGGAAAAGATGCACTGCCCTGAACACTGCTTGCCTGGGACTTTTTTTATTTTTCTAGAAGGGTTTATCATTGCCATCAAGTGCTACCCAGAAAACCCCACAACAATCCATTTCCTGTCTTTAACTGAAAAAGAAAAAAAAAAAAAGAACGAAAGGCTTCTTCGAGATTTAACTTCTTATCTGTGTGAAAGTTGCCCAAATTTCTAAGTATGTTGCAGCAAAACCTTACTGGAAGAGTTGGGGGGAGGGAGGGAGGTTTTTTTCCTTTGTATGAGAGCAAAGTGCTGTTGCTTTCACACTGTTATTTCAAACTGAAACAGTAAGTGGTTTTCATACCACTGTGTATGTAGATATATTGACTTTGTATTAAAGGAAGATTGTCTGAAAGGCCTGACTGCAAACCTGTTTGTTGTTGGGAGCGGGCAATGAACAAAGCAGCTGCTCCGTGTAACGCAGCGACTGCAAAACCCTTTTCCCTGGCACACGCAGCCAGGTGGCAGGTTGCTCTCCCTCTGCTGTGCTTATGCTCTTTCTAAAAATAGGCCACCTGTACAAGCCAAACATGCAGTTGCAAAGAAACAACCTCATTTGGAGAGCTTTTAGCCAAGTAGCTGCAGTGCCACCGGTACACGCATCCCCCTGGGTTAGGTCTAGCAGTGTGGCCGTTGGCACGAGCGTACCAGGACCACTGCTCACCCGAGAAGCCAGAGCTGCATGGGCTATGCCTGCCTTGAGGGTTAAACCCTTCAGTGGCCTCCATTTCTGCTGCTTTGTTTGACCCTTCCGTGGGGCAGCAGCATCAAGAGAAGCAGCTCCTGTCCCCTCACCTGCTCAGCCTATGGGGGAAGGAGCCACCAGCACCCCTCAGCTGGTCCAGGCACCATCCTGGCTATGGACCACGGCACCAAGCCTGCAGGCGAGCATTTTTCAGTCAATAAACACTTAGAGCAGGAGGAGGTTGAAGCCGGTGGTCACATTTGCAGCATGTGGCGAGGGCAGATGGAGGGCTCCCGTGGGACGCTGCTGACGAAGTCTGCGCTGGGGGGAAGAGCCCAGGAGGAGCGCACAGGTCACAGCTCCACCATCCGGAAAAGGCAGAGCCTCGTGCTTCCATTCCCTGCAACACAACAGGGTGACAACACTGAAAGCCCAGAACTGAGATCCTGTCTCAATTTCAGCATGAGGTGCTCACAAACTGTCCATCCAAGCCAGATTTATGGCATATAAGCTAAACCAGTCTTGTACTAGGACTGCGGGCGCCATGCCGCTCAATCTAGCCTGAGCTTCACATTTTTTTCTTCCCCATCAAGTCAGAAAGACATTACACAGGGAAACACAGGAGATGCAGGTTTTTGGAAGCAGCAGGATGATGAGAGTATTCCTATATCAGTTTCCCCCCCTCCTTGCCTTTACAGCTGTGCTGTGCCAGCATAAACCCTCCCGCCCTCCTAACACCACCAGCAGCATTTTGGCTCCCACTTAAAGGAAAAAAAAGGCTTAGCAAGTTGACATAGAACTGTGATCAAACATCGAGCTGTGAACTCAGGGAATTACATCACCTCCAAAATTTTGTTACTCCACGTGACAGAGCAAGCAGGGAGTCAAACCACATCAAACCCTGATGGCACAGGAAAAAAGGAGGAGAAAACGAGTATCCTTGTTTGTAAACATCTCATGCAGGCAATTATATGAATAGTAAATATTTTTTCTTTTACTCCTAATCATCTCTTGGACTCGACGATAATTCGTGGCACCAAACCCTACAAGCTAGCAGTACAACACAGCAAAGATACCTTTCATCAACCTTGCCTCAGTCAATGCGTTGATTTTTAATATTCTCTTATTCCATCATTGAAGAATAGAAAGGAAAAAACAATTTTCCTTCTAAGCACTGGAAATTTTTTTTCTGATTTTCCTTCATCAGCCTCTGTAGCTCTGGCATGTGCCTACCTGCTCTCCTGCGATCTCAGCGGTACTATTCTTGTCTCTCTGTGCTGCTAATCATTTCCACCGCCTCTCCCCAGTCTCTTTGTTTGGTTCCATCCTTTTTTTGAGCTGCTGTGACCACCCCCCATGTAGAGATGCAAAACTCTCGCTGAACAGCAATAAATACCACGTGGAGCACGGGGAAATGAGTGACAAAGAACTGGAACAGCAGCTAGGGACAAGGTAAATCTTTCAAAAAAAGAAAAGAAAACACAATACAGTAGGGAGCCAGTTACAGAAGCAAATACAAAATAAAATCTCAAAGCAAGAGTCAGGCTGACAACCGCAAAGACACCTAATGACACTGATTCCACCTTGACGTAGCAGCAATAGGCCTACAACAGGCAGCAGTCGGACAACAGCTCCTTCTCCTTCTCTGGAATATCAAGAAAGACGAGCATTATAACCACAAAAAGAATCCTGTTGACACCTCTACCTTCTGATTTTTCTCTGGACACCCAGAGGAACTGCCAGAGCCCAGATCGGGAGCTGCAACATGGCCAGGCGCCCCTCCAGGACCCCCTGCCAAGGCTTTGGATGTCCTGCAGGAAAACAAAACAGGACCCAGGGTGAGCTGCATGAAAGCACTGCTCGGGAAACACCAACAGAGCCAAGCAGCCCCAGTCCCAGCCCATTCAGGTACCTACAGCTCCCAGCATAAAAGCCAAAACCACCGGTGAGCACAGAGCAGACAGCACCACGTACGTGCTCCTACGGGCTCGGAGGGACAAGAGGGGCCCTGCAGAGCCCAGACTCCACAAAAAAAAACCCAGGCTGGAACTCTTGCTACTCTGACTCAGCTCAGTATGCTCGGTACTGATGCACGCCACCAAGCTGTGCACAGATTCCCCCCATCGCACGGGACAGCAACAGCTTTTATGGCTTCTGCCTCTGCGTTCAGCCAGGATCTGAGCCTCGGGGAAGCCGAGGCCCCAGGAGCACAAACCTGCACGCACTAAGTAGTCCCACTGATGCAGCCTTTTACTGGTGCTCATGAGCTGCTGAAATTACACCCTAATTTGTGGTTTCTGAACGCAACAGAGCGTCGTGCTGGGGGTGTGATTAAGCAGAAATGATTCCGGGCTGCAGGATGCGCGCAGCACACGGGCTGCACCGCGGCGCCCGGCCTCGCTGCGCCGAGCGGATGAAATCCCATTTCTGGTACAGGCTCCATCTTCCTGGACTCGCTGTGCCAGCCAGCAGCAGCCTGAAACCCAGCCCACCGCTGTCTTTTTTTTTATTTTAATTAAACCCTGAGCGCTGCTCCATTACTGCCCGTTTTCAGCAGGGCAGCAGGGAAGGTTCTTGTTTCTTATTGATTCAAAGATCGCTTTCTAACCTGTCTCCCTCTTTTTTTCTTCAACATGAGCTCTGACGGATAGCTTTGACAGCACTTTATTAGCTATGCTCGTGCAGGGTGGAAGGAGTAAAGCATCGCAGACAGGATTTTTCCAGAAAAGGCCCGGCAGCAAGGCTCCAGATCTCCACGGACACAATCCCTCGCAGAGGATCAGGGCTAGAGTGCAGATCGTGGTTTTACGAGGGAATCCCCATTGCACAGCCCTTTATTGAGGCCAAAAGGCACCTCAGAGCCTAACCCAGCCCTGCAGGGGTGGCTGCACCGTGTGCTGTCCTCACGGGGAGGGCGCCCAGGGCATATTTGGGTTTTTGCCCTGCGGGGCAATTCCGCACCACGGCCACTTCAGCCAGCAGCAGCCTTGTTCCCCACTGCCCCCCAGGACTCGGAGCTGACCCCGATCCCAGCCCCTGACCCCAGGCCCTGTACAGCCCTCTCCAGAAGCAGGTGGGTCTCAAGGCATCTTCTGACATCATTTACATGCAAATCCTGATCCGATTCTTTTCACGGTTTAATAAACGTCTCCTTGAGCCCTCCCTCTTCCCCAAATTACTCTTCCCCTGCTCGAGCACAGCTGCTGGAAGGCTGCCAGGCCCCAAACCCCCTCACAGGGGCCAGGGCTCAGCTCAGGGCAGCACGGCTGGAGCTCGGCAGCAGGGGTTTGTGGGGAGCAGCCTCATCCCAGTGAGTGTTTGCCCCACACCATGCAAAACCGTCGCATGCATCCGTCTTAATTTGCATCGGCCTGGATGCCAAATCTCCACGGGACTGATTTGCAAAAGCCCCCACGTCTCCGCACGAGCCTAAACCAAGAGCCCCTTTAGTCCCCTGCAGCAGAACAAAGACTTGAAAGTAGATGTAACCATAATTTACATTCCAGAGGAAAAGGAAAAGCCTTTTCTTGGTTTACAGAATTACCCAAGTGGCAAACCAGTTCCCAGGCCAGGAGAAATTCTTCATGTTGCACTACGCTTTAATTATAGCGAGGGAAGCAGCAACAGAATGAGAAATCAATTCCTCCTCCTAAATAAGATGGTTGCAAATTCCAAGTCAGTAACCGAACAGATGTAGAATTGAAATGGAAAAAGTAAATACCCTAGCAGGCGCTGAGAAAATTGTCTTATTATCTCAACAAGTTCATCCGCTGGGAAGGGGATGGGGGGAGGCTGGTCCCAAATCTCCCCATCAGGAAACCAGAACAATTCGACCACGTATTGCAGGGTCACAGCAGGCACCTGAACGGACACGGCACTGCCCATCCCTGCACCCACAGCTACACCCAAATGCCCCCTGCCCTTCCTTCCAGGCACAAAGCACACCTCTGAGCTGCTCCCCGAGAGCCGCCATAACCTTTCCTGGCCTCCAAGCACCACCCAGCCCTGTGGGACCTCACGGGAAGCCCCCCAGGGTTATCGCTGCCTTGCCCCCAGCCCTTCACGTCCCCTCCTCTTGGCACTGCCCTCAGCCCTTCCAGCACCAGCTCCCATCACAACCAGCACCATTCCCAGCTCAGGGAGGCTCCTGGTGCTGTCCCCAGGAAGAACAACCTCACCCTGGAGAGGAGCCTGGGGCACCACGAGGCAGCTCGGAAAACCTGGCACTCCTCCGATCATCCTCCTTACCGACACGCTGATGGCACACACCCAGCACCTCGGCCTCCGTGGCCTCCAAGCACCTCTTGGGAGGCTGCTGGGTGACCCCGAGCGCTGTCATGGGGTGCTCTCGAGGCTCCCTCCTGGGCTGGATGGCACCGTGCTGCCCCAAATGGGCTGGGCTCAGGTCCACAGCTCACCCCCACAGCCCAGCACAATCCGATCATCGCACCCAGGGGTGCCAGGCCAGACACAAGGACCTAAAACAGGACAACGACTGCTTCAAACCTCTCCCATGCGTACCACTGGGCCTGACTGGTGCTTGTATGAACTGCTCATAGTAAAAGCAAATTACTGGATTGTTTCAAAACTAGGCTGAAGCCTGAACAGGGAAAAGTTTCTATTTCTTAACAGTGCTCCCTCCCCAGCCACTTAATTTATTCATCCCAGCCCATCTTTAATCTGCCTATTTTCCTCTTGCCCACTCATCTCTCCATCCACCTACACAGTCGAGCGGTAACTCCGGATCCCTTTGTGATTTGTACCAGACCCTGACATCACTCTCCTCACGCCTTTGTCTCGTGGAGGACAGACACGCACAGCTCCCTCCCGGTCAGCACAGACAGCTCCTGATTCACAGCGCCGGGTGCCCCATCCATCTGTGTGCACACAGCGATCCGTACATACAAGCACACATGTAGGTGCAGATGGCAATCCCAGATTAATAGGTTACACAAGGGTTTTAGCCCAGGCTTACTGAGGATAATAAACCCCTCTAAAAAAAATGTATCCAAATGATTAAAAAAATCTTTTTTTTTTTTCTTTAAACACCTAACGTTCTGCCCGAGCTGCATACAAGGTGTTGTTCAGGAAATTGCTAAACTCGTCACTACTCATTCAGATTTCACCTCCCTCAGGCCCTCCTCCCGCCCCTTTTTGGCTGGGAAAGCCCAGCGCAGCCCCACAGAGCAGCCAGCAGCCACGAGCCCCCAGCTCTGCTCCAAGGTTTTTTGAAATGAGACACTGGCATGGTGACATAAAAACATCCCAGGGGAGGGCAAGGGGATAACACCAAAGCCAAACAAGGCAGTGGGATCGCTGCCCATCAGCTGGCAGCGCCTGCTGGTCCACCAGATCCCACAACTAACCTCTGTCTGTGCCTCCAGCTTCCGTACACAAGGAGAGAGAAGTTCCAGGCACCCTGCCCACGGAGCCACCTTGCTGCAAACTGACCCAAAGTGGGACCCAGAGCCCCACAAAGTGGCACCAGGTGTGCAGAGCAGCTGCCCCCACCCGTGGCCGGGCAATCAGCCTTCTTCTCTGTGCACCTGAAAGAGGAGCAAAAAGAAAATCTGCTACAGCTGTCGTGCAATGCAAAGCACCTGAGAAATGAGCAGAGTCCCACAATGTTTCCAAGTTTAGGAACCCAAAATCCCTTCTAAAAGTAAAAGAAAACCAACTGGTTCCCAGTTTTGGTGACGACTGTATCACAAAGTGCTGCTCAGGCTCCTTGCAGCACTCACAAAATTGTTCACCAGGCAAGCGAGGAGGTTGTGCTGTTACGAAAGGAGGGCTGTGTGCTCGCTGAGGAACAGGACCGGTCTGTGGCTGCAGACACCACTCATGGCCGAGCTGGGCCAGTGGCAGGACCCACTGGGAAAGCCCCACGGCCTGAGGGGGCAGCCAACGTGCCAGCAGCACGGGGCTCTCACCAGCTTTGGCTGTGAAGGGCATTGGAAAAGCTCTGCCACTTCTGAGGGCATGGGACGTGGGCCTTCACGACTCACACGATGCAGCAATACGTATGAAATTCCTTCTTAGAAACAGTCTTTTACCAGCGGCAGGCCTCTGACCAACATCCACGCTCCAGTTTCCACGAAGAACACCACTGTCCTCATCCCTGCCCCGGCCCTCTGAAGCTAAGGCCATGTGAAAGCCTCACAAAGCAGCGTCTGGCAACTTGGGCTTTTTTCTTTTTAGTTGTTAGGGGTACTTTAGCATTACCCTTACAGAGCAGCAAGGTCTGGAGGTCACACTCATCTCCCATGGGGATTTATTCCACAGGTGAGGCCTCTTCCTCCTCTCCCTCTTTCCCACAGACTCTCCCTCCAGGCACCGCTCCAAGCCTGGCACCTGTGTGCTTTGTCTGCTTTGAAAGCAGCCTCTGAAGGCATCTAAACAAAGAACTCACCACCACCTCGCTCACCTTCAGCTTGCCTTCCCGCAGAGCAGAGCACGACGCCGTCCAGCGCACAGCTCTGGGCCTGCCTTCAGTCCTTAGGTAACGACTTGAGGTCGGTGTTATCGAGCTCCCCGGTGATTATCTGCAAAAGCCCGCTGAGGACTCGCTTCGTTTCCTCACAAAAGATCAGACAGGCAGAAAAAAAACAACATCTAGGGATCTAATCAGTATCGTGGAGCGGTGTCATCGCGGCACGCGTTCCACAGGTGCCACCCGCAAACAGATTCCTCCCCTTTTAGCACTACGAGATGCTTGCACCATTTCTTGGCCTCGAATGTCACCGCGTCCCCCTGCCACCCTCTCACATCTAACAGCCTCCGGGGTTGTACCTACATCTCACCTTTTAGCTGCCCAACGTTTATGGGGGATTTTTTTAGGTTGAAACCTAAAAAAAACTAAGCCTGTATCAAAAACCTGTATCAAAAAATTACTATTCCACCTGGAAAAGCAGATTCAAACTGCTGCATAATTTTTTTTTATCTAAATAATGTTTAAATTTTAAAAGGTGGGGTGGGGAACTAATTACATCTTTGTGTGGAAGATCATAAATCACATAATTACAATGGGAACCTCTGCATCTTTCCAACAGCCTAAAAGCAGGCTACGCAGTTCTTATCTCATTACGGTTTAATTAAGAATTATGTTTGAGCATCTTCTTTTTAATTATCAAGGAGCCCAGATGACTTCTAATCTTTTCTTTTTTTTTTAACCCAAAATGAGGGAGGGTGCGGTCCAAAACGGGCTCTAATGAATTTACAATTTGCTCTTTGGGGAACTTTAATAAAATCACTCCGCACAGAAGATTAACACCGGTGTAGTGAACTTCCAAAAAGAACATTTGGTTCCTTTCAATTAGCATCACCCAACCGTCAGGAGCTGATAGGGGGGATGCTGAAGTGTTGCTTTTTAGGGCAAGGATGGGCATTTCAAGGTGGGAGAGAAGAGGACGAGGAGGCTTTGAGCTGCTTCGCTCAGATCCCAGGCGGCACAAGCGGGACCTGCCTCTGCTTTGCAGGGTGAGAAATCCAAATTTTCCAGGCAGTTCATGGGAGCCTTCGGCCTCGCTTCATCTGCATCAGCTGCAGGGTTTGGGGCAGGCACAGCCCCAGGCACAGACAAAGCCACCATCAGGGCTGCAGCAGGCACTTCCCACACAGGACAGAGTATTGAAGGAGAAATGGATTTCAGCCCCGTCCTTGGCTTCTGGGGGAAGCCAACACCGGTGCCTACAAATGGTTGTGGCCCTCAGAAGCTCATGACCGGCTTTTTGCCCATCAGATGAAAAAATCAGATCCCAACACAATGCTTCATCCCTCACCGCCAGCAGAAGATCTGAGATTTAATCAGCCTCTGGAGAGGAGATCTCCTGATACCTGTAGTTATCTATTTATTGCTTTCTCTGGATAAAATCCACTTACTAGGGCTGCAGCTGCTTTACATCCATCTATGCTGGCAGCGTTATTCCCTGAGCTCTGCTGTGAGCCCCACAAGGTGCCCTGAGGCCAAGCCCGTCATCCTGCCCGGTCCCAGCGTTTCGGCACAGCCACCCGTGTGGGTCCAGGCACCCATCACGAGGTGGTTCAGCTGCATTCATCCTTCAAAAAGCCTCTTGGAAAGGTTGTCTGTGGTCAGCTGAGCTGAAGCTGTTAACACCTCTGTGACCACACAGCTGAAAGCTGCAGCCGGGCCCTTCTGCCCCAAATAAATCCCAAAACCTGGAGACACTGCAACAGCCGGAGGAGTGGGATCCCTCCAGCCAGCCCTGAGATGCTCCGTTTCCCTCCCTAGCACAGCAGGAGAAAGTTTTCCCCACCAAACAGTTTGTCACTGAGACCCTATTGACTCCGTGCCACACTCAGCCCCGCTGCCTGCCATCACCCGAGGTAACGAGTTGCAAAGAGCACACATATATATTTTTTAAAGCCTGCACACAGCAAACACCTCTTAATTCAATTGGTTGAATCGACACAGAGAGATTATTAGTTTTCAGTAAGATTTGATTCAATTAATTAGCTTGAAAATATCAGCACAGCCAGGCAAGCAAAGAAAAACAGAGATAAATCCCCGCCATAGCACTGCTTCATCTTTTAAAGGCAATTAATTCTTAGTTATTAGCTTTTAATTAGGGAATAATAATGACACCATTAATACAGTTTATTATACTTGTCAGCAGACAGCTGTTCCAAACAGATTTTATTATCAGATCTTGGCGGCTTTTGTCTGCTCTGCTCCCCCTCTTAGCAGACATCCCCAGAGGGTCCTCCAGGACTGCAAAGGAGTGGGTGCCTTGCGTAATTCTCATGGCTTTATTTTATTTTATTTTATTTTATTTTATTTTATTTTATTTTATTTTATTTTATTTTATTTTTTCTAACCTTTACCAAATGCTTTCTCTCTCGGAGAATCCTGGCGGCAGCAGGATCCAGCCTTGACAGTGCATTTGATGTCTCTCTCACGGGTAATTCACACGCCTTTCTGTCTGTGTTTCCTGGGGGGAGAGGCTGGACCTGCGCCAAAGCTGGTTTCACACCTCGGCTCCTGACATCTGAGACGGCATCCAACATGCAAAACATTTAAGATGCCAAAAAATTCACTGTTTTGTTTTGTTTTCTTCTGAGCTTAGCCATCTCTTTGGAAGCACCGTGTTCATTTAGAACACAGTAGAAATGATTTGGAAGCAAATAATAATTTTAAGTAAATCGAGCATTCCAAATAAGTTTACCCATTCTTAATCTCATTCCACCCTACTGCTGAGTGCCTATCACTAGGAGAAGGCAGCTGCAAAGGGTGAAGGAAATACCATGTAATACTCTATTTTCTTGCCCCAAATTTACCCTGAAAGTGTAAACTCCAAATCCTTTAAGAAGAATCTCTACCACATTATCAGCAGCAAGCTGCCTCAAGTTTTCATTGATGCTTTATTACTTCTTTGTCTACCGTGTCACTAAAATAAAATATCCATAAGGCTCATAATTATATGTGCTGTCATACATACAGGAAAGCACATGTTCTCATTATTTTCTCCATCGCCCTTTTTCACTGTGTCCTAGACAGAGCTGTTGCAGCTCCGTGGCAGAGGCTGCAAACTACTCCCAGGGCACAGGCCTTTCTGAGCTGTGCTTTACTATTCCTCTATCAGAGTCTCAAACCCAATCATGTATGCAGGATGCCACTGTAACACAAAAATGTAATGCCATACATTTCCCTGATTTACTCTGGAGTTAATAAATCACAGAAACACTGCAGTGTAAAATAGCGTGTTGGGTTCTGCTACCTTGATTTAATTTTTTTTAAAACCTCGCTCTGGACTGGAAGAAGCCCTAAAGGAAATTCCAGGTTGCCAGGGGCTTGGAGGCTCAGGTCAGCAGGAGACAACACGCTCCCCAGCACTGAAAGCCTGCTCGTGGCAGGCATCTTTCTCCTCGCTAAGTCCCAAGGAAAGAAATTAACCCGGTGTAGGAAGAAAGCAGCTGGGAGAATCTATTTGCAATTTTCTACAGGAAAGCAGAGAGTTGTTAAATTGAAAGCAAGGCTGTTAAAAAGAAGAAACTTCCCCTACTGAGAACTGACATAAAAATAAGAAGGAAAAGAACGGCAGAAAGGAAAGATTATAACCATTAACCATACAGATTTAGAAACCAAGGCTCAGACAAGCAAAGTGCCGTACTGAGCCAGGAGGCAGTGTCAGGACGAACTTCAGCATCAGGAACCTCCAGCGGGACGTGCCAGCTCTCAGCAGACAGCCCTGCTTGCTGCAGAGCTCGCTGCGCCTCCAAGGAGCTCATTTCGTGCTCTTTTCCCCCCCTGCACTGACAGAGGCTTCAGGTGCCAGGTGCTGTGCTGTAGGCGTTTTGCGCATTTGTATCCGCACGCAGTTTCCAAATCTTAGAGCTACGCTACGCATCCTCACTGGTGACTAAGCCTGAATATTTTAGGAGAAACTGCTTTAGGGATCTTGGTGCAACTATAAAACCTTCTCAGCCGAGGGTTTTTTTTTATGCTCAGCTGTATCCAGGCAGAAGTTGGGAGAGGAAAACCAACAGACAAATTGAATGTCATCCAACTTTGTCTCCAAAATACATCATACAGGACACTGCAATACTACTTCTCTAAGGTAGCAATAACGAGCTTGAAGTAGGGGTTGGTAAGGGAAGTGTCTTCTCAACTGTAATTAGTACTCTGGTAACACTAGCACTACCGATACCAGTGACAATTCTCCTTTAATTTTGGCACTGTCATTTGGGATCACACATACCATGGGAGGGAAGAGCCTCAGCCTAAGTCATCAGGGGCCAGATTCCCCATTTCTCAGTCAGACACCTCAATGTAAAACAACCAGTCACGACCTGAAGGGCTTTGTGTCAGGAATTCACTCACCTGTGGCTGGGGTTTTGCAAGCACTCCTCCTTGGTAGGCCCAGCCTCACCCTGTAGGCCTGAGCCTTGCCTGGAAGCCTCCCACAGCAGGAACACGGCCGTGGTGTCCATGGCAGGTAGATCTGCAGAGGAGCAAAGGAGAGGAGGGTTAATGCTGTGCATTCCTCAACTCATGCAGGGGACAACAGCCAGGGACATCATGAGCGACCTCCGCCACTCAGAGCCTCCGGAGGCCCAGGCCCCATCGCCACGCCAGCGTGGAGCCTGGGGATTCGTTTCTGATTTCACCACTGCTCTTTATCAGAGAGACAGCTCTGAAAGGCACAGATTTTCTACCCCACAATGGACCTGTCACGGTGACAATTATATTTAATAGTAGCAGTTCAGCCTTGCCTTTCAGCGGCGCTGATTATGGCAGTAAATAGAAGCGCATTAGAGAGGTGACAAGACACTGACAGGCTGCATTCACACTGCATCGGGGGGCTGCAAGGGCCCAGCCACGGTGTGGTCTTGACAAAAGAAACCCAAGGGGACATTCCTTTTTATTGGTGTAGAAGAGAGAGGCACAAAGGTTAAAAATACTGCCCAGCTGAAGACCAGAAGCAGCAAAGAGAGCACAGGCTGCAATGGGAACTGCGTTAAGAAAACAAAGCAGTGCACCAGAGGTAAGATAGCGTGTTTTTTTCCCCCATCTTTTTCAGTCAATCACCTGCTGGGAGTGAAATATTGCCATGATTCTGGCAGTGCTATAAATAGAGATGAAGTTTGGTCTTTGTGCTTTGAGTATAAATCATGTAAAATCATAAAAAGGGCGTTCAAAATCAAGGGAAGTACCTACAAGTGCAATCGGTGGTGGGGCAGAGAGGCTCGATGATGGGATTCCCTCTCCAGTGTTATCACACAAATGTTGGGAAATCATTCAGTAATTAAAAAAAAAAGGGGGGGGGGGGTGAGTGGTGAGGAGCTCAAATCCAGCCACTGCAACAGGTCAGCATGAGACTGCTCAATGCAGAGCACCACAACCACGTCGTGTCATCTGCAAATCTGAGGATGCCTCTCCCTGCTGAGGAAAACTACAGAGAAATTAATTTGGATAAAATGGACCATGCTCTCGATTTCAGAATGCCACAGAAGTGAGAGTAATAATAACATTTAATAAGCAGCCAATTTTCTACACTCAGAATTAGTCACAAAAAGCTTGTGATGAACTGTTCCTGTAAAACAGAAACGTCCCTGAGCAGTGGGATCTCACAGCAACAGTGGCACTCAGGCAGATTTTTCACTAGACACGGACAAAAATCTCACATTAATCACCCAACACAGGACACACAGCTACGGGATTGTAGCGCTAATTCCATGTTACAGCTGAATCCCAGATTAATCAGATGCACCACTTCCTCAGCTTGGATATCCTCTAGTGGTTCTGAGCTATTAAGATAACAAAAAGAAATAAACCTCAGCTCTAAGCAGAGAGACCAGGAGATCGGACCAGCACAACGGCCCTTCTTCCCCACCTCAGTGCTTCTCCACGTAGAAAATTGTCCAGTGACCCTTCTGTACCTGCAATCAAGTCAGATTTGATCTTGCTAGTCAGGCAGATGAATCCCTGTTATTCCAAACAGCGGCAGCATCTTGGCTTGCATCATGGGTTACTGACCATTCGTTCCTAATCAAAGAAAATTTGCTGTGTTTTCAAGAGATGGCTCCGTTAAATGAAGCAGATGAGCACTGGATCTGTCCATTTATTTATTTTTAAACCATGATCTGGGGCACAGGGGAGGGTATCACTCCTGTTTCAGAGACAGTTTGGCTACGAGCTCATTCGCTGGAGGATATTAGCAGCTGGCATCTGAAATGGCAAGACTAGAGTATAGAGGTAAGCCAGAGTCAACTGTGCTGAAACACAGCCAAATTCTTATTTATTCCACAGGAAAAATGGCTAAGCTGTGGTCGCTATGTAATTCCAAACAGTGTTTACACAGTGACCTTTCCATTTCCCCTCTTGGAAACAAAAAATTTAATTGTTTTGCTCCTCTAATGCAGAATAAATAACTCCCAGTGATTTTCTATTGGTGTGCAAATAAACCGAGCGGTTATCTTTTTTCTGCTATCAAAGCTGCCAGACCATTCCAGCTCAACATCCCCAGCTCATTCCAGCCATGGCCCTTTGCCAAAGTTGCTGTGCTTTTTTTTTGTGTGCACCAGTATGGTTGTTGATGAGGTGAGAGCCCCGAGATGGCCTGGAAACAGGGCTGGAAATCAGTGAACCCACAAAAACTCATTCTGAGTGTTTTTGCTAGGGTCTTAAGAAGCTTGTTCAACCTTTCTTCCCATGAAATTCTGGTTGGCAAAGCAGTCAGTAATGCCCCCTCGAGGAGCACCCATGAGTATCATCGTTATTAGATGCTCGGAAGCTGAGATGGTTTACACTGCTCAGGGTTAAACTCAGTACAGGGTTTCCTCGTTAACCTGTAATGAGGTAAAAGGACAAATTGTCCTTCTAGCCCAGGCACTATGAAGCTGAAGTCACAGCATCCCACGGACAGGCGCAAAGACAAGTGCCCTGGGAGGTGTCTGGGACGTGTCAGACTGCAGGAGGGTGTAGGAACTGTTCTCTCACCTGCCAGGGTACAAGAGGGACAGCTCTGGCACTTGGCAGGTTCCGTGCAGTGCTCCTCCTTGCTTTAATCCATCAAAGTATAATCACGTGCCTGGAAAACCTCATCTGCTGCAAACCTGCACTTTCTGACTTGGTCCGTTTGCAGTTCAGTCCAAAATGGGGCTTCTGATGTTGCGATTGTTGGAATTATTTTTAAAAGGGTGTGAGAAGCTCACTAGACTACCTTTAGCTGTATAAAGCATGGGGAAAAGAAGCCCCAACAAGAAAAGTAGCAAGGACTTGCCCACTGCAGTACTAGCAAAAGGACCTGCTGCAGGAAAGGCTTCATTTTGTGCTCTGGAAAAATCCAAGCCAGAGAGAAGCGGCAGAAACAACGTGCTGATCGCTCGCTGCCTTCCTCATAGCCCTGAGTCACAGGACGCCCACTACCAGGGAAGACATGCCCTAGTAAGTTCTGCTAGTTAACTCAAATTGCTTTTAAACTAAAACGGCATTCCCAGGTTCAAAGCAAAGTTGAGTTTAAAACTGCTCCTGATTATCTGAAGCTAAAACTCCCCAAAGAAAGCGCTCCAACCAAAATAAGGGCATTCTTCCAGAAGAGAATTGCACCTGTTTAATGAGTAGTTTTAGTAAACTGGTGCAATTTGTTCAAGCTGAAGAACTACTGATGAAGAACTAATGTGAATAGTGAGGGAAGAGGAACAGAGAAAAATCCCCACAGAATAACCTTAAGAAATAGAAGTTCTGCAGAACTGGCCAAAGCACAGATGTCTGCAGCATGTGACGATGTTTTTCCATCATCTGCTCTTTCCCTAAAATAAACGGTCACAAAAGCAAAGCAGAAAGGAAGCAAGCACATCAAAGAGGGAGTGCCTGGGAGCTCTCTTTACCCTCCCATGTACCGGCAGCGACGCTGGAAGCCAGGAGAGGCCGTGGATGGGAAAGCCACAAACCGCCACGTGGGAACATGCTTGCACAGATCTGCATGCTGGAGATTGCAGCAAGGCGCTTGCAAGAATTGTTTCAGTAGGACTAGAAGCTACCACAAGGCATCTTCTAGAGTGATAGGATGATTGGACAGCAAAGGACAAAATGGTAAACGTGGAATCCACATTTTTGGAAGTTAGGGCTCTCCGCTCTGTCCCAGCAGAAGTCAAGGGACAACAGCCTCACCCCAACCAACACCGCTGCTTTTAAGGTCTGCTAAATACTTCTGTCCCTGATGAAGAAAGAAAATAAGGCATCTCCTCCATTTCTCCTTCCCAAGCTAAGGATTATTCTTCAACCCAACCAGGTGTTAACAAATCTCTCTGTCCCCTGTTCCACTCACCAGGCAAACAGCAGAAGTCTCTGCTGACCTCACGGTAGATACAAGCAGCCTGATGATCCCCGTCCCTTCATTGCTGCCAGCAATTATCACAAAATGTCTTCATTGTGCACGTGGCAGTTGGTGACACTGACTCAGGGAGTTTTATCAGCTTCTGTGCTGCACGTTTCAGAGCAGCTGTTTGCCGTAAGGACACCCCGCTGTTCACCAGCCCAAGAGAAGCTGGACTTGTGCAAAGCAGCAAGGAGAAATTGCAGTGTGGTCCTTTGCACAAGCCAAAGCATCGCACGGGGGCATCTTGTCCTCACCTTAGCAGGTCTGCTAATGGCTGTGTCCTCTGAAAAGCTCCCTGCAGGGCAGGGCCGAGTGCCAGGCAGGAGACCACGCACCGATGATGCCCGTGACCATGCCGTGGGACAAGGGGACACCAGCAGGACCTCCCGAGGATGGCGTTGGTACAGGTGAAGAAACTGAAAAGCAAAAGGACTGCAAGTTGCCTCAGCAAGAGAGGCAGCTGCATCATTTGGAGCCAGACACAAACTCACTTTCTCCAGGGATGAGAAAGGCAGAGAGGTTAGAAGAAAAGGCTAATGAGTTGCACTCATCTACAGTCTTTCATCCAGCCCCAAACGGTGCTTAAGTGTAGACAGAGGAAAGCACAGGAAGCAAAGCTCTTCGCTACAGCACTCGTAGTACTCACATCAACTCCCTGGGTACAGCACCATTTCCTATAACTCCACATCATCTATATTTGAGTGCAGCAATCTCAGATAAGAACAGAAAACCACAGTGACTTTGGGAGGTTTGTGTGACAAAGCCCATCGCACTCCACAAGGCTGTGATAGAAAGTTTTGAACCTTGGCTTTTGATGACTGATCCGGGCAGTTACTTAGAAGCATGTACTGCTCCTTACCACATCTTTAAAATTATATTTGTTCTTATTACAGCAATATAGCAGACCTTAAATTCATAGGTAAGCTCGGTGCGGGTGTAAATTCCAATGGATTTATCAGCAGCTCCTTCCCACTAGTGATTCCTCAGATTATCTCAAGAAAAACTATTAAGCCCCAAAGGACTGGAAGCTGCAGATTCCTTTTCTTTTACGTGTTCTGCAGCATTAGCCTCATACTGCAACAATTTGAGAGGAATTTGTAGAAAAGTATTAGGGCTTAGAGAGGGGAATGGAGGTGTTTAAAAGAAGGTTCAGGGAGATGCTATTTCAAGAGATTCAATGTCAGCACGACCTCCAAGGGCTAGAGAGAAAGGCTACTGGAAGGCTACGAGGCAGGCTCCCAAAAGGGATAGCAACCTGGTGATGTAAAAAATAAGGATTTTAGAATCACCTCTGGCTATTTAGCAACTGCTGTTCTTATGAGAAATCCAGCTAAAGCGAATCCTGGGCCTTGGACCAAAAATACATTGCAAGCTTGGTTCTTAATTTTGGGAGGGGGTGTGAAAGCTCTTCTGCGTGATTAACAGAGCGGAAGGAAAAGACCATGTTCCTGTTTATGAGTCTTGGCTTCTCTTGCTCAGGTAATCAGTCATCGTTACAAACCAGATCTCTGAGAGCTTTCTTCTCCTGCAGCACAAAAGCCTTTAATCTTAGAAATGAAGAGACTTCAACCCCCCAAAAATTGTAATTCTGAAGTGCTCAACAGCCTTTAATTCATTATGAACCTAGAGGCAGCGGGAAAAAAAATAAGTAGGCAAAAAATACATCACATCCTTAATCTAGGGAAAAAAATCAGTATTTTTATAGCACATAATCAGACACTTACAAATATATTTCACTGGAGGAAGGGGAGGGTAGGAATGTGCATTTCCTATTTCCTTTTCAATAGTCTGATGCACAGAGGCCATCAATATGGTCATTAGAGATAATCTGCACAAGTCATTCCTAAACCAAAAAGAGGGATTTAAAAAGAAACAAAAAAAAAAAAAAAAAAAAGGAGAACCCCTGCAACAAGGAAGGGCATTCTACAGTTCCAGGTTCACGTTTAAACATAACTCATCATCTGAATATGGGGGGAGGAAACACACTTTGTTTTGTACAATATAAATAGTATTTTTTAAAAGGTACTACATATGAATACAGTAACGGTGCTATTTCAGTCAGGACTTGAACATGCAGAGGAAATTCCCCGTCGCTCACAACCACTCATCCCCATCCCACCCTTCCCCTCCCTCTCCAAAAAAAAAAAAAATCCTCTGCTGTTAAAATTCTCTTTCAACTGTTTTAAATATTTCTCTGTGGCCTGGCAACATTCTTTTTCTTTTATACAAGCAAGCTTTCTGCTAAATTATGTTTTAACCGACAGGAGACAGCTATGTAGGAGTAACAACTGAGGCTTTTAAGAACCTTGCCAATTTTTAAAACTTTTATTAGTCTCAGCTTGATTTTATTCTTGGAGACATCCATTGAAAACGTCAATATCTCAGAAATAAAAAAAACCCTGTTTCAAACTTCTTACAAACACGCACGCGTGCACACGCGCCGACACACACACAGAGAAAATAACCCGTAGCAGAGGCAGGAAGAAATAAAGGGAACTCCAATTTTCTCCAGGGAGAACAAACCCCCCCAAAAAATAAAATAAAAAATAAAAAAGTTGCTTTATTCTATCTCCACTCTTTCACTAGGACAGTTTAATACCCATCGAGTCTTTTAAGATGCTAATCTACCATCTGCTAGCCCACAAATCCTTCCCACTTATTCCCTTCAAGATCCAGCTATAGCCTTGCTCAAAAACCTCTCCACAGCACAACGACCACCTTGCTAATGGGACTTTAAAAGAAAAAAAAAGAATATCGTCTCTTTCTGTCCAGTAATTTCAGGGAATTAAGTGGAAAAGATTGCCGTGCAGCGTTCCGGATAGCTCTACTGTCTCACCGTGGTCTCTGCCAGGCCAGGCCATCTGGGCGAGTGGCGTGGTGCCCCCCTGCCCCCCTCACCCAGACTTTCTGGAGGCCACGTCCCCTTCCCAGCTCTGCACTAGGGCTGCAGTTCTCTTTCTGCAGTTCTCCTTCCTTCTACGGAGGTCCTCCAAGGAGAGTGGAAGACTTTCCAGTGACTTCAGTAGGGTTTAGGAGCAGGCTCTTTAGAAAACACTGTTCCATAACAGCTCTTGGACCGGAGGTGATTTTCAAGTGTTCAGGTGGGAGCTGCCCACTCACTACTTGAGGATTTGTTTTTGCCTTTAATGCTCGTTCAATTCTCAGCGAACTGAGTCCAATCAAAAGAAGGGCTTGCGTTCCTCTTCCCAGGAGTGTCTCAAAGGCTCAGTCTTTACTTAAGTAAAGGATGTCACAACAATCAAAGATGTTTGGGGAATTTCTTCTTTAATAGGATAAAAGAAAAACATACAAACACCTCCCAGGCTTCTGTCATGGAATGATTCTCACAACTGTAAGGAGCACAACTCAAAAAAATGGAGACAAAGAAAGAAAAGGTTCCTATGGGAGACATGCCTACCAGAGAGCTAGAACAATCCCTTTATGCTCTAGTCTGCAGTGGGGAAGGGGATGGCTCGTAAAGGAACTAACACAAGAAGCAGCAACAGAACACTTGCCAAAACCGAGTGGCGTATTGTAACTGAAAGCCATGCTGATTTTTTTTTTTATTTTTTTTTTCTTAAAGTAGAAAGCAACTTAGATGGCAAAAATGGGGAAGGAAGATGACAAGAATGACCAGAACCTGGTCATTGGTTCACTAAGTCCCTTCCTGGTGACATGGCAGAAACGCACACATCTATCACATGTCTTTAAGAGAATTAACTGTAAGAAACATCCCAGCTATGAAACATTTCTTTCCCCATCTTCCCCAGATTACAAAGAAGATAGTGTTTCTTTACAAAACAGAACCCAGAACTCTCCAGGACATCTGCGCTTGCTTTCTCTCTCCCCACTGTAATATTAGTCACATTTCATTTGGGGGTGAGAGGGGAGGATTTTATTTTCAGTTTTAAAGCCATAATCTAGAAAAATGTTTTGTGGAAACTTCCATTTTCCTATTTTTGTTTGCTTTTTTTTTTTAATAATGCTTATTTATAGAAAACTTCACAAAGGTGACTTCTATGTACAGAAAACACGATTCCAAAGGCTGCTTCAGTAGTCAATGTAATAGCACCTTTAAAGACAAAAGAGTTTGACATATTTTAAAAAGTCATTTTATCAAACTTTAACCCTTTCCAAGCCTTACAGAAAGGAGCCAGTCACAAAGCTCTGTTAGTACAAACTCTTCCCGAGTCTCCATGTGAAATGCTGTCTGAAAGTTTTTCAAGCTCCTATCGGTCAGCAAGATCTGGCGAAGTAGAGGTAGCGTGCAGCCAGACAGAATTTTCTTGCAGTCTAAACCAGAAGAAGATGAAAGGAATTCACAGCAGACTATTGCACAACGCTGGTCTTCTATTCCACAGTTTTCTGTTTTTTGTTGTTTTCTTTTTCCTCGTGGGCTTGAAAAGGGTTAACTCTGGATTTAATAATCCTGGTTAAAACATGTTGCTCTGAGTTCCAGGTTGGTACTGTGTCTGCAAAAGGCTCTCCATAAAGGCCAAGTAATCTGGGTTTTGTCCATATTCTTCAGGATTTCTTGAATTCCCCAGCCGGGGGCGCTTGGCTGCTCTCACTTCATCTCCCGAAAATACATCTTCCTGAGGGGCCCCAGTGCTGAGGGACTGCAGGAGACACGAAAGTACAGTCATTAGAGGCACAGAAAGAAAACAGAGAGACGTGCACAAACTGCTGAGTTCACCTGCATAACAAGGCAGCAGGGACAACAAGTGAGCAAACAATTTGGTACAGAGAATTTCTGTACAAAAAGTGAAGTCCAAAACATGCAAAACACATGGCTGAAAGAAAAACTTCTGGGTTTCTGAAGCCAAACTTGAAGAGAAGCCCTCAAGTTGCCTTCCTTCTGTATCAGAATATCTTTTACTTCAATTCCTGCCTTGCCAGTTCACTGTTTACTCCTATCCTCCTCTGTCTCTTCACGTTGTTCATTCAAAACTGGGGCTTCCCTGATGTCTTTTAAAAAAAAAAAAAAAAATAGACCAAGACCTAAAGAAAGCATTTGGGGTTAACATGACTGTACAAATAATGATTGCTTCTGCTCATCCACTTCTTACACTCTCAAAAGAGGTACATTTCTTGGTAGAAATTATCATCTCCTATTGCTCTGTTCCTTTGTTCTGCTGTTCTACATTAAAGCACCATGAGCATCACTTCCACGGAGTATCATCTAATGCTCCTGGCAGCAGAAAGTACATGTGAAAAATTTTAGCTTTCAACCAGACTTGAAACTTTTAATTCACTTTCCAGCCTGCATTCCTTTCCCTGGAACTGATATAAAGTCTGATGGTTTCCACTGCAGAGAATATGTTACTTTCCAAATCTTGTATTGTAGAGTTCCAATAATTGTCTTTATTACTAGTCAAGCTTAAATAAACCAGAATATTGTGCACATCCTAAAAATCAATTCTAGGATGTTTCTTTATCACCAAAAATCTTTCACAGATAACAAGGTGAATTACTGTTAGACTGTAAAATTTATGCCATGAGGTCATATTGTGATAAATGACCTCAAAGAAGATGGAGAAGCCATATAGAGATACATTACAGAAAGCACTTTACAGATGCTTTTTCTTGGTAAAAGCCTTTCATGCATAAGCAAACAAAGGTTTCCTTGAAACTGACATGAGATTTTCCACGTAACTGCCTGTTACTAGGCCATTTTTAACAATGTGCCTCTCATGTTTCTGCTGGTGGCCATGGATTCGCAGGTTCACAGAATCACTGGTTCAACTTGGCAGAGAAGTTCCATGTACTCCTAAAGAGTGGTTGGGCCATTCTCTTTTTGTCTCTCTTAAGAGACAGAGGCCCACAACCTTATCACAAAGTAACTCTGTGAATCAATCCCAGTCATGCACTAGCTAACATGACATTTAGAACGAAGA
Source organism: Anas acuta (assembly GCF_963932015.1). NCBI lineage: Eukaryota > Metazoa > Chordata > Aves > Anseriformes > Anatidae > Anas > Anas acuta. The sequence continues at coordinate 3,411,137 of NC_089004.1, read as the reverse complement.
GGAAAACTGTGTATTCTCCACTGGCATGGAATCTGCTCTCGTTATTTGTTTAAATGAGATGACTTTAAAGATCAAAGCACCAGGTCTGAAAACATCCGTCAAGTCTGGAACCAAACAAGCTGTGAAATAAATCCCTCAGTTTCTAGGCTGAGTATTTCAGTTGTATGCAGTTAAAGGCACACTGATCTCTTACGTAAAGATCTGTAGGTAAGGACTATGTTCTACATCTCCTGTTTGGTAAGAAATAGGGGCTTGGTCCCATGTCACTAGTCAGTTCTCCAGGTTCCACTTAGCTGTGGGCCCATCCATGTGACTTATGAGGAAAGGCAGTATTCAGACAGAATGGCAGTCGTAGAACTAAATTCATACACTAAGTGATGTAAAATGGTATGAACATAATCTTTTAACCAGAGAACACAGAAACCAGGTCCGAACATGTTAAATGGAAAATCATTTAAATGCTTCTCAAGCATTTACATCGAGAATTTCTCCTGCTCTACATATTTTGCAAAAGACCTGGGATTTTACGACCAGAGAAAGCGGAAGGTGTTTTACTTAATGTCTAAACAATATGCTAAGAGAATGTGAATGTGTACTGCAAGCCACAGCCACTTTACCACCTCTCTTACTTTGTTACCTACCAGGCGAGACTTCACTCTCTTTGGAAGCTCTTCCTCCAAGGTATAAATATCACCACGCTTTACCATTAGCTGGGAACCATCTTCAAACTCAACCTGCAGAGTAGGCAGAAGATCAAATAAGAACATTTGGCCTCTAGATTTACAGTACCTGAACAGTTCATTCCCAGATTACACCAAGCATAGGCCCTTCAGTCCCATGGGAATACCAAGGAAGCATCAGAAGCCAGCTCTGTCCCACTTCTGCCCTCCCTCCCACTCAGAGCACTAGAGATTTCCACTGGTTTTTAAATTCAAATCCTGAAAAAAACAGCTTTTCACTTATAATAAAAGGCAGCCCTGTATTCAGGCCAATATGAAGATGAAGAATTTCTTTCATCTTAAACAAAGAATTTTTTACACGTCATGAGGAAACAACCCCAGCTACTAAAATACATTTATATTTTAACAAGCAGAAATAATCAGCCAGGTACAAGGAATGGTGGTAAGTCCTCACGTCAAATCTTTTTCACTAAGCACTGATTACATCATGAATTATGCATCGGTTGTTACAGGAATGTTTATTCATGAAAACGTGCATATAAAAATGCTAAAACTATTAACAAATATTAAGAGATTCTCGTTTCCTTTGCTTAAGACTTATTACTTTTCTGGATAATGCAGAAAGACACAACATGGTTAATAGGGGATGGCAGGTTCGGACTGGCCACATTCAGAAGCAAGCAATCATCTGCTCTCTGAACTCCTCCCGTGCTGCCCAGGTCTCACTACTCATCAGTTACACCAGGCCTGCGATGCCTGCTGCAGTCCCTTAACCGAGCAGCATACATCAGCTGTAATAACTACGCAGGTAGGAGAACAGCCTTTGACAGATGAGCTCTGCTGAGCCCTACTGAGGTGGTTTAAGGTGCTACTAGTCCCATTTACTCTCCGGTTTTACAGATTACCGCCAGCATAGTGGAGTCAGAAGGGAAAACAAATGGACAAGTTTTAGAGCCGAGCCACAAGCAGGTCTGCCATTTCCACCCCCTGTGCTCGATCTCCTGCAGAACGGTAGAACTGGCAATGCAGGGCAGCAGCATCACAAAACATCACAAACAGAGCGGCTGGATTTTGTTTATTAAAGCTCCAAATTACTGATAAGGCTTGAGGCCTGTTCTGAACACACATTAGTTTACATTAAAAGTTGTTTGGACTATTTTTTTATTTTTATTTATTTTAAATAGACACAATCTTAGCACACAAAGCACAGGCTTAGAAATGGGAACTGGAAAGTGACTGCAAAATAAGGCAAGATGAAAATGCTGAAGCTAATCCATGCAGTCTTCCTACGAACACGCTTATTTCATAACAAAAACCCCATCTCTGTGTTGTTAAATATAATCCTATTAGACAATAGAGATGCACAGTAACTACTGAAAATAAGCATCTATATAAGGAACCAATGGTGAAAGCTATTCAGGCTATTTTCCCCATGGAGAAGAGCTCTACCTATAGGTAACTGCACGATCAGAAAAACCCAGACTCCTCATGCATATTTTTCTGTCATCTGTCACTATCAGTGGAATAGCCTATTTCAAATTTTTTTACCTTTGAGAAATTGATGACAATTTCCCATACTGTGATTAAGCTGAAAAGCATGCATAAAAATAGATCTTTATGGAACTACATATTGTACTTATTCATAACCAGGGTCACCTCAGATCACATCTTCTCTGAAGCATTTACTTTCCATTATGCACATGAAGAAGACCGTTAACAGACAAGGTGGACTATTGTGCTCTTTGCACACAGATATGAAACACTCTGTGTGCAGTAAGGATAGAAACCAGAACCCAATTTCAAACAAATGCAAGATTTGGGACTTCCTTTGCCTTTTACAATTGTCTAGGGGCATCAACCTCTTTAAAATAACAATTATATTCCAGCATGTATTTTTCAAAAGGATATGCACAAAGCACACTTTCCTTTATAAATCACTATAATTTTCAGCTTCTTGGTAACATTTAAAACAGATTTAATCCAATGAACACACTGCATCTCATAAAACCTTCTGTGCTGAAATACTAATGCTGTGTTATCAGGTTAAATCTTCCTTTACTTCTGGAGCCTTCCAGAAACAAAAATCCTCTATGTACAAGGCTAAAAGACAAAAAAAAAATGGCTGCTGTTTTTTCTCTATTTAAAAACAGAGGTGGTGAGAGTGCATGAGACTATTATTCCCACATGCTGCTACTGCTCTGTAAAGTACCTTCCCATGGCCAGAGGTTTATTTCCCCCCTTGAAGTAGTCTCCTGACCCATAATTTCCCTTACTTTCCCTTGAATTGTCAAGGAAAGTTTTAATTATGTAAATACTGGCTCACGGGGAACTGTAGGTCATGAGCTCAGTTAGCACGAGCCATCAGATAGCCATCAGAGAGTAGTAGGAGCAGGTCACTTTTGACCTGAGTCAGATCTGAGCTGTTTTTCAGTATTCCACTAACGAATCTGAGACATCAGCCATTAAACTCTTTTCTCAAAATGGAGGTGAATGGCTTCTCCTCCATCTGCCCTCTGTTATGGGAAAGTTCCTGTGTAGAAGCTTCCTAATAGTGGTGAACACTCAGGGAACAATTGCTATGGGTCAAGGACAAGGAACAGCTTCTAGAGACCAACGTGTCTTTAAGTGTTGCCTCTTCATCCAAATAAAGAGCAAAGACATTTACTTTCAAGAGGATAGCTACTGCATGTTAAGCAATCTTGTACTGACTTTAACAAGTCCTTTTGGTTTACTAATGCTTTTTTTATTCTCTTCAGCTGTAAAAAACTGCACAACTATAATCAAGAAGTTGTGCATCTTTCCCACAATTAGAAAAATGGCAAATCTATTTTGCATGTTAAGAGCAGTCTGATGTACGTCTAGCCATGCAGCCATATTCTGCCACAGAATACCTTTACCCCGATCCTATTTTAACACCACATTTCTCTTTAGACTACCAGCAGTATTAATTTCAGAAGGCAAATTCTCTCTTCAGGACCAGAGCAAACATTCAACATTAGTGGCCTATACAATAGGGGTAACAATCAGAGATGTCAATATGAAGTACATGGATACTCTCCCATGCTTACCTGATAAATCTGACTGATCTGGGCTGCAATAAACTTGGCCTTATAGACGATTCCATCTGTCCACTGCAGCTGAACCATCTCACCCTCTGGAGGGGGTCCCATTTGGATGCAGTCTCTGCTCTGAGGACAGACAGGCAAAGAGGTCAGACAGCCAACAGAGACAAAGCTCAACAAGTAGTTAAAGAAGTGCGTTAAAAAACACTGCTTGTGGAAGTTCCTATATAATGCTATAATTATGCATAAGTTACTAGACTTGTGATTAATTGCAGTAATCTCAAACAAACCATTAAACACTGAAAGAACAGAAATAAGCACTTGCACCTCCTTCTGGTGACAGTACTCAGTTCTAGAAAATTTCTCGTTACAAATCCCAAAACATCAAATTGCCTATGCCACAAAAACCAAATGGGGTGACCTGCTCTGTTTCACATGGTGAATCAACAGTACAATCAGGAAGAGAACGCATGAGTTGACAAGTCAGCCTTTTCTATACATTCCCTCTATTAAGTGCATTTCCTATTTTGAACCAGAAGTGCTTGCAACCTGCTTCCCCCATGAATCACACTTGTCAGTTGAAAAAGGAGAGATTATTCAACCACAAAACAAATAGGATGCGACTTAAAACAAACACTGCATTCTGTTAAGTTATACGCATATAGCAATATCACATTTTTGTAAAGGAACAAAAAAAAAGAAATGAGATAATGTCACAAACAGGAAGGATGGTAGTGAAGAACAGTATGAGCTTTTCTATGCAAGTAGCAACTTTACTTTTTTGATTTTTCTTTTTTTTAACTATTTTGTTGTTCTGCCCCACAGCGTACAGAAGGAATGCACACGTTTCACTTTGTACTCTTTTATAACAGTAATAGTCTCCATAGTGAGCTGCTTACAATAATGCTTTCTGGGTAAACGTTGTCACTGTATGAACCGTCATCAAAGTTTACTTCATAGAAAGTCTGCGTTGTCGTGCCAATCACTTTACATCTGTAGTAGAGTCCATTTCGGTTCTTTGTGATCACAGTCTGTCCAAGGGTCACTTCCCTTCGAAACGGAATCTGTATTGAAGAGAAAAGGGAGAAATTGGCAGTCAGAAAAGCTGAGTTAAAAATACAGGTGCAGAGACACTGTCCTATAAAAACTGCAGAAATAAAAAAAAATATATTAAAAAACATCCAACAAACTTACATTCTGGTTAGCTGCTTTGTGTTTGAAGCAAGTGATGGACACGACGTAGGGCCAGTCATCCGGCTCCATGGGTACGCCAGCCGCGTGCGCACAGGTCACGTGGAAGGAAGTGGAGCAGTGCTCGTAGGAGCACTGGATGCAGGCACCAGACACTTTCTTCATCCGCTTCCGACAGTACACGCATTTCTGAAACACAAGTTAGCATTATGCAGACAGTCCACAGCAGCTTTAACGCAACATATTGGCATCCTGGTAACAGACAGGGTCAAAAACTTAATAGTGGCTACAGCACAGAAGCCACAGCCAAAACTGGTGATGTTTCATGCTATGATATCAAATCTAACTCTGCCAGAATTGCCCGTCCAGCTCTATACACTTGCCTGGAGTCACCTGTAAGCCAAGTTAGTACCCGCTGTAGTTTCTTATCATTCCCACGACCACAACACCTACCAGTAATTCAGCCCTCCAGAACCATACTGGATGGTGAAGCAGAATAAAATCCAATGTGAGACTATGCTCACAGGAGGACTGAGAGAAAGGAGGACCTAACAGACATGCACGTCAGTATTATTAAAGAACTTATTATTAAAGAACTTCTTATTAATACTCATCCTCCTTAGATAATATAAAATATACCTATCTTATTTCAAACTGCAGCTAGGCCATCGCAGACACTGCGGAAAAATAATGTTTAACTTTTGGAAAGAACAGAACAGAGGATAACTGTGTAATAGTTTGTCCTATTATGTTTAATGGAACATTTTTTCTATCAGATCTAATAGAATATCATTTCATGTACTGGAACAATGGTAGGGTTTTTTGTTGCCGTTTGTGTTTTTTTTTTTTTTTTACGTACAAACATACCAATTGTAAGTGTCTTATTGCTATCCATGTCAGATTACTGGAGATAACTCAGAAGAAATTAAAACATTGTACCAAACATCAGAATTAGAACGGGAAAAAAACGTATGTAACCTTTTGGCTTTTTAAAATCGTTTTCTGCAAAGCAGATCTGCTTATTAGACCTATCTAATTAGACAGCATTTAGAGGGGACAGGTAAGCGACTTAAGGCATGCGACTGCTTTAAAAAGAAATCTAAAAAAGATTGGAAGCAGGCATTAAGTGTCAGTGGGAAACAAGATAAATCTCCTCCTTAACAGCACCAAATTCTTGTTTAAAGCTTCTCAGAAATACATGAGATTAGATTTTGGTAATCCCAATCTAAAGAAATTTAAGTTGGACGCTTGGAAATATTTCCAGGCAACTATTTGGAAACACCATTCTTAGGCTTTTAACATCTTAAGTCTAGAGGATCTGTCACTGATCGATGAAAGCTCCTTTACCTTAGCCGAGACTTCTTAGACAAGGCAAATCAAGGAAAATTTAATATCACACATGAGATGAACATGCATTTTACTTGTTAGAATGAATTGCACTACTTAAAACAGCTCGTATAAATAAAATCCTGAGAGATATTATATGCCTGTGAATCCAACTATACAGCCACGTAATTTATTTATTACAGAGAAATAATTTCCATACACAAGGAGGAACAGAGGAAAGCAATAATTTTTAGTGCCCATTTCCAGATGACTGTCTCCAAAGCACATTACTCTGGCTTGCTCCAAACACTGCCCCCCAAGTTTGATTGACGGCCGCCCTCCCAACCCATCCGCCCACCTTAATATAAATGTCCTATAAACATACTCTGATATTACGCATAACAGTTTCTCTCTGCAGTGTCTGATATTAAACAGGGCCTTTCTTTCCCTCTTTAAATCTCCACAGCTTCTCGTTTACCTCACTTCCATTAAAGCAGCGCTCCAAGCATGCAACATATCAGAACTCATGACCCCAGTTGTAAGGTCCTTATGAATTGCTACATCCCATGGGATTAGCATTGTAACGGGAGCTTCCTGAGGACACACAATAAGCCTGTGCAACCCCCAGAAGTACAAATTCACTCTGCTCCTAGATCTGGGCTAACTGAAAAGTGTATCCTCAAAAATGTTAAGAGTAATACCGCATATAAACAATCCCACGCACACCAAATAAGAATTGCCAAATTTCAACGTTGTATTTGTGTTATCAGAGTCCATGGGGCCTAGCTAAGAGCCCCGCTGCGCTACAACCCATTGCCAAGGCAAATAAAAGACCACTCCTTCTCCAAAGACTATTTCTCTTTTCCTTCAAAGCAAAACATACAAAAGAAAGGCAGATACCTTCTTCCTTCTTTCTCTGCAAGCTAACCCCTCCCCGACTGGGACCTATCCCCCAAGTATATGAAATAAGTCACATTCACTTCCTGTGAATTAAATTAAGTCAGTACGTTTACACCAAAGATTAATTTGGCCTTTTTACTGAAACTAACAAAAGCCAGGAAATTCAAAGTCAGGGCCTTAGTGTTGCCAGAATGTGTTTTTTTCGTATTTAATAAGCTCTGCCTTTATCGCGCTGTAAACCACGTTCAAAAGCCAGATAAGCACCCCAGCAAAGTGCACAGCAGGAACACGGCACTGAAAGCAAGTCAATAGCAATGAGATCTCATTATTAATCTGTCAATACCTAATTCTCTCGCCAGCAGGGACAACTGCTGATATACAGTGTGCTCAATACTGCCTCTCACGGGAGTATTAACCCTGAAGTATCAGGAATCTGCCTTTATTGATGCAAACAGGTTTCTTCCAAGCCAGAAGGATTAGCATGCATCTAACGACACCCCGATGGTAGACAGATTCCTTACGGCAGGCAAAAGAGCTACAGAAGTGGAATCTTGAGAGCAAATATGATCACAGGATAAAGAAAAACGAGGGCTACTGTAAGACTGAAATGTAGAAGATGGTGAAAGGAGTGAAAATGTTGAAGATCTGGAAGTGTGAGAGATGTGATGAGCAGAAGCACCAGCACTAGGTACTACAGTGAAGCAGCACATGCAAGATTGAAGACATTTCCTCGGGGAGAGGAGATGCGAGAAGGTCTAAAGCACAGGAGAAAAATCTTCAGAATAAATGCACACCGGAGAGTTGGGTCATAGCTGAGAGTAAGAAATGGGCTGTCTCCTGCTTGATGAACACCGCAATTCATTTACTCCACTGAGGAATGACAGCTAATTATTCCAAATTTCCGCGTCATAAATAATTTACGCACACAGGCCCATAATACACCATTAATCAGGAAGCATGCAAGCTGCATTCGTTGAATGATGCAATACCCACAGACGAACTCAGGAGTCTGGGATGAAAAAGGGAGGCCTGGTGTGGGCTTGAAGAACAGAAGATACTCTTTAAGCAAGGCACTGCAATTCCTTGACGCATCAGCCCTACCACAGTAACTTAAAAAAATAAAACCAAAAAAAATAATCGCAGGTAATTCTTATCTATTCACTTCAACAACTCACAACCTTTGCATAATTTCTACTATCCCTTTCTATCTTTTTCAGCATGAAAGGCCACCTCTCAAATTTTATCTACCACTGCATCAACTCCACCAATGGCAAATCATCAGATCCACAACCTTTTAGTCCCCTTCACTTCATCTTCCTAAATATATCTGCACATCTTCACCCCCGCAAAAAAAAAAAAAGTAACAAAGCAAAAGAAAAAAACACAAACCCACCACCAAAAAAAAAAAAAAAAAAAAACTGACATCCCCCCTCAGTATCCTCCCGACTCCCTCGTGTGCTCCACAAATTATCTGCAAAATCCTTACTATTAAGAAAACTCTCCCCAATGGCTCATGAACATGTTTCCCCACACATGCTCACCCCGTTTAAATTTCCTCTCTGTACTCCACACACTACCCCAATGCTGCCTGTAGAAGCACCACTGCCTTTCAAGTCTTAGCTCCAGATAGTTTATTTGCTTACTTTCCTGCACCAAATGACACTCAACGTCACGTTATATGTGGTGGCAACACCAACAAACTGTTTTCAACAGACATTGATGGTGCATGCATACATACTGTAAAGGCACTTCTAAACATGACCAGCAGAGCTGAATGATTTTTATAATCATTAATTAGCCTACAAGCCTACTAGACTCTGAGTTGAAGTGCTTCTTATCAAAATGCTCTACCTTCCCTCAGATATGAAGAAAACACAAGGTGTAAATGGAATACAAAGCTGAAGAGATCAACAGAACTACGAGGCTTTAATTCAGGAACAGAAGACGTGTATGTAGCAGGTCTGCGTAGAGGCTTCGGATGGAATAGCCAATGTCGCAGAACAGATTGAAGCAACAAAGTTTTAGTTTAGCTTAGCCAGTACATTAATACTGCCCTGGCTCTATACAATTGTAAGGTAGCCACAGAAGAGTTAAAGAATTAAGTCATAATGTTTCCTTGTGAGGCTCCATTAAGCAATACAAGTAAGTCTTGTGTAAAAGGATTTTCAGTTCATCGTTACAAGTGCTGGTAATGAAGAGGATGCATGCTGGAAATGTCAGATGATCCATAAAGACCCAGTGCTGTAAGATTTATCACTCTCACATCACACCGCTCCATCACTCCACCTGAATAATGAATGCTTTTTACATTCACATTTGTGTACAAAACCCATTTGCACAACAGAGAAATAACTCTGGAAGCAGACAGAGATTCTTCCTAATCTCTCACCCAGCCCTGCCTGGGCTGCCTGCACTAAATAGCTGCACAGTTAACAAATACATCAGTCCTAACCAATACATCACTGCTAACTTCACCTTCCCCCATACCACACTCCGAACTGTCATCCAACTGATCTCTGCATAAAAAAAGCAGCAAAAGCACAATTTATTTTGCAATAACGCACTATAGCGATGGAGCATTAACTAACATGAAGATTAATTGCTCTGAGCTAATGAATCATCCATTACTAATCCCTCAGATGAGGTTATTTGCAGCTAAGTAACAAGTTGTAGCTGGACTTTTTATTAAGGTCTTTGCAGAGCCTTGCCTTGCAGTCACGGTCACAAAGATGTATTAATTTCTACAATAAATTTCTTGATGGACAAAGAGAAATACTTTAAGGAAAGTCGAATCTAATTAGAGATGAACAGGTCAGCATGTCAGCTTCTTTCCAGTTACTATCTCCTGTCACACTCCTGCCATGCGGTAGGTTTCAGGTAGGTTAGCCCCAAATGTGGAGTGGGCAAATAACTCAGGCTCTGCCTAGGGTAGGATAAGAGCACACTCCTAGGGAGTAAAGGCAGATCAGGTAATCACAACTCTTTTGTATGTCAAGACACTGAGAGAGCACCTCCAGAAGACAAGCAAACAATACAGTGTCCTTGGCATTTGTGAGAAATAACTGAGAACACGAAAATCAAAAGAAGCCTACCAGTTTCCATCTCTGCTCTGGAATAGCACTGATATCCACAGGATGACGCTCTATTACATTGAGAAAACGGGCCTCAGGGACAGCAATAGCACAAATTATATGGATCCACCTGGAAAAAAAGGTTGGGAGAAAACAGAGTATACTATTATTTGAATTAAACACTCAAGAGGGCAGTTAACATTTCTCTGACTCCATCACCTACAGTACCGAGGCATGTTTATGGTGGTTGGCAGCCTTAGCAATGTTACCAACCGATTCGTTAATCACGGTCACACAAGGTAAAGGTATCTGGAAAAACAGGGCTCAACCTTCTTATGCACTTGATGGTGCATGACACTAAACATTTTCTGAAAAGACTTTTCACTGAGAATGAACCAAATTTAAGAATGCTCACACCCAAGTAAGCCTGATGTTTTCAACATGGTCTAGAGTGTAAGATGGTAGTTATTCAAACTCACCCTGCTAATTTAGTGAATAGCAGTTACCTTCGTAATGCCAAAACTTGTTGTTACAATGGGCATTGAGACCAAACTCGCAGAACTAGAAGATGAGGTGCAATATAAAAGGACAAAAATATTTAAAAACATTACTTACCGCCCATCAGTGGTCATCTGAAGAGCTCCTCCCCTGAGATTACACAGGCAACATTCCTGTAGTAACAAAACCACTTCAGAGAGGACTGAAAAGGTCTGCCAGACCTTTCACAAAAAGCTGACTACATCTGCAATGCAAACCGTATCCTCCCACCACCCAGCTCTGTGGAGGTATGTAATCAACCCACACAGTTTTCTTTCATCTACAGAAGAGTAGATGCTTACCGCTGCCCATGCGTTGGCTGAGCACCGTGAGCAAGACCAGCTTTCATTCACCAAATCTGGACGTATTCCATAACAGCCTGAAAGAAATGAAATTATACCCAGAGTTATGCTAATATTTCTGTAGTACTGAGTTATCGACTGCTCAATTCACGAGGGAAAGGACAGTCTCAAATTACTGAATTAAACTTAAAAGAAGTTATTCATAAAGCGCTGCGATTGCCACAATAACTCGATTTATAAAAATCATCCACTTAACCACACAAACATTTTGTCAAAAAAAGTCAATAGTATAGATTCACAGCTGTCTCCTGTATCTGAAGTCTCTTTTCATCACACAGCAAACCAAGGAAGCAGATTCAACCCAACCCTAGAAAATGGGCAGGGGTGGTGAATCTTAAACTGATCTGAAAGAGAGACAGACACCTTTAACTGAAGTACTTCTGGAGCTCAGAATGGGGAAGAATAGGCTGGAATTTAATCACTGATTTCTTGCTTCAAGTCTACAGGCATCTTTACAATGGGATCTGAGGAAGAAATAGTTAAGACTGACTGAACCCCCAATTCTCCTTTAACAACGACCCTAAAGGAACAAGAAAAATATGCTCTTTTGACGGATTTTGTCAACACTCTAAAAACCTAGAAAGCTTTGCAAAAGCTTTCTTCTCCATTTGTCCTTGTTGTTGTCATAATCTATCACAGCTGGGTGAGGGCACTTCTCAGGAACAAGTAGGTTGCCAACTGGTTTTACAGCATGCTGCCAGATAAACCCAAGTACAACTGAGCCCTGCAATCCTGTAATAAAGCAAATGGATTCTCTGCAGCAAAGTCAAAGGGATATCACAGTTTTGCTGTACAAACAGTGACAAGGAAACAAGAAGACACTCAAGACCACATCAGAATAGAATGCAGAAAGTAAATCCCATTCACAGGGTAAGGCACAGCTAAATCAAAAATCTGAATTTCTCTGCACCCTGTCTGAGACTGCGGATTAACATCAGTGTGCCCACATCGCTCTCTCCCTAAATCAGAGTTTGGCCATTGAAACCACTTTGATAGATTAGTATATTGAAGACGTATGGATGTAGAAGACAGCATCACTGTTCTGATTGCTAGAGAGACCACAGTCTGGGAAGAAAGAAAAGTCTTTATCCCCACACTTGTTCCTTATCGTATGCTCTTATTAGCCAGAAGTGACCATAATCACAGACACAGTATGGAAATAGAAGTTGTACTTTAGTTCTCCACAAGAGACAGCCAAGCTGAGCTGCATGGTGACATGTGGACTATAAAATTGGAACAACAAAAGTAATTCCAGCTGATGCAAGTCAAATAAGATTTCCCATCTGTCAAGATGAAACAGCTGAACAGTAATTTGTCACATCTCCTGGTACAAGTGCAAATGTTAACTAGATGTCATACAATCTACAATGAAGGTACACTCTACAAGGATTAATCAGATCTTCTTTTAGACATAACTACTAGGGAAACAAACAGACATATGTTCCTTTTTGTTAATCAAGTGCCAATCCTACAAATAGCAACACAGGCACTAATAAAAATATATCTCAGCAACTACTCTATCTCTGATGTACACAAGAACAAGACAACCTAACCAACCTTACCTTACCCAAGGCCGATATAGAAACAAGCAAAAAGAGTGCAATCAGCTCTGTGATTTCTGCTTTAGTGCAAAAAATAAAAGACGACAAAATGAGGGATCTTTTATGTGAGGCATAGAAGAATTGGCCAACAAAACAAATAGTAAAAAGTGCATTTGTGCATATTTTAAGAACAGTTACTGCCAAGATGACCTCGAATATACACATACTAGTACCAGAAAAGGAAGGAGCGGGAGTGACAGGAATAGCAAGCATGCCTAGGAGGTATTCAAATATAGGTGACACAAATACAAATTTGAGAGTTTCTGAATATCCAAAACAGTTTGGTGAAGAAGGAAACACTCACTAGCATGAACCTGCAGGCAGCATTTGGCACAGGATATCAAGGGACTGGTTCCATCTTCTCCAATATAGGAATTTGAAGGAAGGGGCTCTGTGTTTTCTCCACTTGAGGTAAAGCACATCTCTGGGATCAGAGGCTTGGTCTTTTGTCCGCACTTAGAAAGGTGGACGAAGGAGGTGGTCTCCCCTGCAGAGACTGGGGCAGCTTCCTTATCCACCTGTAAAGACTTAGAGAGAAAATTGCATCGTAAGAATCTCCTCTTCCCCGGTCACAGCTTTAACCTTAAAGTCAAAGCACTTCCCCTGCAAAAAAAGTCATCCCCTCCTGTCATCCAACACCTGACCCCATGCAGAACAAATAAGGAACTTTAGGATGTAACTTCTCATGCACACCTCCACACCCACCCTTTTGCTCCTCTCCCTTCCTTAGGCCTGCATTTGGATTCATAATTTATTTTGAAAGCTGAAGGAAATATTAGAATAACAAGTTTTCCCTGTTTTTCTTCTGTAAAAATCTCAATTCCTAAATTGCAGCTAAAAATACCAAGGGGGAAAAATATATTAATAAAAGTAAGACGTCCTTCTCCTCCCCACGACACTCCCATCCTTTTGGCATTCCTCCCTATTCTTTCTGCAACAATTTCTCCAGAAGAACATTTCAAGGTTTCTGGTAGCAGAGCTGAGTTAAAAACAAAGGATTAAAACAGCCCAGCTATAGCCAGTTTTCCTCACAACCATTATATAACCAATCAGCAATCCTGAACACACATTTTATTTTTGGTCTGTATAATAAATTAAGAGATTTATAATTGGAGAACGAGGTGGGTTCTGCTTTTTTCAGAAAAAGCTTCCAACACATACATATGAATACACTGCATGTATTCCTATCGGATACATATAGCCAGATTTGGCTCTAAAAACATGCAAAAATGGCTCAATACACAACTGGACAAATAAATAATTCACCTGATAAATTTTGCCTTTCAGCTCATAACATAACCCAAAGCGTATTAGTAGTTTCTAAAGAATGATGTATATGCTTGTTGAGTACATTCTCATTTTGCTGCTTGTTTGCATATATTCAAAAGTCCAGGCACAGATCTAAACAAGAGTGATCACAGCCCAACATGGCACTGCTTTGCTGCATGAAATACTGTTTGCAGTGCAAACCCATGTATGTGTGATTTAAATAATTAAAGCTGAGAAAGCCAGAGAAGCCAGGACAGATAAAAAAGGCTAGACCCACTGCCTCTGCCAAATCCAAACGCGCTTCTCTGACACAAATTTGTATGAGACTTCCCATTTTATTACAAAGGTCTGCATCGTAACTTGCACAGTAGCTACCATTTAGCACCCAGCACTGATGCATCTATCAGAGAAGATTTAGAAATTACCTGGTTATATGGGTAGAAGAGGGTACAGACAGCACAGTATGGCTCACTCAGTGCAGCAGCTGCATTGAATTTTCGTTCAGCTGGGAAATTATGTGCTTTATTCTTCCACTGAAGGGAAAGTAAAGATTTCAAAGCCTCTGGGTCACTCATATCTTCCTCCCCAGAAAATGGAAACGTTTCTAGAAAAAAAAAAATCCCCAAACGATGGACAGGCTTTAGGACAGGCAAAATGTAGTGGCAAGGTAGGGTTAAACAGCTTATGTTTCAACAACACCAGTTGAATAATTAAGAACAGTCAACCCATCCATGATGCTTCACACGTGTCTCAAATACTTCTTTAAGTGGATAGAATCTCCACTTAATGGGTAGGACAGACAAGGTGGAGACACCAATGACCTGATGAAATCATCCATGAGGAAGAAGGAGGATCTGTATTTATTGCCCTCCTAACTCTCCACTTCCCTAGACCTAGAAACCTGCAGCATCCTTTTAATGAGGCCAAGTTCAAGAAACATGATGCAAGTGCAAGGAAATCCCCCTGTCCTTTCCCCAGCTGGGAGCTGTGCTCTCTAACAGCCATGCATGCCATACATGCTAACCCCCTTCTCCCAGCTGTCAGCAGCAAGGCCATTTCAACCTTCACAAAGCGCCTCCTGTACCTGGTTCTGCAAACACCAATGCTGCCCAGGAGATGCACATGGTTCAAGTTTTCATTTTACTTTTCTGCAGCTGCTTCACAGCAACTTCCACCGAGCGCACACCGCTAAGCCTTCAATTCACATTCATCACCACCTTTCCTTCTGCCAGAGCTCTGATCGGTACTGCTTGTGCTAATTAGCTTGCTAATTCTTTGTTTTTACAAAACCTTTAAAAGGCCCTTGGTATTTTATGATTAAACCACCACCGAATCCACTCGTGCCAGTCTGGGGGTCCAAGTTTCTTACCCGTCATTATTAAGCAATTTTGAGTCACTACAAGTGTTAAAGAAATTTGCCATGCAAGTCTAAGCGTAAACTGCTCATTTCATCACCCATCTGCAAAGCACCCAAAAGAACAGCTTTGGCCAGGAGAACTCAAAACATCTTGGTGGAGCATCATCCCCAGAGCACAGCACATCAAACAACATTGCTCACTGCTAATTACTGGAAATCTGCAGTTAATGCTCTCCTCTCAAAAAATCTAAGCCTCTTCTCCATTCCTACCTCCCCTTCTATATTTTCAAATTCTTATGCTGCTGAAAAAGATAGGAGGAACTTTCAGGAAAACACTTACAGCTAAGTTTACATCTGAGATTTTGAATGCTCCTTCCAAGTAATTTGAGACGTATTTGTCAGACAACGTGGGAAATTTGGTTGTTTGATCAATCCTTTTTTGAAGATTATAAACAGTGTTTGTCTTTGCCACTCTAACATGATGATTCCTTTCTAAAATATCTTTGCTTTCTCACTGCAGTTTTATGTTGGACTAAAACTGGTATCCACGGGCTGACAAGAACTGCTAATAGCTCAGCCTTTTCCACAATACTGCACAGAGTTCTGGTAAAAGGGGAAGCAAAAAGGAACAGCCTTGCCAGTGGCTGAGCGAGGCGTCCCTTCCTAGTGGAAGACAATGCTTGTGCCACGCACTGACTGCCAGTTCAGGCAGCATCAGCACACAGCTGGCTCTCTAACAGAACGGATTTACAAGGACGTGTTTTAACACTGGTCACTTCAGCTAAACACGCTTACCAGTCCACATCTCGTGTAGGGTACAGCTGAAATTAAAAAGATCAGTGACCCTGGGTATGCAGATTGATACTACCACGATGGATTTTCAAAGCACAGCTCAACAGTCACCTCTTAAAGAAATCAAGCACCTTTAAGGAATTTTTGAGACGTGAGCCAAAACCAAACCATGTGTTTCTCCAACTTTTCATCAAAGCGTATCAGGAAACGGGGAAGGATTTATGATACCAGTGAAATCAATGAAAGCTGATTGGAAACCAGCATCATAATCCATATTGAAAGGGTAAGAGTAAAAAGGAAATAACTCTTGTATGTGATCATCACTTTCATTCATCCCAGGATGGATTCCAGGTGAGCCACAGTATTCAGGATGGCTCCTGTGTCTCCAAAGCAACTTACACACAGGGAGAAAAGGTTTGCAGTTTGTCTCAATTGAATGTTAGTGTAGAATATTGCGTTCCCTTAATTTATATGCTCACTTTTCCTCACTGCAGCCTCCAGATCATCCTTATACATTAGCCCTGAAAAAGCTCAGAGTGCAGAGAGCTGCTTCTATTCCCTTGCGGGGAAGAGAAGAATTTGTTTGATCAGATTTTGCCCAGCAGTGCTGTAAATCAGTCCCCAAGAAATGCCAGCTCTCACAGAAGCGGCTCCTGAGTCAGCCAGCTAAGTCCCCATACACCATCCAACAAGTCAAAACAGTGAAAGGAATCTGTCTAATGAGGATCCTTCAGCACAGAGTTTGTTGCAAGGTACACCAAAACAAGATAACTAACTAGACTCAACTGCTTTTCTACACTTCGCTCCACATTACACATATGCAGGATATCAAATGCATCATCCCCAGCAAGGAGATGGAGGTACAGCATACCCTACTGCCACACCAGGCTTCTTTAAAATGTCTTCTCTGTCTTGTGTCCTTCTGAATGTAAAGCTTTAAGTTCCTTGAAAGCTGGGACTGGCACCTACACCTTCAAGTACCTGTGTGAAAAATCTTACTACGGAGTTTCTGTATTCTGAATATTTTATAACGTAGGCAAGACCCAGAAGTGGTAAATTATACCACACTACAACACAAGTGAGAAGTAAGAGCCCTTTTTATTTTTTTCTCCTCCTTTTGCCCAGATACTATGGAATTTACAGTGACTGGAATTGTGGGAAAACAAAAATCAGTGTAAAGTTAAGCACTGAGAGACTTTCTACTTCTCATTTCTAGATTTGTTATGAAAAGTTGGACCCCAACATTGACATGAATCAAAAAAACAACCAAAAAGTTAGAATTTACCATCCCTATACATATAATAGCAGACCTTATATCCACCTCCCTCTGAAGTGATCTCATATGAATGAAATAGCTAAGAAGCAGCTTTAACTTCGTTATTTACTATGAACTCTTACCTCCCTTTGCTCAAAATGTTGCCTCGTTCTGCAACCAGCAAAGTATTTTTCTTGATAGAAAAAAGGATGGGAGGTGAGAAGGGACTCCTCCTACAGATGTATTTGCTTCTAGCCGGGTTATCAGAACGGGAACATGCTGCATTTTCTACCATTTTCTAAGTATAACGCAAAAACTTTCAAGCCATCCAATTTTGTTAATCGGCTTCAGCAATTTTTCCACGTTAGACAAGACACACAAAGCAGTCTCCATGCTAGTGCAGCACTCACCCTCATCACTCGAGGTTTCCTGTTTAACAACTGACAACGGGGAGCGGGTTGGAGGTTTGCCCAGTGGATGACGACGACTTTTCTTTATCTCCATCTTCATTTTTGAAAAAGCAGCGGTCTGTAACAAACCAGAACGAGCTAGATGGGTACCCCAAAATCTATTGGCAAGCAAAGGAGACTACAGGACAACAGAAGTAGAATACTTGTCATAAAGAATTGGTGAATTTACACAGCCAACTTTTCATTGCCTTTTCGCTGAATCAATAAAGCCTCCCAAGCCAATTAGTGTAGTAGATAAAGCCAATTCTGTCTCCTAAGATGTCAGGTACAGGTAAACTGCAATGTTTTCTTCAAGCCAGAACAGCTTCACAGCAGCTTCAAATCTGCCACTTCCATTGCCTTATGAGAAGTCTGGGTCTACCACACAAACAGCTAGAAAATCTACTATGAAAATTATGTGCAGGGCATATAGGACCAGAAACATTTTACTAGAGCATTACAGTGTATTTTATGACAAATACATTTATAGTGTACTGTACCTACTGCCTTGTGCACCATCCAACACTGTAAATACTGCATACATACCAATCATAGTGGCTCACAGTCCTTTTTGGTGAAAGGCACTGAACACATTACAGGTAAGCTACTTAGTACTAGCTATCTAATACCTAGATGGTGCTAGGTATCTAATTTCTAGATATCTAGTCCTAGATATCTAATTTCTGAACATTTGCCTCCTTCCTCTTTTGAAAACGGTCCTCAAGAAAGCACTCACCAAGGGAAAAAAGATGCCTGCAATAGATTATATGTCATGAACTGTATTGTCCATGAAAAAGTTACGTCTGCCAACTTTTCCAACTCTAGGTTCTCATTACGGAAAAGATCCGAAGGCAACACTACAGCAGGTCAATACCTGGAAGCATAAAGCACATGCTATCAGCTGGAGACGTCAGAAACAAGGCAGAAGAATTATCGAAATGCTGGTGCAATCCAAGTTCCCCTGGTGACTACTTGGTTTTCATCATTGTCTTGGAGCAGCTGCTCTGCAGCAGCCATTTACTTGCAGGGTCTTCCCCGCCTAGCCTTTAGGTTGATCATTCCAGTAATTTCTATGTTTATTAATAGCAGGAAAAGCCATTCCCTATTTTATCTTCTGCAGACAATAACGAGTTTTATTAATGAGCTAGCATCAATACAACGACTTACTACAGCCTGAAGCATGAGAAAATAATCTCTTCCTGTCCAAGCAATCTATGGCCCACCACCATGGCACTACTGCACTAGAGGCTCAGGCAGAAGTTAGGACTCCTGTACTCAGCGCGTTGCTCAAATCAGCAAATCTTACAGTCACTTCCTCAGTCATGCATACCTGTAGATCACTGACCTCTGTAGCAATCTCTGTATTTCCTGCTTCTGCATTCTCCTCCTCCTTCACAGGGATTTCCAAAGGGACCGTCTGTTCCCGCCAGCCTGGACTTTTTTGCGTCGCAAACTGCTCGAACGCCTGCTGGCAGGACATGCGCTCCTTGTCAAACACCACCTTTTTGGTCCGTGGAACCACATAAAGCATGGGAATGATAGGCCGGGGCTTAAAGTCATCTTCCTCAACCGGCGTCTCCGAGGGCTGGATTATGTTCAGGGGAGCCGGGGGCAAGCTTTTTTCTGCTGTGGACGACGTGGGTACTGCTGCGGGTACTGGTGGCCGTGCTGCTGGTGCCTCTTCCTCTGCCAGCTGCTGCTGCGGTGCCGGTGGCAGGGGTGGCTGCTGCTGCTGAGGCTGCGGTGCTTGCAGATGGTGCTGGTGTTGATGGAAAAGGTGCTTCCTCTTCCTCTCACCTTTTACTTTCGGAGGACGGGCCTTTACTTTGCAGTCACCTGTTTCAAAAAATAGGCAACAATCAGATTCACGTGTCAAGGTTGTCGGGCATTTGATTTTTCCCCCTTGCACCAAAGGGCTCCACAACCTCTCTGGGCAACCCATGTCGGTGTTCAGTTGAGAAGAATTGAACAAAGACATCCAAATCGTTATTATTGAAGATTTCTACTGTAAGGCCTTTAAAAACAACACCTTTAAAGCATGAATCAAATACAGCATTGAACTACATCTACTACAGACACTGTGCCAGCACTGGTTACTGAGATATGCTTGCTCCTAATACTTGCTCCATTTGTCCTTGCTTCTACCTGCTTACCACCCCTCACGAAGACTCTTCCCCATCTATCTCTGCAATACAACTCTTTTAAAGGATCCCCACAGCCTAATTTTACAGCAGTAATTAAAATTCCTACTGGCCCTTGCCTGAGTGTCTCTAGGTCAGGGCTGGAGACGCGCTCAGAGCTTGCCATAATCCATTTAAAGTGATGTATGTTCCCTTTGCCCAACTCTTCCCCCACTTCATGAATAAAGTTATCAGTTCACTGAAAGGAAAGTAAATAATAGATGCTCCACAGACAAACGCCAGTGCTCCATTTGTTTCATAAGAGATTGTTTTTTACCTGCAGATGCTACGACGAGATGACTTGACTGCAAAAGACCATTTCCCCACTAACGGGATGAGGATGAGGGCTGATGACAACAAAAGACTTCTCATCACATCAGCCTATTCACCCTAAAAATGAAGCTTTACTGATCCCACCCCATTCAGATTCCTCCATTAAGGACTATACTAGGCTGCCAGCCAAACCTAGTAAACAGAAAATCAGGGAAGCCACCGCACAATAATGCAGCATTTGCAGGAGGAAAGGGTTTGAAAATAGAAGGTGAATAATCCCACAGTAAGACGAAGTGCCAAAATCCCTGCTGAAACCTTCTAGTGGATACCTGAGGCTGGACATTTCCCACAAGTCTGGTCTGATGACTTTATTTACATTATTTAAATAAAAAAAAAAGCAACAAGTCCATCCCAAATAGTATTCTTGTACTCGTGCAGGCAGTCTCTCAGATAAACTGGTTTGTTCCATCACAGAGAGAGGAATATTGAATTTCCTTAGAGAAACAAACATATTGAATGAAAGTCAAATTGGATTTTTCCCCAGTTGCACAAAACCAGATCATATTTGCTCCCTATACACTCAGCAAACTCTCTACCCAACAACAAAACAAATGCCATTCACCAGCTTTATTGACTTCTAAATGGGTAATTGGACAGCAGCTGCCATGCAGAACTTTGTTTAAAAGTTCCTCCATTACGATGAACAAACTAGTTTGCAAGTGAATCCATAAAAATCACAAGACAAGAGAAAGTGAAGTAAAATTCAAAGGCCTGATCTGGCTTATCATGAATACTTCTAGAAAGTAAAAGGATCTTTACGGACAAATCAATAGGGTAGGCTAGCAGAGGAATCCTTATCAGCTGCTATTCCACAGAAGGAGAAAGGCACAAGTAGCAGAGCTAGTAACACGTGGAAAACAGGAGCATAATGATGTTAAAACTTACTTGTCTGAAGGTACTTTGAAATACTACACTGAGCTCACTGAAGTCACAGGTATCCGATACCTCTGAGGGGAAGGGGTGTTGATGGGGAAATCAAACCACTTACAGCAGAGCTCGCACCGTACCGTCGAGCAATGAGATTATCAAAAGCTGCTCTCAAGAGAACGGACTTCATCCGTTAGAACAATATCCCCTGGTATCGGGCAAAGGCAATTAGAGATGGACTATAGCATGAATAATTAAGCCATAACTTTAGTTAAATTATTTGTACTGTCAACAGCTCAAAAAGCAACCGTAAAAAAGACACATTAATCTAGCAGATGCACAAGCACAGAGGTAAGATGGGAGAAAGCAGGGGAATTTTTCCAGTACCTCCCTCTAATGCAGCACTCCATCCTTCTAGATGTTGTCTGTGTTTGTGCGTAGTTGCACTCAAGGGTTTTCTTCAATCCATGTGGGAGACTGCTGCAGATGAAGTAATCCTGAAGACTGTTCCATTGTTCCAAAGTTCCTCCTAAACACTGAGTTCATGTTCCCTTTCAACAACATTCCTTACTTCTAGAAACAGAATGTTACCCTGAAGCAGTTCCTGCACACCTAACGCTTACATCTCATACGTCACCGGTGCTAACATGACTGATACAAGAGTAGAAAGCAGAAGTGGTAGGAAAATGCCTTGTATGTGCTTCTAGGAATTGTGTCTGTTCAGCTGTTACCAGAACTGCATTGAGCACCTTCTGTAAGCATGTATGTAGATGGACAAAGCAACTCCTAGCAATATGTAAAAAGGTTCTTTTTTTTTTTTCCTCTCTGATTCTAGAAAAGTCCAGAAACAGTCTCCAGAAGAGAGTCCTGTGTTTTGACCCTGTTTGGTGATAATCCTTCCATCGCACTGAACAGCCTCACCTCTCAACGACTTCACATTGCAAGGTTAAGCCACGTTGGAGAACCCAACCTTGGGATCCTGCCCCAAGTAAAATCCTCACAAAGCAAATGGTCATCTAAAAGGTCAGCTCTGTATGCACTGGCTTGCTATTACGTGCAGATAACAGCAGAAAAGTTTCCATTTCTGTTTTACTGGCACCTTGATCACAGCATTATTTCATGTCACTACGTACCTGGTTTACAATCACAACCCTCAGAGTATGTGTGCGAATGCCATTTAATGAAACATGCTAGAAAATTACACATGACAACTTTACAGCTTGGCATCTCATTGCTGCTTTTCACATTAATAAAAAAAAAAAATCTCCTGTGAGATGTACGGGTTTGTAGCCCAGCTCTGCGGGACTCTCACTACGCGCAGCACAGCAGATAACACCTGCTGACTCACAGGATGTATTTATGCTGCTTAGCACACCCAGGGATGAGCAAAGCTCAAAGACTCTCTTTTTTAATTTCAAGTCCCTTGACAACCTGCTAAGAATTCTAAATTCATTAATAGCAGCGTAATAAATTATGAATATAAAGCTGAGTCATAAAGAGAAAAAGAAAACACTTTTAGGTATCTGGGTGAGAAATCCTGAAAACCTCCATTTATTAATATTCAGCTAGTCCAAATAACCAACATGAAATGTTAAGACCTACTTTGAAACTACCAATGATTACTTTGAAATCTCATTCTTCTTCCTACTCAAGTTCATTATTTCGGGTATGAGTAGGAAATAAAAACAAATTAAAGTCAGAGCAAAAGAAAAAAGAAAGTTAAGGAGAAGAAAAAGCAAAATTGCCATAGCAGGGCCATTCAAAAAGATGCTGTGTTCGATATGAAACTGCAATACACTTGTGAGAGGTAACAGAGACAGTACAAAGCTGGACAGTAGAGAATTCAGTGGTATTGTATTGCTATATTGCATTAAGAAACTTGTATATTTGCTATATATTTGTACAGAACAGTCACACCCAGCACTAGACCTCTCAGAAATTACAGCGCCAACAGTCCAGTTACAGTGACACCTTCTGCAACAGTCCTGAAAATGAGTTTGTCCCTCCTGTGCTAACAGTTAAAGAGCTCTTAACATGTAGCCTAAGCGTATGATTTAGAACCTACTCGGCTAGAACAAAGTTTTTATTGTTTCTCTGCTATTCTAAGGATCTCAGATCTGTCCTTGTCACTTATCTCGTCTCTCAAGGGATATCAGCATTTTCAGGCTATTTATTACAAGTATTAACTATTAAACTTGTGTAAGAGCTAAAGGCATACAATTTAACACCCTGCTGCCACTTTCAAGCTAGGGCAACAGAAATTAACAATTCACACTGCACTACTCCTGCTCTGCATGACAATGATTTTCCATCTCCTTATCTCCCATGAAAAAGGAAAGCACACTGCCTAGCTAAGAGACCATGGAACCAAAAGACCAATTCTTTAGCCAGAGCTTCCACAAATTTCCTGTAAGATCATCATCAAGGGTCAAGAAGTAGTTTACAGCATCAGTTATCTCCATATGCAAAACAAATAATGGATACATAATACATGAAAATGAATTTACTAGTGTTTATGAAATGCTTGAGAATGCCTCCAAATGAGAAATAACCACTTATCCTTATGTTTTATGGGGGGAAAAAAAGGAAAAAAAAAAAGAAAGTTTACTCCCAGCAAGAACTGCAACCCTTCATACACAGCCAAGGAAAAAAAATATCACAAAAAGAGCCTCCAGCAAGATGGCTCACATCCGGCTTTTGGACTAAACATACACATGAGGAACACGTTACACACAAAGCACGATATCCTCAGTTTTTGCAACAGGCCTTCAGTCCTATTTTGCCTTAAGTCATGGAGTATTCCAACCAACAGCTTCAAAGAATTTTACAGACGTTGTTTGCTAGAGGAGGACAATAATATTAATAAAATATTATGTGCACTCTATAGATGTGCCAAAGAGCAGGGAAAGGTTAAATGCAACCTTAGCCAACGTTGCACATAAATTGAGCCATGGATTTGTGGAAAGCAGTTGTCATATCAGCTTCTATTCCTATTTGCCTTCCCCTCAACAGTTTGAAACCTATGCTATTATGCACAAGAAATCAAAAAGGACTGGGAGTTGTCATGGACAGCTATTAGGTTCAGCCGTGCAAAGAAAGATGAAAACTTTCCCTCCTACAGCTCGACTTGAAGAAAACCAAACCTGCAACTTGTATCATGCAGCAGCTGTGGATCCCACACAACCTAAGGCTAACTTTACTCACAGTCTGTTAAGAAATGGGGAGGAAAGGAGAGAAAGGAGAAAAGATTAATTGCACAAAGGAGTGCACAAATCTTTTCTTTTCAGACTAGGACGCAAAACATATTTATTTGTTCCTTTATGAAATATTTAAAAATATTCCTCCTCTAAAATATATTTTTACAAACCTCTAATAGTTTTGGCAGAACTTTCAAGCTCTGCCAAGAAACCTATTTGGACTGAATCCTTAAACAGAAGGAAAAATCAATTGCTGTTGTAAATGATGGTGTGTTTCACTGAGCATAGATTTAATTCTGGGAAAACCTTCACTGATATTTCAATAGAAATAAACAAGAGCAGACAAGTTATTTACAAATGTGTTTTAGAGAGATAGCTTGCCCCAGTTCTTCGCTGAGGTGATCAGCTATCAGTGAGCAGGGCTCTCACCTTCTCCCTCAATCGCTTTGCTTCTCTCTTCTTCCTCTAGATCTGGCCCCCTTTTCAGTTCTTCTTTTACTTTCACATCTTCCAAGGCAGTTTCAATAGCCATGACGTCCCCAAGAGACTTCTGATCCTCTGTTTTATGTCTTCTGGGCTGACTTCTTTTTCTGTGAGACCTAGAAGTGTACAGAAGTGTGATTTGACATAAAAGAACAGCCTTCAATATATAAAACAATCACCAACTTTAAAAGCTGCATATGAAACAAAAGGAGCTTCTTTGGAGAGAAAACACAAGGTAGCTAACAATAGCTGCAGGGCAAAACAGATATCTGAAAGGAAACAGATGAACCTTGCATAACACAACATTTAAGATCCATTCACAGCAGCCATTAATTGTTCTGGTTCCTTAAAGAGCTTTTCCCACCCTGATATAAGCTCATGAGATGCAGTTAAAATCATTTTAATTGTATTTTAAATCCATTTTGCTCGTATTTCAAAAAACAGATGAAAAGATGTTATAAATCTTTCTTTCATCTTCTCTTTCCATTCCATCATTTCTTTTCATTCTCTACGTGCTTCCTTTTGGAAAACCGCTGGAAGTCTGCAAGCATCATCTTCCAGCTCTCAAACACTACCCCAGCACAGCCACTTTCTCAAAACACCAAATAGTGAATGCTTATAGCATAAGCAATAGGCAGTCTATGATTTCAGCAGTATAATTCACAGAGTCCAAGGCCTATGAAGAAGCCCAACTCAAAAAAGTGCACGTTAACGTGTTCAGATTAATACTAACAGCTAATAGTAAGAGTGTCCTCTCTTAAGAGTCAATGTCACTAAGACAAAAAGATCACAGCAGCCACAATGTGAAGGCAAATGCAAAATCAGATGCCACGAAAACGCCTTTTGGTTGGGCCCCATATCAGGAGCCAAGCACCCACACTGCCATTCATTCCCCAGCAGGGCAGGAGAAGAAAATATGAAGAACAAAAGCAAGAAAACTTTTAGGTCCAGACACAGACAATTTAATAGGTGAATGAAAAAGGAAATTGAGAGAGCGAGGAAAAAAAAAAGGCAAAGGAAATCACTTACCACCTCCTACTTGCAGGCTAATGCCCAGCCAGTCACTGGCAACTATAACCCCCACTCTTCTTCTTCCTCCACCCCAGTTTTTACTGCTGAGCATGACACTGCATGCCATGGAGTATTACCCCTTTGGCCAGTTTGGGCCAGCCGTCTTGGCCTCTGCCTCTCCCAGCCTGTTCACCAGCCAGGGGCAGAGTGGGAAAAGCCTTGATGCTGCACAGGCACTGCTCAGCAAAAGCCAGAACAGTGGTGCTATCAGCATTGTTCTAGCCACATGTCCAAAACATGGCCTCGTTCGGGCTGCTAGAAGAAAGTTAACTCCATCCCAGCCAGACCCAGTCCAGGCTTCTCCTTAAAGGATCTGCCAAACAGCTCCCTTCAGTGTGGGGTGCAAGGCTACTGAGCTCCGTTTTTCAGAAGGGACCAATTCAGAAACCTGCATTTTTTACACTATATTTTTTTTTTAGCATGCAGAGATTTTTGATTTTTTATTTTTTGAAAACAGGATCTTCCATATGGCCTCCCTGTTGCAGGCCCTTGCATCTACCGTCATGTAAGAAACCAAACCACGCTGACAGTGCATTCCCTTCCATCAGCCCAGAACTCTAGAAAAGCTGAAATTCAGCTTCACATCCCCAGCAACTCGGTTGCTAATTAGATTTGGAGTACTACAAAGTTGAGAGTCCTTAATCAGGCAACCAACAAAGGAAGGGAAAAAAAAACAACCTGAGATGAATGATTAATAGAAAGGAAAGTTGATCCATATGCACAGGAATTTATAATTGCTAGACGCCAACCATATGGTAGCACTCCAAGTATAGATGTTAACTTCGCACCTGCAAGACATTCATTAGCAGGAACACACAGCTGAACCCAGAAGGATCAACTTTTCACCAATATTTGAGGTACACACCACCTCCTTCTCCGTGTGGGGGGAAATCCAGGTGGGAGAAGACAAACCTGTAAGACTTTTCTGTTCCAGCTGAAACTTTCCATAGTTGGTGAGGAAAGCAGTGGAGTAGAATCGAGCTATTTTAAGTCAAGTGTGTGTTTTGCTGCCATTGTGTAGAAGTACCAGGCAAAAATTATGTCACACAACTTCATACTCACAGGAGATAAAAAAGATCTTTTTAAAGTGCTCTTTTGACTCTGAAGTTGTGGAAAAACGACCAGAGGAAGAAAGAGTACATCCGTTTAAAGACACTGGGCTTCCAGAACTATGAGAGCTGAAGGCTGTACATTTCCAGAAGTGAAGATGTTCTGTACCTGACAATTCGCAGACCAGAAATGGGCTTTTTGTGGACTAGACTAAAACAGTCTCTTGCTGAAGCCATAAAGTA
Organism: Anas acuta; assembly: GCF_963932015.1. Classification (NCBI taxonomy): domain Eukaryota; kingdom Metazoa; phylum Chordata; class Aves; order Anseriformes; family Anatidae; genus Anas; species Anas acuta. The sequence continues at coordinate 3,383,862 of NC_089004.1, read as the reverse complement.
AACAAAGTGGGTTTTTTCAAGGTAACTAAGTACGAATGACCTCAGAGAAGAAATAACATATCTCTTTGCAGAGTTTAAAAGCTACAGTCTCCAGGAGAGATGGCAAAAAAGCAGCTTTGTACTCTTTGAAGTACAGACCACAAAGTGACTTAAAATTAAGTAGATACAACAGCGAAGAGGTTTGGGCAGAGGTGAATCCCATTCTTCCAGTAAAGTCCATCCTGCTGAGAAAAGTCAGTCCAAATAATATTGTGTCTTTCTAAGACATAAGCATAAGAGGGAGACTACTGATAAGCACTACTAAACTGCTTGAAACCTGCTCTAGTGTAATACTGAAAAAATGTAGGAAACAATGAAGAGATAAGAAAAAAACTAGCTGGATGTTTTACAATAGCCCGGGTTAGAAGAGAGAGGCTCCTCTGCTAAGCACTAGGTTCAAACAGGGAAAATATCCTTAGTGTTACACGTGCAAACGTTAAATATACCCAAGTTACCCTGAATATCCATAGGAAGTATTCCCATAAAGAGGCTCCCAATTTCCAGACATGGAAGAATTGGATGCAGGGACCCACTGCATTTCAGTCACAGCCCCAAGAGCAGAAATCACACCTGCTGACTCGCAGACCACCCTATTTTCCTGAAGCTCACTACAGAAGGAAGAACTGAAAACATTTTAGGAAAATAACTTCTGGACTGAAGCAACATTGCAGAGGTCTGTCAGCTGCCAAAACACCCCGCTTATCTCTTTAAGAGCATGCCTTTAGTAGATAACACACTTTCCCTGCTCAGCATTTTAAAATAAGGGCCTAATTATTTCATGTAGGTAAGGTAAGGCATGGGACCACCACTGCAAAGCAAAACCAGGTGACCAAAAACTCCTGGAGGACAGCAAAGACTAATGCTAGGGAAGGAGAGACACTCTTATTGTATATCCTTTCCTTTGATATGATACCTGAATGCAGCCAACATCATCAAATTATTAGGTCTGTAATTTTAGAACTCAAAGCCACTCATAGATCCTACCAAAGATGGCCTCGGAAACCTACAGCCTAATTAAAATTTTATTTCTGGATTTCAAGGAAGTGATGTTTGAACAGAAATTACCAGCGGAACGTTACTTTTAGATGAGGCAGGACAATTTCCAGAAATTGACAACATTCGCATCTGAAATGCAACGAATGGTAGATGAGATCAGAAAGAAATAAGCTGTGTGTGCTACAGAGGAAGCGTTTTGGGTAACAGGCAGGCCAGGAATGAGAATGATGTTAAAAAAAAAAAAAAAAGGAAAAAAAAGTGTAAGGGAGCATATGGAAGAGCAGACACTTTACATCTATCTGAGTACATTAAAGCCTTACGATCTTTCAGTTTCTTGCAACACAGAGTCTCACTCTTCATGCAAGCATGCCAAGGAAGGTAAGTTCTCCCAGTGGCAGCCCATTTCTAAAACACACTAGTCCAATCCCACCTGCCAAGGCAGCAGCAGCTTTTTATTGACTATCTGCTTCGGTGACCAGTTAGCTTTGCCCACATCCAGTTAACCATCGGACAAATATCACACCTCTGGCCTGGGTTTGTTCAGGTCATTAGCTGAGCACTCAAGAATGGAAAACCAGAACAGGCAGCTGAGGTTCTCTAACAGGACACAAGAGGAGATCTCAGAAAACTGCACAAATACAAGATGAAGTCTGAGAAACCTCGATGTCCAAAGATTTGCTGTGCCCTTTCAAGGAAGCAGGCATGAAAAAACTAATTGAACCAGGAAAACACTTTAGGAGTTACTGTTTTAAGAAACTTGACAGGAGAAAGAACAAAGTCATTGAAGTTGATGAGGGAAGTCACATACCGGTGTTTGTTGTCCTCTTCCTCATCTCCTATCCTATAAAGCAAGATTCCAACAGTAAAAGGTTAGCATGCCAAAATTTCAATTCAAGCATGCTGTAACACAAAAAACATGATGAACTTGCAGAAAATTAATACAGAGATCAAAGGAAGCACAAAAAGGCATGCATAAAATCCCTTTTGCAATTGACAATTTTTTCCTCCTGCCTTCTGATAAGCGAAGCTGTAAGTGTTTACTATAGATTTTTTGTCTTCTAGGATAAAAGATGGGATGTGAGGGGGCAGACAGTGTCCTACTTTCAAAAAACTTGTGCTTTTATAGTGTTTAGAAGAAACAGAACAACGAGAGAGCATATTACCCATGAAAAATTAGAAGAGCACATGAGACAGTGAGAGAGAGAGTTTGAACTATCCCAAACTGATAATTACCGAGTTAGAAGCTTAGCAATTAAAATCAAACACAACGCTTAGACAATTTTTTTTTTGGCTGTTTCTGTTGTCTGGGTGGTTGTTTTTTTGTTTGTTTTACCTGCGAAGCAATTTGGCCTTCAATTCTGCCTTCGTCTCATTCCAGGCATCTAGTTCTGGGCTAGTCAGAGCCGTGGGCTTCATATGGTCCAGGACAGCAATGTCTTTTCCTTGTTTCCATAGATCGTAACGTTCTGGTTGCAGAACCCTCACAAAGACATCCATGGAAATCTTCACCATGTCTTTGCGGCAAGTACACTGCAAGAGATTTCCAGACACCAACACCATGTCAGATCAGAGGAACTTTTCCTTTTCTCATCAGCTGAGCTTGCCTTCCTCCAGAGGCAAGCTGGCACTCTGCAGGCTTTGTCTGAAAGGCCGACCGTGGGTTACACAAGCAAGTGCACTGACACATATGTTGGTATTTCAATTCGAAAAGCATCGCCTCCACCTGCCCTGGGCAAAAGCAGAGACAGCACAAGCTGCCATGTGCTCCAAGGTAGCTGAAGACTCTGTTCCCCAACGTTTTCTTCTCTGAGCCCACCAACCAAGTTAGAACTTTCTTATAAATGCTACCCGGTGTATGTATTACTCATCTGCTGTCTTACAGTCATTAGACAGTAATAACTTTGGTCAATACAGACCAGAGGTCTGAGTTGGAGCTCAGACCTCCATTTCCCCTCTCAGCCAGTCTCTTCTGGAGTTTCTCAGGCTGAAAAGAGATTAGCAACACCACTTTGTAACTGAAAAAGCCTTAAAGGAACAAAAGCTTAACCTAATGACCAAGGCAGTTAAACTTCATAATTGCACGTCAAAGATGTGGCATATAAATCCTTCACTAGACAGTAAATTGCAAAACCAAAAATTAAGCACATTTTGCTGCCGGCAACGCAAGATGGTTTGAACAGACGGACAAGATCTGTTCAGCTGTGTCCAGCTTGCAAAAATTAACTGGTTACTTAGCAAAAGGCAGTAAAAATAGTGGAGTGGGAGAAGAATCAAAAGAGAAAGCAGGAACGTACCGATGCCACTGGATGCAGGTAATAGCCAAGATGCCGGTTTGGCAATAGCATTATTCAGGAAGCTCAGCCCACACAAAAATGGAGAATAAAAATACAGATGTGCGTCATGGAAAGCGAGCAGCCAGCCACCCTACAGCAGGCGCCCTGGCTGCTCTCCATTTTCTGAGCTGATAACACCACAACGAACAAAACCTACCTGTACGTTGAGCAGGCTTTTAAAAATCAGAAGAGAAACATTGGTGATTTATAACTAACAAATTATCACAACTTGACTCCCCAGTGCCCCGACAGAAGTCCTAAAGCAGCAAAAAATATCAAAATATTCTTCAACCTCCAGCAATTAACACACAAAGCCCCAGCCGCAATAAATTACTTTTACCTGTGCACTTCAGGAGACTAACCAAAGCACACGTAGAGCAATAAAAAAGGCTAAACCAACAACATTCTGTGTTTAACCCAAATATGCCTAAGCCAAAGAAAACATGCATCTTTCATCTCAAGTAACATACGTTCATTAAAATTAACCTCTGGAATGACATCCTTGCCATTGGATTCATCTACACAAGGACTAGATACAGGATTTTTTACTTGGATTCTGTTTGCTCTGATGAAGCTCAGGATTAATGGACTGTCTTTCTTCCAAGGAGATTCTCACCCCGGACGCAGACACCAGGCTGAAGGAGCAGCTGTTCTTTATGAGCTTCGAACTCAAAGGCAGCACAGGATTGAGAAGGACACAGCAACACAGCAAAGTCCCCTCATCTCATGGGGGCTGGATCTGCGGCTTTGCTGGGGGCTGTGAAAAGCAGGATCCCTTCTTAGTGCTGCTCTAAGGTTCAAAGCATTGCTTGGCAGGCACCTGCGCTAAATTGCCTTTCAACTTCAAGTTGAGATGTGGTAATTTAGCCACTTTGCAGGACTTTTTAAAGCTGTTTCACCCTCTCTCTGTACCTTTTCAAAACTATTCTATCCTTTTTCCTCACAGAAATGCATGAAACTAAATGTGTATCTTCTTTCATTTTTCACTACCATTATTAAAAGCCTTATGGCTTCTCAGGAAGCTATCGAGAGAGAAAAGGATTCTTTCCGTGCAGTTCTCAGCTATCCCACTTCCCCCAGTCCCTGTTTCTCATTTGGGCTACCTGCAGCCCTGCTACGACTTGGAAAGCAGCAATCACTGAGCGCGTTGAGTGGGAAGAAGTATTTATGGCCAGGCGCTTTCAGGAAAACTCGATTCATTTAATGAAAAATAGTGCAGGAAAGAAAGGCTGGAAACGCAATTTGGCCAAAGAATGGCAGGCCCACAGCTGGCGCCCATGTTTCAAATTCCTGCCCAGGCAGAAGCTTCTCACCAGCACCTCCACAAACACATGCTTAAGGGATTTGTGCTGAGCACATTCTCAATCACTTTTCCTTAAGAAATGTTAAAAACGCCTGTGTACTGCTACAAAGAGGAATGCAGAAGAGCACCCCACAGCATACATCGCCGGTGAGCTATGGAGATTGACCTCCTCTGCCTTTACGGATATGAAAAAAGGCTGAAGAGAGGCACAGCCCCCTCCCTGATCCTGACCTGGCACCAAGGTGCTACCGGCACGCAGATGTCAATCCCTTCAAATCAAGCGGAGCAAATCCTGAGTCAGACAGGTCTCCAGGTCTCCGGTGCAGTCTCCAACACCACAGAACCACCGGCAGCCTGAAAGGCTCACAACAACGTGCAATACACACAGATCATCGCGGCACCACGCACTGAGCTAACTGGATGCTGCTCCTCACGCTGCTACTCAGAGAAACGACACCGTGGGCTGCAATCTCCAGCACGCCGCAACACCAGCAGCCTGCAGTAGCCAAATTCCTTTCTTCATACACAAATCTAACATGATGTATGTTTATATTTCAATTTTAATTTAATTTTATTGCTTTCACAGTAGCAAGCATGAATAATTTACAAAGCCTTTTTCCTCTGGGGCTTCTCCCAGATCATGCAGTTATATTTCCTCAGCTGCTGCAGTTCTGTCACATTCATGCTCCCACAATGGCCAGGGCAGGGTATTTTTCCATACCCTTCCCTCAGACACAGCAGCAAGACCCTGCTAACACAGCAGACACCATACAATTGCAAAAAGGAACGTGTATGTATGTATTAGGGGTGGGAGAGGGAGCAGGAAGGGAGATTGGAGAAGGAGACTGCGGGGAAAAAGGGGTGAGAAGATTCCTTTGCAGCTAATTACCTGATCTGCTCTATTAGAACTGGAAAAAAGAGCAAGCCTGTGTTTCCCTGTCAATGACAGCCATTCCCATCAACTGCCCGTTTTCAAATACACAGAATCGTATTTGTACTGAATATTCCAAGTATGTGATTTGGCCATAAACACACAGGTTTCCTAAGACGTATTATGCCTACACCACCACCCCCATCTCTCTTTATCCCAATCTCTGGGGAACACAGCTTTCATAATCCATTTCTCTCCCCCCTCCCCTCAAAATCTAACACTTTACTACTCCAGCATTATTAAAATTCACAGAAGCAACAATATAAAATGAACATGACTACACTTACACAACCACTAAGGAGAGATAAGAAACCTCGTTTCCTTTATGTGAGCGAAAACTGAACCACAAAGTCCCCATTCAGGTATTCCAGAAATTCCTACTACAGATTTCCTTCCTTTCTTTTGGCAGCATAACACGTACTGGTCGTAGACCTGTGAAAGATCTAGAAGTGATATGGTCACCCAAAGCACAGGCCATGACTAAAAGGCAACATGAGGGATGTGCTTGTCATATCAAACCGGCAGGTGAGAAATGTAAGGAGCTCTGAGATCTAATCAAACATCTTGGTGCCTCTTCTCTGCCTCTCCCCACCTGGTAGCCAGACTGCCACACCGACCTGCTCAGGAACAGCACGGCTGGAGGAGTGACAGATCAAACAACAGAGTATTTGTCATCAAGGAAGATTCATCTCCAAGGACCAGCTGCAAGTTGTGAGGAAAGCGGCAGGGGACAGAAAATAGAACAGTGTTAGGGGCAGTTTCCCTCACTTCCCAGCTATTACCACTAAACTGAACCCCATCTGTTCTGTAAAACAGAAAGAGTTAATGTAAAACAACCCTTCTCCTTATGTAGGAATAGTCACAAAAATGATCTACGTAAATTGGCACATCTGGTTCTCATAGAAAAAAACTCACATTTAGATGAAGTCAGGGCCTGTTGCAAGCACAGTTGTTTAAGACCCAGCTAGCCTCCCACTTTGCCTTAATGGAAGTTTGAACAGAAAAAAAAAAAAACACAATGCACTCAAAGATAAGTTCTTTCAGCTATTATGCCGTCATTAAATGGAAAACCTAAATCTTTGCTTAACGTTTTTTTATCTGCTTCTTCCTAGTGATGAAGCCTAAAATCAGGAAAGAAAATGATGGTTATGTCCAAAAGGTCAGAAAATTCTTGCTGTATGTTACAGGAATACACACTGCTCACACAGAGAATGCTCCTAAACGTCTCCCTATGAATTGCCAGGACAAGACACAAAGCTCCAGCTTTTGGCAGAAAGACAAGATCCTCCCAGTACAGTACTTTTAAACAGCTATCCAGCTGCTTATCCGAGTACAGATGTGTTCCTTGAGATTTAGTTAATACTCAGCCAGTATGAGAGAAAAAACTAGTCTGTGCTCTGGTTTATTTCCCTTCCCTTCAGCCCAAAGTCACATTTCCACTCAGCCCCTCAGCGAGCAATGCTCCCACAGACAACCAAGTTTTCAAAAGTGACAAAAAGCACACAAATTGCAGGTGGGTGCCTAAAAGATGAACATCGGGCATTCTGCAAGTCACTGAGGAGTTAAACTTTGAAAAGATGGAGAAAAACCTAAAATGCTTAGTTCGTGTGCTTAATGGTTGATAGTTGAAAGCTTGTGGGAAGGGAGATGAGTCTTGACCCCCTGTTTCTACTCTAATTACAAGCATTGCTGTAAGTCTCAACAACAAACCAGTTCATTAGGAAACCCACTGGAAACCCTCCACAGAGTTTCATAAACAAAACAATTAGGCAAAGGCTTCCAAGGACTCCCCCTGGTCTCTGGCCGCAGGGCACGCTTTCTCCTCACTTGCTTCCTTCACTTGCTGCCATAATGTTCCGTGCAGATTTCTGCGGGCAGAAGAGCTGGAGAAATGGCAAGTGGTGGTAGCTGGGGACGCAGTTTTACCCCACTCCTCTGCAACACTCAAAATGCAGTATAATATGTTATGTGACATGTTATGCAAATACAACAACACTCCATCCAACTCACACGTTTCTGGCGTTACACGGAGACGTGTCAGTCTTTCTCCCCCAGGCTATCTCACCACTTCTGATAGAATCACCTTTTTTTTTAAGCTCTTCTACTATTCTGTAGACTACACCTGTGCAGTTGCCAACTACTCCTGAATCTCTCTAAAAATGATGGAACATTTTCCCGTGAGATGGACGCAACCCCAGTGGGTGAGGGTCCTGCACTGTGTCTCTGATAAGGCTGAAAGGACCAAGAAAGAAATTCATCGCTCTCAGCAACACTTCCAAAAAGGGACTCGGTGAAATACCAGATCCTCTGTGTTTGGACAGACTCCTTCCATTACAAGGAATAACCAACTTAAGACCAAATCATAACCACTGGATGAGAGCCTACAGTGAACACCATGTTTAGGTTATCTCAAGCTATTATTTCTTCCGCATCATAAGCCTTGTGGATGGTAAAAGAAGTCTACAACTGAGCACTTTTGCTGGCAGAAAGCATGTCATGTCAGCGGGTCAGCACCGTGCTCGTGCACTAAGGGAGCAGCTACCATGCACTGACATGGCTTAGCGAAGTTCTACAGCTCTGAAGTGACAGATGCACCAGACAATTCCTGCTAAGTCAGTGCACTTAGCCTTTTATCCTCCTGTTGGATCAACTCTTTTTGTTCTTTTCGTTTAAAAAGAAAGCCAAAAGCTGTGATGGTTTGTAGGCCTGTGATATGACAAATAAAGCAGTAAAATCCACCATTTTGTATACCTCGTATGGCTAGGAAAATCTACAGGCAGTTTGTAGAAACATGAATCATTTCGTTTGGTGGAATATCAAGTGTTGGTATCTGAAGCGACAACCCAAGATCTGCCTCTAGCACACTGGAATTATTTTCCTTGGTAACAACGAGTATTCCTCAGTGACATTTTTCAAACGGACAAGAAGCTGAGATTTGTTTGTTGCATCTCCAAATGATATAAATTAGAATCAAGGGAGGGCTGATGTATAAATAAAGGAGGCAGGAGGCTGTCTATCAATCCTAAAAGAAACAGCAATCGAGGCCCCTCTGAAAACAGCACAGCAAAAGAAGCACTTCTCTCTCTTTCCAGTAATAATCTGCATTCACCTGCATGCATTCTCGAAGCAGCTGGAGGGTTTGGTGGGTTATAGAGCAGGGGTGAGATCTGAATCCTGACGAGCGAGATTAGGAAGCATCCTCAAAGACCCTGCAACAGAACCTGCTGACTGAACCTGCCAGTAGGGAACCGAGCTGCAAGAAAATCAGGAGCATGGCTGTCAGGAAAGACAAATAATTAAGCCAGGTGGAGTTTAAAAAATTAGAAGATGTTGTTCATAAGCAATCTACTACTCTAAGCACGCTATAATAAAAAGTGGGCTTTATTTTTAAAAATGTTCTTTCTGCCCAGAGCAAAGAGACAGAAGGTTAACAAATGTTGCCCTTGGAGGACAACAAAAAGAAAAGAAACCTGATGAGAAAGTGTGATGTGAATTCACAGCTACTTTACACTTTTACACTGCCTTCCCGAGTTCTAACATCATCATTTCTGCAACTCTGGAGCAGAATGCACTATTATTTATTCATTCGTATGGCTAAGACTGCTCTTCTTCCCTTGTATCTAAGCCCCCATGTGTCACCCGTGAAGCGATTCAGTGGAGCAACACCAACAGCCCAGGAAAGCACAATGCTACGGCTGCTTTCAGAAGGGATTGTGATGGCCTCGCAGTCCTACTGTCCCCAAAGCCCGATGACCCCAAAGCCCCAGCTCTGACACATGAATGATTGGGGCTGGTAGCCTTTACCAGGGACTCCATGTGGCAGGGAAGCTGAGCAAACAAGCTGCAGGGAGCACATTCTTCACACAGCCATTTACTTGCAGCCACAAAGCACACTGCCACCTCTGTGCTATAAATCACGGGGTTAGTGAGGCAGGGAGAGGGGGGGGAGACTGGCAGCCCAGCCACATCAGGACCCGACGGGCTGAGGGCAGTTCCCGGAGAGGCACCCCGAGCTGGCAAAGTCATTTCCAAGAAGCATTTGGGAAGCCAAGAACAGCACGCTTTACACCTTCCAGTAATTAAGCTAGAAGTAAATCAGACTGAGCAATCTTGTAAAGCAGATCCCTACCAGTTCAACGCCTTAAGGGTGAGGATAAGGGGTGAGCAGAGCAGGGAAGATGCCTGAAGTCCTTTCTGCCCCCACTGCCTGCCCTGATGCATAAAATGTCCTATTTGGGGGAGTCAGGTCCTGAGCAGCTCCTGGTGACCTGGCGCTGCAGTTGCTCGCGTGCCCCTTCTTCCAGGGCTGGCCAGAAACTCAGCTGGTACCACCCAGCCCAGTGGCTGAAATCCCCAAAACCTCCAGATTTTGTGATTACAGACCAGTATTTGTTCTTCCTTCCTTAGAAAAATGCTGCCAAGCAACCTCCTAGTCAGTACTTCAGAAGGAGATCTCAGAAAAGAGCTGATAAAACGAAGCGCTGAGAAAACTTCAGAAAAATAACTGGCTCCTTCCCACCTTAACCTGAAAGGCACTGTAAAAATTGCTTTTTATTGCAAAGAATCAGTGTTTTGTGGAATGTAAACATTAGGAATGTTTACAAATAACACCAGAAAATAACTACCAAAAAGGGGAAATATTTTATACAAGAGCATTTTTTTGAATCTGTCTTACAAAAGGGAACTACGGAAATGCTATTGCATATTAGAATATTTATTTTTTTAATTTTTTTATTAGTATTCTATGCTTAAAAGGTCCAATTAGAATCAGTTAAGGCATACATACAAAGTAATGCAAAAATACAAGTTTTATTTCCCCTATTTCAGAGACCAATTTTATGGCACTACCAAGCAGTTTCTGCATAATTCTCAGGAATTTTATTTCTTGGGAAATAAAGGACATCTTTCAAGTGAAAACCTACTAGCATATGAATAGTGAGGAGAAGCAAGCTTCAATTTTGCAATGACAATTATATGTCAGACAACTTTAAATCACAAACACTCCGAAAGTAAATTTGAGATCTGTTATTCCATTATTATTTTTAAAACGCACACCAAAAAATAAAAATAAAGCTCCGCCGCAGAAGCGACAGTTTGGAAACAACAAGCAATGCAAAAGGCCATAGTGTAAGCTCCAAAAGGCACCTCTCTTGGGGATGCCTTTATGTAGCAGTAAAATCCAAACAGAAGTCTTACTCGTCTTCGCTTTCTTGCCAGAGAAAGGAGTGAGCAGCAGAGGACTGAGCTGTGTTGGAGCAGAGGTCTCTCCTGGAATGTGCTGCAGGAGGAGATGACGGCTACTTATTTCAGGACACAAAGTGTAGGATTTGGGAAGGAGGGCAACTTGACCCCATTTTGTACTGAGAGAGATAATTCCAGCACTATCTCTGGGTAAATAAGAGATAAAATGAAGGTATGAAAATGTCAACCGATGGTAACGCAGCCGCTATCATCCAGGAGTGTCTGCTAGTAATATAAAGGGAAGAGCAAGAAATTGTTCCCCTCCCACCCACTTATTTCCAGTCCAGTTTGTAAAAAAAAAAAAAAATAGAAAAGCCGACCTGGGAGATGCACTTGAATTTCTTATAAAATTGTATGCTCTGAAAGTGGCTTTTCAAACCAGAGGAGACTTACAGGCCGCCTCAACTTCAAGAAGGACACTTTACTAAACCAGTTGATGCTGAAAGGGTTGGTTAGTCAAATACGCTGCTAAGACCACCCTCAGCCTATCGATGGTTGCATCCAGGAGTTTTCAGATACAAACTGAACCAAAAAACAATGCAGAAAGCAACTGCAGGCTCATATAGAGGGAAAAAAAAGTAAATAACAACAAAACCACACCACAAACACAAAGCACACTGAACAAACCCAAACCTAATGGTAGGGAATGAGAACGATCATTCACTGCCTTTCATTCATCAGGCCTTTTTCAACAAAAAAAAAATTAATGGTAGACAAATGACTGAAGAGCACCAACTACCGAGTACAAAGGAAAGTGTTTCTCTGTAATTTCCAGGCTCTGCCTGTGCAGGTAAACATTAACTACAGCATACGAAAATAAAACCATCCCCATTCAACTGAATTATTTAATTGATAATACGAAGGCCTAAAGCAGAGTGTTCAGATTACAGATTACAGCTGACCCCTGACATTGTGCCACTATCTGTAACTCCTTGAAAAACCCTTTAACTCCTTTTTCTGAATCTCTTCGTACCTCACCCATTACAACATCCCGCTGCTGATGTTAGCCAGATAGGGCCGTATCTTAAAAAAGGCATCTCCTGCTAGAGTTTGATCTCCACATTTTAACAAAGAATGCTGAAATGAATTACCATTAAATATTTGGAGAGACCTAGTGATGACTGCACTCCAGGATGACCTACGGGAGCCCCAAGATTAACTGAAGGTCTCCCTCCCACCTGTAGAGTAGATGACAGGTGTAATATTTAGCTGCTGCTTTCTGCATGGATTAAGCAACTGTGGTTGGTCTTAAAGTCAGTCACCTTGACTGGAAAGAAGCCGGCTGCAACAGAAGGTTCCTTGAGGACTGGTGGGAGACATTTACAATGACAGTAAATGAGGTAACAGTTAAAGAGCTGTTAATTCTTATACTTCTGGGCACAATGTCCAGCTGCAGGCAAGATGTCTATTTCCCGGTGGTACAGCACCATGTAATCAGAGACCTGAGGTAAAGGAGAGTGTTATAGCCTTCCTCTGAATCGAAGGAGATTGACATTTTCTAAGAAGTGGAAGCAACCAGTCCTGAGGATTTAAATATATCACCAGCAGTGACAGGAATTTTGTCCACCACATACCAGCACTGAGGCTAGAGAAGCACTCACCACACAGATCAAGTCAGACTTCAGAAGCAAACACCTGCTATAAATAAAAAGCTGAAACAAAACCAGGGCACGCACAAGGAAAGAAACCTGAGAATTCTGCTGAACACTTGTGGCAACCAATGTGCCAAAAGCCTTCAGTTCTCAGATTTCCCACCTGAGCTTGGAGCAGGCTAAACATAAAGGAGATATGATGATAGATGAAGACAGTAAATGGTAAGAGATCATTGTCAGAGATGGTTACAGCTTGCATCTAAACACATGAAGCCCAGAAGGAACATCCCCATGACCACTGTAGACAGATGAACACCCGTCCAGTTCCTTTATGGCATCTTCTCTTGCACAGTTCTGAAAGAGACTCCACAACCTCCCCACTAGGTTCTGAACCAGACAGCTGATTTCTTCACCCAAGGGTTCTCCAAGCCAATTTCCAATGGCATTTTTAAGCATCTGTTGAGCCTGGTTACGAGTTTACACAAATACAAGCACACATACCAACTATCCGTTTCCTACACAACTCCGCAGCCATTTCGTTTTTTGCCAGTGCTGATGCTTGTTCTACAATTTGAGCAGAAACGGTGTCTAAGAAGCTGATCTTTAAACTTCACTGCATTCGTCATGTATTTTTACAGCCTAGGCAGGTTCCATGGTGGTTAGCAGAACATTTCATCTGTTTGGCAGGCAATTAGCATGGTTCTATCTATGGTTTTTGGAGGTAAGCCATTACCTTCCTGTCTCTTACTCTATGCCATTGACACGTCTCACTCTATTCATAGCTCTGAAAAAAGCAGAATTCAAATATAATCCCCAGGATAACACCCAGGAGAACGTTAAAACTGTCTAATTTTGAACCTTACCTTGTCACCAATCTCACGAGTACTGGCAGGACAAGGAGAGAAGAAGAATCACTTTACAGCCACCTGGTTTCACTGCAGTAACACTACGGGCTTATGGAGCGTCACCTACTCAAGAGTTTCTAAGAATGTTAAAAAATGACCATATGACACGAAGAAAAACCTGCTCTGATGTAGGCAAATATAATCGATTTGTGCCTGACAGCACAGAAATCAATATAGCCATTTCTAAATTTAGCAAAGCTGCAGCAGTTAACCAAAAATTGCACTCCTGGATGTCTCTCTCCCTGAATTCTCTTCTTAAATGTGCAGGCAGGTGGGGTGTAGAGAGTCAGCTGATGTTCCATTAAAGTTCCTGTTTAACTTAAAATGGGATTTAAATAAACCTTTTGCCCTCACTGTGTAACAGCATTCATACCTCATCTGGAGCCTGATAGTAAGGTATCAAAGGGTTAATTAACATGTATGCAATATGTGGTTTAGGTAATATTAAATGGAAATCTCTGAACAGACAAGTGTCAGCAAGTGCAATGGAAATAAATTGGGCATCTCCTTCCACACTTCAACTTTCTCTCCCTAGATTTGCTCAGAGCTCTCTATGCTGCTTGTTCAGTAATTTCACGCTACGCTGCTTAACAATGTAAGCATGGAGGCTCAATCTAAAACTGCACTTCCCAAATGTCACTTGTTTGTGAACACATGGCTGAACCCAAAATTGCTTTTAATATTAGAGTGGTGCCTGCTGGCACTGCTGTAGTTAAGGGTCTGTCAGAACTTCCCCGATAAACCCCATTTTCTGGGGTGTATAACCACGACCATTTGCTACAGACAAGCCTGGCAGACAAGGTCACAACAAACTTGATTTTTTAAATTATTTTTTTTTTTTTAACATTTCCAAACCAAGTTTGCTTGGCCATTTTTGACTGTAAGACACTTAACGCCGATTTGAGATCTCTTGTGGTTCTAGGTTTTTCTTACCATCTCCAGCTCCAGAACAAATTCAAACAGACAACTCCCAGTCCACCTCCACATGGTCTCAGAGCCCACAGCTACTGCCCCATGGTCTGCTTTACCGCCTCGAAGGACCCCAAAAAGATTACAAACACCAACCCTGGATTCACATCCTTGAACACTGGCAGGGGACAGCAGGAACAAGTACGTGACTTTTAGGTACAAGGATTTTTCTGTTCTGAGAATCATTTCAGTTGCACTCTGAATCTTCTAGCAATTCAGAGGTATGACCTGGCTGGCACAGTGAGTGTGGGTATTTTATACTTCATGGCACAGCCACTAGCATGCCTAACGTTAGATGCTTTTACACCACTGTGGTTTCAGAAATGAAATAATAAAATCTATTTGTTTATTTTAGACAAGGAGAGTGCTCGGGTGCCTAACTTGTTGGCTAACAGCAGACTTCTTGAAACTGTGGGCTGAATATTACTGAAAAACTAAACAAGACAGACACTTCACCTTTCAGTAACCCAAAGGGCTAAACTTGCTTTCTGGGGATAAGCTTCTTGGACACTGAGCATTGCGATGTTTGATAGTCAAGGACTGCCTGCCTGCAGTTGCTGAGGATATAAATACCAAGAGATGGAAAAAAGCAGGAAAAAAAGGCTCCTGTGGGGTAACAACCATCTTCCTTTCCTAGTTGCCTTAATGATGCTCACTAATTAAAAAGGAAAACTAGGAAGAAACAGCATGGCTTTTTTCATGATTCTACAAGATCCCTCACTGTCTGCAGTGCCAGAAACAGCACTAGCTTCGAGAAGCAGGAAGGAGTGACTGGCATTAATCACAAAGCAACCACTCAGGCTAATTAACACACAGCAATGATCACTTCTGAATATAATTATGCGTGGAAAGTTTCAGCTTGGGCCGAATGTGGCGGAAGGCATTACAGCACAAAGGTGAAGGGTTAAAGACAGCATTTTCAACGAGCCTAGGATCCCAAAGCGGAGAAGAGAGTGACTACATTCAGTAATCATCTACCTTTCTTAGAATATAAACCCTGGTAAAGGAAAAATGGGCATCATTACAGTGTTCCACAGATTGAGGCACAGATGCACTTGCAGCCCATTTTCAGCGGAGTTGGTTTTGCCCAGAACAAAGCATTAGGATGCATTATGAAACCTGCAGAGTCACGACGAGTTGATAGAAGAAAAATAAGTGAAGGAGATGATATAAATGCTATTCTAGAGTGAAATCTAAGTCTGCCTTTCTGGAAAGGAACATCTGAGGCAATTTTACACTGCTACCCCATGGCAATCATTTATCCTTTCCCCAAAGACTGTGTGGAACTGATCCCTAATTTAAAAATTCACAGATTTTATTGAACCAGTTATGCTGCACTGCATCACATCTAATGTACCACAGACATCAATGCATTAAAAACAACCCATTTAAGGCAGACTATCAAAAAAAAGAAAAACCATATTAATCAGTTTGAAATATATGCCCATAGCTGCTAATAATTCACATTTAAAAACCAGAGAACGCAGTATGCATTCTTTCATGAAAAACTGCCAGTGTCCTCGGAACTGTCAAAAGTAACAAAAACATACAAGAAATTTGTCCTCGTGAAATAGCCATACACAGCCATTCCAGCATGATTCTCCTCCTCAGACATGACTCAGCCCTTTTGTACCGTGCTGATGGTAGAGAAATTCAAATATTTTCAGGAGGTTATTGCTATATTCATATGAAAGTTTAAGATGTCTCTAGCTTATTCCTTCTCCTTCGGCATGTGCCTAATGAATTGTGTTCAGTCATATCAGTCACCTTATTCATTGTGAAATACAGTTGGGATAATTCAGAAAACTAATCCAAACTTATTAGTTTCCAAACAACCTCTCCACAAGGTGGATGTACATTCAGCACTCAAGAAAGTCATTACTATGCCCTTAAAATGACATGAATTATTAACAAGAACAAAACAACAACATGGAACAATGAAAGAGTATATGCTCAAAACAATTTCAGTTTTGGTCAAAAGGACAAGTCCCCCACTCAATCAATTATTTCATGAGCTGGTGGTCATAAGTAATCCCTTATCCAAACAGACACCTACTTGGGTTGCCATTTTTCCGTAGTCGATCCACCGCAAAGTGGCAAAGTTGGTAGACTCAGCACAGTTGAAACCGTGATTGAAGCCAGCATGGTAACCGTAAGGAAAGGTAATCATGAACTCTCCAGCTTCCTGGGTGATCTAAAAAACAAAAAAGGAAGACATAGCCCACGGATCAGTTGAAATAGCGGTTTGAGAACAGAGTTAAATCTCTCTGGTTAAATCTCTCTCTCTCTCAACTGGAGGGGAGGCAGAAGAGTCACTGCCAACTCTTGGCTAAACCTGGAACAACTTCTTGTTAACAGCAGAAATACCAAAGTAATTCTAATGAAAAACGACAGTACAAAGGATGGAAGCCGTCACAAGACCTGAACTCTTTTGAGTCAAAGTTAGAGAAAGGATCCAGCAGTTCAGAAGATCAGCAAATCTTTTGATGGTCACCACTTCAACTTATGTTACGTCCAAACCCATCTTCATACTCCTTGCTAGTTGAGACAAGGAAATTGGATTTCCCACCTAAACATCCACTCTGCGTTGCAGTGTCCCGTTGAAATACATGCTACTTTTCACTGTATTTATTTCCTCACTCATATTTATCATTCTTATTCCCATTTGTTCACCCATTAGTCAAACAACCTAAAAATTACAGCTCACCATTTGTCTACTCACATAAAATTAAAACAATAAGCAAAAAGATTGAAAACTGCAGATTACAGTTGTAATCAGAAGCCAATCAATTCCCAACACTTTTAGAAAATCACCTTTTAAAAACCTACAAAGAGGAGACATCAGGGAAGATAGAGAGGTAATTAAGCACTAGCACACATTTTAAGAACAACTGGCAGCAGCACAGCATGCTTTGAGCAATCCTCCCAGGCCAGCTCGCCAGCTTACCAAAATGTATGATAGCATCTCCCTTCGACAGACAGAAAAGAGGCAAAATTTGTCCTTCCCCTGTCTTTCTAAACCAGAAGTGCTGACCAGGCTTTCATAACAGCCACATGACGCTGCTGGATTATTCCCAACAACACAGCAGTTCGGAGCCTACAGAGGTTTTGAAGACCTTAGACCTAAAAACACAAGGATCGGTCCACATAGAAAATATGAGCAGAAATTAAAATATTTACCCACTACGCTGATCAAACACCTAAACCTGCTAATGCTATGAACATTAGCAGCATAAAAAAAATAAAAAATAGAAAAGAAAAGCTCATATGACAACACGAGAAGCTTCTGGATGAGAGGTGCCGAAGTCCGGTCTGCAGCCAGCTGCACAGCGCGTTCCCCATCCAGCCCCCTCCATAAATCAAAGCAGAGCGGTAGATTGCTAACTTCAGAAGACGGAAAGATTATGTTTCTGTCACGAAATCTACATCCTGGTGTCTTCATTTCAAGCCCGCAGTGTATGTCCTCCATGTCACTGCTGTCAACATTATCCCTACAATAAATTAGAAAGCACTCGAGATGATGGATAGGCCATGCAGAAAAGTAATAACTATTGAAAGAAAGCCAGCACAAACTGCCACTCATGGAGAAAGCCCTAAATTTACTGACTTCTGCAAGCTCTTGAAGAATAAATGGAGAAATCAATAGGAGATTACAGAAATACACATTTTTAATTATTAAAAAGCCCTAGTATTGATCTGCTTCTTTTTTTCCAGAAGTAAATACCATTATAGAGATTTATAAATGTGTGCTTATTCACTTCATTGAAGTCTGCCAAGAATTTAGATGAAGGGATCCTATCTCTGTTTCTAAAGAAAAATGGCACACATTCCCTGTCTCTGAATAATAGCGATCCTCCTTCAAAAGCTACTATTTCAGGACAGGGGTTATTCAGATACAGGCTGCTCTGCCTTAAGAGATCTCCTCCTCCTCTTCACATTTAAAAACAACCAGCGGCTGCCAGAGAGTTGAGAGAATCTATCACAAATACACATTTTCACCCCGCGCTCTGTAAATCAGGATTAGGAATTATATTTCTTTAGGTAAGATGTTAATAATCCCCCTTCCTTTAAAATATAAAGCTTGGCTTTGACATGCACTAGCCTCTCCTATTTTTGGGGGGGAAAAAAGAAAGAAACAGATAAAAATCAGATTCTTGGCATTCAGGTAGCATGCATTTTAAAGGTTCTACATATAATCAGCATGAAGGAGACACCAGACGTGAATCTGTAAAAAACCTTCACGTCGCAAATCAAAAGATTCAGAGCAGGAAGCCTAGCTGAGTGGGAGAAGGCTTTTTACCAAGCAACAAATTAGAAATTTCTTTATTTAAAGCACTTCACACCCCATGCCTATCACCATACAGAACAGTAAAGCTGACTTGGGATACGCTTGGAAGGAAAGCTTTCCTTTACTGACTTTTTTATGAACTCTTTTGCTCCTCTTGCATGGTTATTGATCAGAAACCACTTAACAATTACCAGTCAATGCCACTTTCCACAAAAACATGGAAAAGCAAACACAAAGATGTATCACTCCGGAGCAAACACTGCCCACCTACAACATTTCAACTTTTGAAGTCTGACAAGAATTTCCTTCCTGTTCTGACCCCCTGCAGACACAAGAGCACCGCCCAAACACGCCACCCGAATGGCATGGCAGAAATTAAATCCTGTTTCCTGTTCTGTTCCATTCCACAGGATGGGATGCCAGCAGGGGGCTGCACCACAGACTTCACTTCCAATGCCTAGGTTGCACCAACAGGTACTTTTTAATCATTGTTATTTTCAGCTTCTTTAGATAAGCAGTGACCCCGTGACCCCTTGTTAGGCTCTGTTCAACGTGTTCTGGCACCAGTTATGAAGCTGTTTTAACCAGAAGCTGTAAGAAAAATACCATTAATAGCAGCAAGACACAGCATTCAACTGATACTGCAGCAGAAAAGCAGCAGAAGAAATTCTTAAACTTCACCATTTAAGTGATGTTTAGGCCAATAAAGATAAGGTCGGACAGACTTTTCAGACCACACTGACTACAGGTTTTATACTCTTTTGTGAGTATGGTTGGAATAGACATCTTTGAGCCTCCATCATCTCCATCGAGGGGCATCTATGCACTGAGATGCCACTCACATTCCAATCTGCCCAGCTACTTTCCTGAAATTTGTAGAATTAAAATCCTTACCAAAAAAAAATCAACAATCAGATCCCACGATTAGATATTTTCATTATTATTTTCAACCGTATGTAGCAGATATCAATATTTTCACGCTTGGGATTTGGGTTTCACAGATAGAATTACAAGAAAAATGGTTTGTTGATCTGTAAGAACAATTTAATATCGACCATCGTGTGCAAACTAGGCCAAGTCTAGCCAGCCACTGATGTCGAACCGTAAGCACCACACATTGCTTCACGCAAGTCTCCCCTGCACTGACAGCAAGCTCATCTGACAAGCCAGATGATCATACTTCAAATTTCATTCATCACAGCCTTCCACCAGGAAAAATGAAACAGTCCCTGGAGCAGTAAATTGAATGAATTCATGGTTTTTATGCTATAAAAAAGCCAAGATCTTTTACCTCCATCTCAAAGAATCACTAGGCTCATCAAATAGGCGCCATACTTCGTCTCAGGTGGACTAACTCTAGCAAGACCATGCTTAAAACTGATCAGAGCTCAAGAGTTCTTACTTAGAAAAAGAAGGGCATAAAATATCTAGAATGCTGATGATGCAAGGGGGTTGAGGTTGATTCAGTTTGAATCAGGCATTCTTTGACACTTCCCACCAGAGTTAAGAATCACAGTGTCTCCAACTCAATTCCCTTTCCCACACCCAGACAGGATCATACCCTAACACATTGTCTTAACCTCCCTGGCAGGACAAGAGCTCCGTGCGCTGGTAACACGCAGAAGCAGTAGCTGCTTGATTGATTCTGCACAGATATGAAATCCGTGGTAAGCATGCTTGGCTGAGG
The DNA here is from genome assembly GCF_963932015.1 of Anas acuta. Taxonomy (NCBI): domain Eukaryota; kingdom Metazoa; phylum Chordata; class Aves; order Anseriformes; family Anatidae; genus Anas; species Anas acuta. Next base: position 3,363,578 of record NC_089004.1, on the reverse strand, counting down.
AGATTTACTTCTTGTCCAGAGACTTTGAGAATAAGCATATTAAAGCGATCACGCCAAATAAACATGACCCAGCATTTCAAATAAGACGACTTAAAAGATACATGGATCCTTACTGGCTCTGTGTAGACAGAAGGCTTGCACAACAGAGAACCAGTACGTCTAACTCCAGCTTTTGATTCATACTGGATCCAGGAGAAAAAAAATAAACTTGCGTTCAAGAATTAGCTGTGAGTTATGCAGCCTATTGATAAGCCATTGCACCTGAATTAGAGTTTAGCCCTGTCTACCTGGAGAAGCTCCGTAAGTGACGAAGTTACAATCTTTAAGTTAGTTCTTGTGAAAGGTTTTATGAATAGGAGGTACTTCACAAAGCATGTCCTAGACAAACCACAAATCCTCATTTACAGGTATCCAGCTGGTTTAAACTGATATGACACATTTAGCATAATAATGCATTTAGAAATTAAGCAAATTGCTCCCCGGGGGCTTGCAATGAATTGTTTCCTTAAAAGAGGGGGGTTGTGGTTTGCACAACTCAGCAGCTTACCAGCATCTCCAAAGTATCTTTTTGGTACATACCCGGTCAAAAGGAATGCCGTACTTCTTCAAGATTGAGGGCGAAATGAGGGTCATCTTGTGACGGAGGAAAGCGTCGCATCCCTGAGAGCTTCCAGGAAAAAATCCTGTGGAGACATTACAAAGAGGACTATCAGTTCTGGAGTGTTATATCCAATCATTATTTAATCAGAGATAAGATGACAAAATGAAAACCTGCCTAAATACTTCAGATAGATAAAAACAATAGGCATACGACTCAAGATGTCAGTAGTTAGCACATGCCTCGCTGTTTAAAATACCACATAAATCTTGTGGGGAAAAAAAATTGCACGTTGATGCACATAAGTGTTAATCCCATTCAAGTTGAGAGTTAGGTTGTAAATCATACATATTTGGGCATAAGCAACTTGGCCAGAGTTTCAGCAAAATCCTAACAAATTAAGAAACAGAACCTGGCTGTCTCACGTTTGGGCTAGACTCTGAGCCACCCTTTTTCTGAATATGGACAAGGAAAAATTGACAAGCATGCACCATCTACTCCATACTGATATGTCCTTTTTATACCTTCTTTGATGGGCAGCTATATTATTCCTGGGAAAGTAACACAACTGTTATCAAACGATTCCAGAACGATCTGCCCTACATACCAGCCTAAAGGGAAAAAAAAAAATAAGCATGCAGATGTTAATATGCAGTCAAAAGAAAGAAACAAAACAAAACAAATCCACTACAAGGTAGTGGAAAAAGGGACACTTATTCACGAGCCACGGCAGTCACTCGTAAGTCTGGCAGAGCCAGCGTGATCTGACTCAGCATCTCAACAGTACGAAGTGCAAGTTCAACCAGAGCCACAAGATCCACACCAAGTCATTAAAACAAACCACAAATAATTAAGAGTAGGGTAAAAAGCAAACAAAACTCTTGATGTCAGTACTGACTTCCCCAAAACATCAGCAAGACCGATGTAAAAGCACTGTGTTCAAGACCATGTGTGCGGGTGATTCAATCAACAAATTATGTGTTTATAGGGATTAAAAAAACACCACCATTTAGGAGAAAGAAAGAAAAAAAAAAAAAAAAAGGCAACCAAGCTCTGGAAGCAAAACTAATTGATGGGACATAATGGAAGGGGCTTCAGAAAGTGAAAAAAGGATTGCTGGATTCCAAGTTTTCTTATGTTTTTGTCCTAAAAGCATTTCAATTACAATTATGACTGTCTACTACCCAGTCTGTCATCCTTCTCTGCACTTCCTCTTTTTAATGCACAGTTTAAGTGGCTCTCATTAAAGCCACTAATAAAGAAGCACATTTTAAGTGATTAGCACCAATAACATGGCAACACATTAACATTCTCTCCATGGGCTCCACAACTCTCCCAGTGAGCCCATTTACAGCTCAGCTATTCATTTTCCATATTAATTGCACACTCATCTCTCCATAGTGAACCTCTTCATAGCATAGACCACTGATGCACAGGACAGGGAGGATGCCCAAGCAGTAATGCGGCTTCATTGTAGTTTTAAAGCATTACTCATCCCAACTTCCATAAGGCAACAACCAGCATAAAATAAATCATTGATAATTTGTGTCCGGTTTATTGCCAGCCATCACTGTGCTTCCAAAACTGATCATCAGTAAAATGAAGTTACAAACAGCAAGAGTCTTAATATTACTGTGTCAGACTTTGGTGTGATATTTCAGATTCTACAGAACACGAGTCATCTAGATTTATTAACTTTCTAATAGATGAAACAGTAGCTTCCATAAAACCTGACAAATGATTAAACAGAACTCTGCAGACCCGAAGTAACTTTGAAATACAACTTTTCCTGAGCAACAATTTTTAATATTAGTAATATTTAGGGATATTGTTTTCCCCTGCATTAAGAGACAATACAACCATGCCCTAGGAAATTTATACCTATTTATTCTATATTTATCCTACACTATCAACTGATCCCTTCAGCGCTCTCCCCTTTTTTATTCAAGTGAAAAACAATCTCTATAATGACAGTCAGCAAGAAACACCATTCCTATGAATACCTACTTTACCGATATTATTATTATTTTGCATCAGAATACATGCAGCCTTCCAGATCTTCCTGCCTTAGTACAGCAGTGCCTCTGCAGCATTATCTTCAACAACAGATTTAAATCATTAAAGCATGGCTCATCGAAGATGAAACGTGTAGATTTTGAGTTAATTATTCTGGGACAGCAGCTTTTTTTAGCTGGGCAGCACTCAGAACATTTGCAAGTACGCAAAAATAGCAACAAAGCACAAACACAACATCAACAAATAAAAATATGTGTTTTTGCAGTCAGTCATCTTTCCTGAAGCTTCCACCATTACCAACTGGAAATCAGAAGTGCCCACACCAGAACACTGATGTCTGTGCTCGCCGTTCTCACCAAGGGCAGGAGGCAGCTTGCAGGATGACCTTGGCAGGTACTCAGGCAACAACACGCACACAGGGTTTTCGGCAGCTGAGGCTGGCACTTTGTAAAGCCAAAAATTACAGCCAGCCTGGTGAGAGGTGGAAGTTTATCACAGCTCAAGCTAGCCCTGCTTTCTGAGATGGACTTTATTGTACTAAGAAGACAAAGAGGGACGAGGCTGGAATAAAAGGCAAGCCGCCAAACACTGTGCATCATCACACGGGGAAGCAAGAACTCCCCTAGCTGTTCTCCATGAATGCTGTTGCTGCATTTGTAGGCACGTGCCTAGTTAAGATCAAAAGTAATCAATGCCAGTGCTGTATATGTAACATTGACAGAGTAGTGAGAAAGAATGGCTTATATCACACTGTTTCCCAGCAGAATGTGTGTAATGGGGGGGAATTATCACAAAGACCCCAAAGGCCACACGCCACAGAACCGGAGCAAGAGTTCTCAAGTCACTGCCACAAACCTCCTGTTACCCATGGAGATGCACAATGCATCTCTTATTAAATCCATTTCCCACACATGGTCTTACTGCCTCAAAAATCAAGTTTTTTTCCATCAATTTTAGTTAGGGCCATAGGGTGTCAGAAGTCTGAGGCTTTGAGAAAACAGTTGCACTGGTAGGAAATGTTCACAGCACTTCTGACAAGATGACAAGCTTTCTGCCCCTGAAACTATTATACCAATGCGGGTTCATCAAGCAGCTCTTGCAATAGTAAATTATAGTTGTCAGTTCAAAATCAATTCTTTGTAAACCCGTTTGAAAATTAAGGGTAGGATTCTCCTCTAGGATGCTTTAATTTTCACTAGGAAGATACCTGTATATTTGTCCAAGCAGCATTAAGATGGGAAGAAGCTAAACTTACCTTTTGCCAGGC